>NW_006159514.1:162930-185872 GCF_000334495.1 Tupaia belangeri chinensis
CCCCGCGGGGGGGGGTGTGTTTTTTTTTTTTTTTTTTTTTTTTACCCACCTCCCTATCTCTTTCTCACGAAAGAAACAAAGAAATAAAGAAAAAGAAAACAACAGTCCAAGGTAGCTATAATAAACACCCCAAGAAAGCTACTGAGAACACACAAAGCCGAGTTAGAACCACAGTACAGCCAGACTCACAGGAAAGACCCCACGACCCTGCCCGCCCCACCCTAACTGCCTCGGCAGCCACAGACACCTTATATGCACTGACTTTGTCACCATCCTTACTTTCAACAGGACATTCTGGATACTCTGACAAAAGAGTCACAAAGGTATCATTTTTGAAGTTATTTTTTGCTTGTTTGTTTCAAATTTAAATTCTCATGGGCCCGTTCTCCCAAGAGATGAGTACAATCATTGAAAATGTAGCCAAGTACTCTGGGAAGAGTAATGCACATTTGTGGCCATCACACGAATGACGAAGGTGAGATGGGGTGGTAAAAATCTGGTGCAGAAATAATCTTCGCATGAACTAACCTGAAAGGATGGCTCTTCTCCGTATCTACAGAAGCCAGTCAAAGAAGCAATGGTTTGCAGCATGAAGTAACTGACGTAAGACGCTTACCCATCTTTGTTGAGGTCCACCACTGCCACGTCATAGCCAAATGAAGAAGCCAGACCTTCCCCATCAAATATGTGCTCAGGCAGGAGATGTGCAGACTTCATGTCTCTCTTCAGCAAAACCACAGCCCCACTGTGATTGGCTCTTGGAGCACCAGATACAAAAGTGAGGTCATCTTTTGAAACGATACCTTTCCCTGAGTCCAAAGAAAAGCCTAGAAAAACAAAATACAGCCTCTCACCATCAATCCTGTATTTCAGGAGGCATGCGGCACTGGTAATTCTATCGTTACCTTTTCTTCTGGCTCCCCACCGCCCTCCCAGACCCTGGCTTTCCCTCCAGGTATCAGTTCTACGGTATGAATTATAGAGCTAAGAAATCAGACACAAGGATAAGGTACTGGGGCTATTCCACCGCTTTCTATGGATATTAAGTTGTAAAGCAAAGCATCTATTTAGCGTTTGTGTAACTTGAACTTTGAAGTGTTCATGCACCTAAAGAATCAATGTGAACTCTATTTTAAAATTGGAACTTGGGTAAAAGGAGGTCATGCTAGATACCGAATCATCATGACAATATTACATCACATACTCATTGAACATGCATGACCTGATATATAGCATAATTGAGTGCACAGGCTAGCAGTCTGCTGTAATGTAATGACCAGTATTTTCACATGGATAAGTTCCACATTTATCAGTCTCCTTGGTTATCAGACAAGAACAAATGCTAACATCATTAATATACCATAGACAGCATTTCGTTAGGCAGGACCAACTTTGTTCCCAGACACACACATGCAAACGAAACCATGAGTGATGACAAAGCATTTGAGAACCTTGTATAAACAATACAGGTGAGTGAACTGTCCCCAATATCAATGACATGCTTGCTCAGAGGGCAGAAGATGCTAGAATGGCCCATGATAACACACCAGGTGGGATGTTAGGTTATAAACACTGAGATTTGGTGGAGAGCAGACATAAATGCCCGTATTGAACCCATGGCAATGAAACGAATCTTCCTATGTGAAGATGAGGCAGATGCAAACAATATGCTCACCCTTTTTATTGGGTTTTATTTATGAAAAGTTTCACCACTACCATTGCAGTTCTCACATTATAAAGTGAGTTGAAAAACAGGATGAGGCACAAGTTTAGAACAGGGTGATCTAATTGAGTCCGGCTCTGAAAACCACCCAGTAGCAGAGCCTTCACCATGGCATGCTTTGTGCTTCACTTGAAATGAAATAGAAAATAAAAAGATTTATGCTCTGTATGGATCAAAAACAATTTAAAATGACCATGACCAAGACAATTTGTCATCTCAGAGGTCACAAACCTAGGTAGCTATTCATCATCACATCAGGGGATGTGTCGGGCTGCTCCCTGGGAGGCCGCGTTTTATAAACAAACTGATCAGGATCAGTATAGGAAACGCTGGTCAGAAACAGCAGGCCTGCACACAACGCACGGGATGGGAGAGATGGAAGAGAAAACAATTACGCTTGGCAGAGGCAGGAGAGCTGCTGCTGGGTGGCGAGGCTGCTGCTCTGTTTGGCAAGCTGCTCTCTTCACCAGCTTCCTCAGGCGGACCAGTATATCCCCCAAACCAACTAATCTTTTGGAACAGCAGGTTCACAAATGGCAAGGACAAGCAAAGAGGACAGTAAGGCCCAGCAGTGGTGAAATACACTAAGACACTGTGCTCTGCAGGCTGAGACCAGGCTCTGGTTCGATTCTCGTCCAACCTACAGGTCAGGTGAGATGGCGTGCACCCTCATCCCAGTCACTTGGAGAAAGCCCATGAGCTGGAAGCTGGCCTCGGCAATGTCATGACACCCTGTCTGAAAGAGCCAGTCCTTATGGCCCACCACATTCCTGGAAGGCTGAGGCAAAATGATACAATATGGCCAGAGTTACAAAGAAAAAAAAAGTTAACAAGGAGGCCAGCAGGTGGCATGGTAGTTAAGGTGCTAGACTCCCACATGGCCAACCATGAGTACAGTCTCAGACAGGAGGCCTGAAAATCATGCTGGGTGTGTGTGTTTGGGTGCCCCAAATCCTATATGCATGCCCAGAATTCTATATGAGTGCCCGAAATCCTGAGAGGAGAAGGGACTGTGGTGTGGCCATCCCCTCTGGGAAGTGATTTCTTACTTTCCCTCTCTCTGTATCTCTCTGTCTCTCTCCTCTCCAGCGAGCACATGTGCCCTATGGCAAAAACCTAAAAAAATAAATAAAAATAAAAACATAGACTTAGTTTTTCCCCCCTCAGGCATCCACTTTTGAGGAAGTCCATTCTAAAAGTGGCAAATGTGTGTAAGAAAAAAAAGCTTATTTCCATATGTTCTAAAGCAACAGAGTTTATAAAATTTATAGGCCTCTATTTAAAGACCAACATGCTGGTTTCTTAACCACCGCAACTAAAATTAAATCCTTCCTGTCACAAACAATGCACTTAAAGAGACAGATTGTCAGTTAACATATTCAAGTAAAATACTGGCTTGTCGATAAAATCTACCTCAAAAAGAGCGTTACCTGGAAAACCCACGCTTAATATTTCAGACTGAAGACCACTGTACTTGGAGTTCTTTCCAGCCTGCAAAGCCAATGACATCCCATTCACACACCCAGACGCTTCCCACCTCCTCCATCATCTGCATGAATATTTCTTTCCTTGGCTAGGAGATTTAATAATGGGGTGGCCCTGGCTAGGAAATAAGTCTTACTTACCTATTAGTCTTCCTCCTCAGGAAAAAAGGAACAAGAATACTTACTTGTAATACTTACTTTTTTGTATGGCAGACAGGTAAAGCAGCGAGTATACCTGACTTGCAGCCCAGAGTAAGTACGTAACAAGTAGTATGTATAATTTTCCCCTTCCCTCTTTGACATCTTCATACCAAGTTATTATTTGGGGGGAGGGGTGTTTTGTTTTAACAGTACTGTTCACACAGGTTTATCTAATTAGAACTACTTCTTATTGCATGTTTACCAGCACATTGTTTGGAATTATTCATCTATAGCTATACCTATTTTATCCTTTTTACCTCCATTGTTCCAGTAATATCTCTAATAGGGTTCTCTCTTTTTTTTTTTTTTAATAGGTTACTATTTAGATTTAGGTGGTATTTTTACATTTTGCCCCCAAGAAATGCACAGTAATTATTCTTTATGTCAACTCATACCAAGAATTAAAGCTTTTAAAAGCCTTTGTGTAATTACCATAATGCACATGAATAATTTAGGACAGTCATTAGTAATGCGAACAAGCCTTGGGAGTTAAGGAAGTGGCACTTAGACACAGTCTGGGTCTCCTACAGCCGCTTTAGCAGTCCTGCTCAGCCTCATCAGGGAAGCCCAGTGCCACCCTTGCCACCCCTAGGGGGCCCTGTGACACGGAGGCAGCCATCGAGCGGCAGGACTAACCCTTGGAGAAGGGCAGTCACAGAGGAAGGACCGGAGGCCTTGACCTGCCATTTTAAAGTAAGTTTATAAATGTACCGAGAGCTCTTAAGATCTCCAGGAAGAGGCACTCTGAGGATGAGGCAGCTCAGCTTACTGCAAACACCCCTGCATTTTTTTCTGGCTACATGAACAGGGCAGATTTCAGGATACAGAGGCCACCACTAGCTCAGGAGGCAGACTTCCACCTGGGAGCGAATATGGGTGCCTTTAGGTGGCAATAGGTCTCTTCCCCCTCTGAGGAAGCCCAGGTCAAAGGGAAGGCTCCCAGGTGAGGCTCCCTCCAGATCCCCAAGGCCTGCTAAGGTCCAGCAGATGTGGCCCCAGGCCTCGGGCTCCAGCTGGCCTACTCTCAGCCTGCCAGTTCCAGGCCCTGGTCTGAGAAGGCAGGCGTGCCAGCCGCGCTCGTGCCTACCTAAGTAACTGTTAGCAGGAACCGGAACTAGGCTCTCATCATGGTCAGTCTCACCACCAACTTCGTAAGGCCCATCTTCAAAGATGTTCATGTCAAAAAAAGTGTTATTCTTTTGCTCTACACGAACAATCCCTAAGGGAATGAAATGGTAAAAACAACAACAAAAAATGAGGATGAAAACAAAATAAAATAAATGGCTCCTAAAAAAACGCTCCCAGGGTTATCACCCAGTATGGAAAGAAGGTTTGGAGAAGAAAAGCCAGAAGCAAGAGATGACTTTTAAGGCTGCTAAACACGTTCGTGTAAATTTTAATGGGGCGGGGGGGGGGTGGGGGTGAGGCAACGATTCTAGTTATTAGAAAAATGCTCCCGTGCATTTTCATGATCTTTATAATGCCATGAAGCTAGATGAAAAATGAAATATTTCCTTAGTTAAAATTCTACAGAAGACCAATCTTTAAATTGACATAAACTTGATATATGTTCTCTGTAATCCTAAATCAGTTTGTCTTCTTTTCTGTAAAGTCGAAATAAATACATTGGCCTTTTTTATTCAATCACTTGAACCAGAATTAAACTTTTTAAGTCTTACAATTAATCATTTAGAAGAGAAAAAAATTCCAGGGCCAGCAGGAGGCGTGGAGGTTAAGGCGCTGGATCCACATGGCCACCTGTACAGTTCCTGTCCCGGTGGCTTGAGAATCATGTGAGGTGCAAATATGTGCATGCCCAAAATCCTGAGAAGAGAGTAGAGGATAAGAGGAGAAGGGATTGAGATGTGGCCATCCCTCCTGGGGGGTGATTTCTCACTTTCTCTCTCTCTGTCTCTTTCTCTGGCAAGTACATGTGCCCTATAGCAACAACAAAAGCAAAAAAAAGATAAAATTTCATATAGTAACCTAAGTCACTATATTACTTGTTAAAAATGGCAACATTGGGGCCAGCAGGTGGTGTGGTGGTTAAGGCACTGGACTCCCATATGGCTGACCATGGTTTGAGTCCTGGACCTGGCAGCTTGGTTTCTTGCTTTCTCACTTTCTCACTCTCTCATGAGCACAAATGCCCTATGGCAAATTTTAAAATAATAACAGTAAAATTAAGTTAAATAAAAAATAATTTTTAAAAAGTGGCAACATTTGGGGTCAATAGGTGGCACAATGGTTAAGGTGCTGGACTCCCAATGGCTCACTGCGGTTCAAGTCTCAGACCTGGTGGCTTGAAAAATCACATGTGTACCCAAAATCCTGAGAAAAGAAAGGAGGAGAAAGGATTGTGGCATGGTCATCTCCTCTGGGGGGTGATTTTTCACTTTCCATCTCTCTGAATCTGTCTCTCCTTTCCAGCAAGTGCATACACCCTATGACAAAAACCTTAAACTAACTAAGTAAATAAATGACAACATTTTAGGTCAGGATTTATAAACATAAGACACATTTCCGGGTTTGGCAGGTGGTGTGGTGTGGTGGTTAAGGACGCTGGACTCCCACATGGCCAACAGTGATTCGAGTCCCAGACCTGGCAACTTGCTTTCTCATATTCCTACTCTCTCTTTGTCCCTCTCTGGTCAAATTAAAAATAAATAAATAAATAAATAAAGTGAAATAATTCTTTAAAAAAAAACAAAAAAAACCCAGAAAAACAAAAAACACATTTCTCATGAATTAAAATATATATAGTTGGGGCCAGCAGGTGGTGTGGTGGTTAAGGGTGCTGAACTCCCACATGGCCAACTGCAGTTTGAGTCCTGGACCCGGCTTGCATTCTCACTTCCTTTCTCTTTCTCTCACTCTGTCCTTCTCTCAAATTTTAAAAATAAAGTTAAATACAATAATTCTTTAAAAATATATACATATATAAATAGTTGTTAGGTGCTTTTGTTCTTTTATTACATATATGTGTAGGTGGGTGTGTGTTTGTGCATGTATATATACAAACATACCTGGGTGGGGGGAGATAAAGAAACACACACATTTTAAAATTTTGCCAGAGCCACTTGCCAGAGAGAGTAATTACTTTCCATAGGACGTGGTCACATCTCTCCCTCCTTTCAAGATTTCGGCATACACACATATAAACTCGGTGTGTTTTTCAAGCTGCAGGGTCTAGGCCTCAAACAGCATGGTTGGTCACGCGGGATCCAGTCACCTTCACTGCTAGACTACCTGCGGGCCCTTATTTTACCATGGCGGCATCTAGTCTTGAGAAAACTATTTCTAAATGCAACACATTATTCCAATTAGGTCAGAATAAGCAGACAAAGAGAAGGTGGGAGTGGGGTGCAGGGGAGAATCACTGCCGTGGTACCACGGCCGGTACGCAGGGCGGGGTGTGCTCCAGAGCCACTTCTCATAAAAAGGAAAGCTTGGACAAGTTTGAATGAAAAAGGAAAAGTTCTACCAACTAGTGAAAATGTGACATGGTTTAATACATTTTTCAATAAAGTTTATTTCCAGGGGCTGGTAGGTCACTTGGTAGTTAAGGCGCTGGACTCCCACATGGCTAACCATAGTTAGAGTCCCAGACCTGGCGCTTGCTTTCTTACTCACTCTCTCTTCTGCTCTCTCTCTGGACCAACTGAATAATAATAAATAAAATTAAATAAATAGTCCAAAATTAAAAAAAAAAAAAATTTCCAAATCAGATGTATTTCTCTTCATCATGGATCAGTTAGGTTATCTTTTAAAAAATATTTAATTTTATGTATTATTATTTAATTTGCTATAGGGCATGAGTGCTCATCGAGGGAGGGGATGTGGGGGGGGGAGACAGAGAGAGAGAGAAAGCCACCAGGTCTGGGATCAAACTGTGGTCGGCCATGTGGGAGTCCAGCACTTTAACCACCACCCCACCTGCTGGCCCCAGTTAGGTTATCTTTTATGACGTAGAAGTTTTTACTCATATTAATACACTATTTGTACATAACATCACTTAATCTTTCTTGTTTTCAGATCACTAACTTAAAACGGGAACTTCTAGCTTCATGAAATAAATATAAAACAGTAGAAACTACTCTCATTAATCATTACGTTCTTAGAGACAAAATATTTGTTGTACTTTGGAAAGTACTGGTAGAAGAGGGAAAAAAAAGTCAACATTAAAACATACATTTCTACCATTAGGTGTTCTTAAAAACCTTACTATTTACAGATTCTAACATCCTATTTTACTTCTATAGTACACAAGTCTTTTATAACATTTTGTTTAAGTTAGGCTGTTAAGTTGTGGTGCATGTTACAGACATTACTTAGACATTCTAAGTTCTAGTTTATAAATGCAAACATCATACCTTTCCAGTTATAAGTGCCCGGGGCTCCAAACACAATGTAATGAAAATCTTTAGTAAAAGTAGCTGCTACACCTTGCTGGCACGAACCAAACTTCTCATGGCCTCTCAATCGGCCATCACAGAAACTCCAGTCTCCTCCATCCATATCATCTTCAATTTTGAGATTCTGACTCAGGACATAACACCTCCCAAAGATGTCTCGGGATTCCTGCTTTGTATTAACATGTTGCCTTTTTTCATATCGATGAGCACATGTCTGCAAAACAGATGGGATAAAGTCATCCCTTCATCCTTACAAACCCGGCTTTAAATGTATGTACCAGCCCAGCAGACGATGTGGAGGATAAGGTGACTGGATCTCACACGGTGGGCTGCGCCGTTCAAGTCTTAGATCCCACAGCTTGGAAAACTTGCTGGGTGTGTGTGCATGCATGCCCAGCATCTCAAAAGGAGAATGGAGGGGAGGGGGCTGTAGCCTGGCCATCGCCTTGGAGGTGCTTTAACTCCACACCACCCCTCACCAGCTTGGCAAATACATGCAGCCTATAACAAAAAAACAATGAGACTGTCAATAATAGAGGTTAATTCTAAATAGGATGATCAAACATGGCCTCACACTGGGACTGGATGCCAAACCAGCAAATCCTCCCCGAAGTGGCACAAAGTAGACCATTTTCAAGCACAAAGAAATCAAGACTTCTGTCTGATTGTCACTCAGAGAATAATACTCCAGTCCAAATATTGAATGCCGATCTGTATCCACAGGCAATTTACCTGTAAATTTACCTGTCACATAAACAAAGGGAAACACCTTCATTCTTCATTTTTTTAAACTTAATTGGCTTTTAGTGCCTGTATAAACCTTCACACGAGTGTGGAAATAAGTAATTATATCTGAAGGAAAAAGCCATGGTCATATTTTCACAGGGGTCGACAAACACAGATGAAACAAAGACATTTTTTCTTTTACCCACACCATTTCCTTGTGATCAGTCCTAACTTCAATTCTGAACTCTGAGATGATCTCTCTGAACATGTCTATACCTAAGAGGTAGAGAGAACTATACTGCTGAAAGAAATGAAATAACCTTTCTTAGAATTATTTTATTTAACTTCATTTATTTACTTATTTACTTATTTTGACTAGAGAGGGACAGAGAGAAAGGGAGGGGAGAGTGAGAAAGCAAGCTGCCAGGTCTGGGACTTGAACTGCAGTCAGCCAGGAGTTCAGGGTCCCTAACCACTATGCCACCTGCTGGCCCCAAAATAACCTATCATTTCTGCGGGGTGTTTTTGGCTACTCTCCAAGCAACACAGGCTGAAAATACTTTGGAGTATTCAAGTCAGGAGAGTTAGCTGGTGGCATGGCGGTGTGGTACCAAAGGCAGCTAGGCCTCACATGGCTGACTGCACAATTTGAGTCCTGGACACGATAGCTTGAAAAACACACCGGGTATGTGTGTGTGCATGCCCAAACTCCCAAAGGAGGAAGAAATGGAGAAAGGACTGCAAGGTGACCATTCTCCACGGTATGTGCTTTCTCACTTTCCCTCTCTCTCTTTCCTATGAACGCATATGCATCCTCTAGAAAATTAAAAAGAATATCCAAGTTAGTTTTTTTATAATATACCCCTTAAATATCAAAACTCAATGTTTAGTAAAATTCTCATTTTTCTCATGATACTCTATAGTTATAACAACCGGGTTTTGAAATAAAGATGAAAAAGATTGCTGTATTCCAAGGCGGAAGGCACTTGTCAGGTCATCTGTGATCCAGCTGACAACCCACTTCTCTTCACTACCACTTTGAAGTATTTAAGCAGCTCAGAAGAGTAACAAGAAAGCCAACAATGATCTGATCTTACTTTCTATGGCCACTGCCATATTTTTATCTATAAAAGTTATAAAGTTTCTAGGACAGAAGCTATTTCTAGTTCTCTATTTTTTTTTTTTTTAAAAAAAGGTTTTCGCCATAGGCATGTGCACTTGCAAGAGAGGGAGAAAGTGAGAAATCACCCTCCAGTTGGGATGGCTATGTCACAATCCCCTCTCTTCTATTTTCCTTTCAGGATTGGGAGCATGCACGCGTACACACACACACACACACACGGAGTGATTTTCAAGCTGGTAGGTCCAGAACTTGAACCATGGTGGGCCATGTGGGAATCCAGTGCCATAACCACCATGCCACCTGCTGGCCCTGTCTTCCTTTTTCAAAGTATTTCGTTAGTTCTGCTATAGAGCACATGCGCTCACCAAAGAGAGGGGCTAGATGGCAGGTGACATGGTGGTTAAGGTGCCTGGACTCCCACATGGCTGACCACGGTTTGAGTCCTAGACCTGACAGCTTGCTATCTCACTTTCCTTCTGTCTCTCTCTCTCTCCCTCTCTTTGGATGCTTTTTTTTAAAAAATGAAATAATGATAATGAATAAAATGAAATAATTCTTTTTTAAAAGAGAGAGAGAGAGGCTAGGGGAGTGAGAAATCACTTCTCAGGGGGAATGGCCACCCATAGTCCCTTCTCCTCCATTCTCCTCTTAGGATTTTGGGCATGTACACACATGTGCCTGGCATGTTTTTGAAGCCACTGGGTCTAGGACTTGAGCGGTACAGTCAGCCATGGGGGATCCAGCTGCCTTAACCAGCATGCTACTTGTTGGCTCCTGTTTTCCTTTATTAAAAAAAATTTTTTTTCAAAGAGAGTCTGTGTGCCCACTAGGAGAAAGACAGAAAGAGAGAAGGAAAACTAGAAAGCACCCCCACTGGGGCGAGGTCATGCCATAATCCTTTGTCTTTTCTTCCTTCTTTTTGGAACTTGGACATGCACACACACGTGCCCGATGTGCTCCTCCAGCCACTAGATCTGGGATTCGAACAGTACGATTGGTCATAGGGGATCTGGACACCACAACCACCAGGCCACGGGCTGGCCCCAGTTTTCCTTTTTTGTTTTAAGGTCATCTAGAGTGTTAGAGATAGTCCCTCAAGGTAAAGTTCTTTGATTCTGGAAGTTCTAAAGACAAGTAGGTTTGATGATGGCTTCATATAAGCAATCAGGGAAAATGCTGTGGTTTCTTCCCGACATCGATCTGCTCTAAGGTCTGCGAAGCTGTATGCGCCACACAGGAAGGGGCTCTGTCTGCTTTGTGCCCTGCTCCTAATAAGCCCTCTGACACTGTGGAACGAACACGTGTCTACACTTACCACGACTTTGCCGCCCGGACCTTGGCTCTGGACAGTGACCCCCATCCACTGGTCTTCCTTGCTTTCCGAGGTCGGGTCAGCTGTGGGAACAGCACAGGTTACACACAGCACTGCCGGGCGCACAAAGGCACAGAGCCAGCATTAGAACAAAGATACGAGCGACTTTCTAAACTGTCCTTCCCTAAGCTAGCTACTCCATCAGTGCCCCTCCTCAGCCCAGAAAAAGCAATTCTCATCTCAAGAACATGGAGAGGTAATTATTGTAAGATTCTTTCATAAAATCCTGTATGTCAAATACATAGGCCTAGGGGCCAGCAGGTGGCGTGGTGGTTGAGGGTGCTGGACTCCCACATGGCCAACTGCAGTTTGAAATCCGGACCTGGTGGCTTTCTTTCTTACTTTCTCTCTTTTTCTCTGTCCCTCTCTAGTAAAATTTAAACAAATAAATAAATTTAAATACAATAATTCTTTAAGGGGCTAGCAGGTGATGTGGTGGTTAAGGGTGCTGGATTCCCACATGGCTAACCGTGGTTCGAGTCCCAGACCTGGCAGCTTGCTTTCTTATTTTACTTCCCTCTCTCTCTCGCTCTGTATCTCTCTGGTCAAATTAAAATAAATAAATAAGACTTTTAAAAAATAATTATTTTAAAAAAATACATCGGTCTACACGGAGGTCTATGTTACCCACAATCTCCTTTGTGCTCTCTTGACAGACAAGGTCCTAAATACAGAGATGTACTTAAAAACTTTAAGACTAAAGGGTGGCCTCCAACACCTGCCCCGTAGAGTGACAACATAATATCCAGTTTCCAGGGGGCAGAGTGGCGGAATGCTGGTAAAGTGGTGTTCAGCAAGGCTGATTGTCTTGGAAGGCTCCAGGTTCACATCCAGACTTCCCTCGGTCTGCCTGGTACAGCCATGCCCGTGATCTGGAACTGGCTCAGGCTGGGGGTGGACTGTGTTGTCAAAACTCTGTTGGGGGTTACTCATTCTCTCTCCCTCTCTGGTTCACATAAGAAACAAGCTTTAAAAAATAAAAATTTAAAAATCTAGTTTTGTGAGGCCAGCAGGTGGCATGGTGGTTAAGGTGCTGGACTCCCCACATGGTTGACTGTAGTTCAAGTCCCAGGTCTGGCGGCTCACTTTCTTACTTTCCCTCTCTCTTTCTCTAGTGAGTACATGTGCCCTATGACGTAAAATAATAATTTATAAAATTAAATAAAGAATTCTTTTTTTCAAACTAGTTTTGTAAGTTCAAGTACCATCCAAATGAGCAGAAAGTGAAAACTTCTCTATGTACTCCCAAATTTGCTACATAACAGCATGAACCGTTCTCGTCTTTACTAGAGATCGGCGATAAGGCCTCAGATTTATTTTAGGATTTCTAGCTGACAAGTTATACCTTTTATTAATATTAGTGCTAAAAAAGAAGAGTGATATACTTATTTTTAGCCAGGTTTTAAAAAAAAGAAGAGACGAAACCCACAAATACCACCATGTGCTAATTCTGGTATCAACCTACACCCCCTCATATAGCCCCATCTCCAAACTCTTGCCTTCCACAACGAGTTACAACAGGGGCACAATTTCCAATCTTGAATCATTACAAAAATGAAAACTAAACAATTTTAAGTAGAGAGAAAAAGGCTAAAATGTTAAAGAATGTGTACATTCAGACACTGCGATCACGAGTAGGTGCTTGTTTCTTTCTTTATAGGTCTTCTATGCATTTTACAAGCTTCCTACGATGAGCATGTATTATAGTGTAGTCAGTAAAACAAAATTCAAAAGAGATGTTATGTGTAAGTGATAAAGAAGCAAGAACACCCCATGAATCTACAAATCTACTTAGACGAAGCACATCAAATTCGGTCTGGCTGGAGGTACTCCATAGGACAAGGCACCGAGCGACCTGGATGTTAGCCCAACTTTGGTTATGGCATCTTCCAGCTACCCAGAGCCCTCATAGAACAAGGCTCTGAGATGGGAACATTTTATCCATGCTGGTCAACTCTCATTTCAAAGGAGTCTGATACTTAAAACAGTCTTTCTCTCACGTGTTTTAGCAGCAAGTGAGAACTCCTGGGTACTGAGTACATGACACACATTACATCTTCCTCACGGCTGTGAAATCGGTTTCACAGCCCCCTGCAGGACCACAAAATACCACTAGATGGTAGTGTCAATACACCATTTCAGTTTAGAAACCAGGGTTAGGAAAAGCCACAAATGTAGCATCCTGGTACGATTTAGAAAGCAAATAAATTCACAGCAAATAAAAATCAGTCAAGATTGATGCAATTAAAAAAAGTCCTTCTCTGCATTACTAAATGTTTGCATTCCCTTTCCCTCCTTGTGGGAAGGGCGAGTAGGGTACAAGCGAGCTGGCCAAATGAACAGTGAGGGAAGGCAGAAAAACGCACCATCGTTATCAAATTCGATCCGTGTGCAAGGACCCCGGGAGGTGATGTCGCAGCTGTACAGGCCCCCTGTCCTGTTGGCCCTCTGCAGCGGGAGGGCTTCTGCCCTAGGGGCCCCCACAAGCAACCTAGGGATGAAACAGAGAATTCAGAGGTTTGAATTTAATATACAACATTCAAATTAGTCAGACCAAGAGATGTGGTTATTCTGTCAAGGAGTCCACTGACTCTAAGCAGCTTAGGCAGCCAGGCAGAGTGCTATGACTGCCTTTGTGTGCAACGCACACAAACAAAAACACACAGTGAGGCAAGAGGGGGCACTGGAACACGCGAAAATACACCAGCAACTCACCAGGTGTCATTCTAGTGGTTCAAAGACACACTGCTCATAAGCTATGATCCCTAAACCCCAGCCAAGGGCAGCACATGGAATCTGACAGATGAAACCATAAACATTTCCAACACCGGAAAGAAAGAATGGCCATACTAAACTTAATAAGTTGTAAGAAGTCAGTGTATGAGACCAGCAGGTGGCGTGGTGGTTATAGGTGCTGGACTCCCACGTGGTTGACCACAGTTTGAGTCCCGGACCTAGTGGCTTTCTTTTTCATTTTCCCTCTCTCTCTTTCACTCTGTTCCTCTCTGGTCAAATTAAAATAAATAATCATTTCTTTATTTTTTAAAAAGAAGCTGGAGTTTAACACTGTGCCTTCCTGAATAATTTTCTTTCTTTTTTTTTTAATAGCTTCTGCTATAGGGCACATATGTTTGCTGGAGACAGAGAAAGAGCAAGAGACAGAGACAGAGATAGAAAAATAATGAGAAATCATCCCCCAAGGGGATAGCCATGCTGCAATCCCTTCTCCATTTTCCTCTTGGGATTTTGGGCACACGCCTACACCTGCCTGCATGGTTTTCAAGCCTCCAGGTCCAGGATCCAACCGCGCAGTCGGCCATGTGGGATCCAACAGCTTTAACCACCACAACACCTGACGCCCTGAGTATTTCTCAAGGGCAATGGTGGGTCTATCCTAGATCTACATATACACCAACTGAGAGCCTGACCTCTGCCCCAGTGTACAAGTCAGTTGAATTACTCCTCTGCTGCCTTGGCCTCTTTCTAAGACTGTTTTTTTTTTCAGCTTTCTCAAGGTATAACTGATAAGCCATTTATATTTACAGTATGCAACTGGATCTTCATCTTTTCAAGTCCATTCTTACTTCTTGGTTGTCCTGTCATCTCAGACAAGCTCCTCCACATCATCTCAGTCCCCCACCAAGGGCCCGGGTGATCTGTGTAGTTCCACTTCCACACTCGGTGTTGCCATACTCCTTTCCTCCCGCCCAGTGCTCAGTCTCCTGAAAGAGGCTCCAATCCAAACCCGCGATCCTGAGCGTTCACCATGTCCCAGCAGGTCCACCACCTTTGACTGGGTTGCTTTTGCTAATACTCTTTGCTCGCCATTGGGTTTCCAATCCTTGGCATCTGACTAATGGAACCACCACGACAAGAAACGGAGAAGGAGCACATGCCCGACCAGACAGAGAGAAGAGCTGAAGGCTTTGGAAACACGGCTGCGGAAGGGTTCAGAACACGACGTGCAGGACCACCAACTCCCACCACAGAAAATGAGCCACTCCTGACCTTCCGCAAACCCAGAAACCGCAGATGCGAACACAAAGCAAACCCACACAGCCCTGGCCGCTAGCATCCCTGCTGCGATCCCAGTAAAGGACCAGGCGTGTTTTTCAAACCACCACAATACAGCCGGTGCAGACGCGGCAATGCACTTGGAAAATAGGGAGGTGGGGCGGGCAGTGGAGCAGTGGTGAGACGTGAGGATCTGTGTGGCTGACCCCGGGGGAAGGTGCCGGGCTTGCAACTGGGGCCCTCCCTGAGTACACCAGGCACACGTGTGCCCATGATGTGGGGCTGGCTGGGGGTGGGTTATGCTGGGGGCACTGTTTCTCAGGGAAGAAACTGAAGAACTTAAAAAATAAAAAAAGGAAATAGGGAGGGGAGGCGGACTCCACCCGGGGGGCAGGCAGGACAGGGAGCAAGGGGTGGCTCATGGTGGTGGTGGGGGACACAGCCTCAGCCTGTCCTCTCTCGGGGCCCTGGAGGGTCAGCACAGTTAATCTCCACCTCCAATCCATCTACATTTGAGGGAAGGAAGCAGCTCACACCGAGGACCAGGCTGGCAACGTAGACTTGGCGGGGTCTGGGTGCCTGAAACTCAGTAGGGGCACACAGGAAGGCCCCTCACCTGTGCCAGTAATGCTGTCCCTGAGCTCGGGAGCTCCGGCCAGGACTGAGAGCTGCACTGACCTGGACTGAAGTGAGCAAGTGCAGTTACTGGGCGCATAGCTAGGGTGGACCTGTGCTGGGTCCTGGGAGGGAAAAGCAAGGGGTTGGCGCCAGAGGCACAGAATCTCAGGCCTCGGCATGGCAGCCGCCTGCAGCCCTCTGCCTCTGCCTTCAGAGAGCAGGCAGGGGCCCGGAGGGAGGTGAACTACTGTGCCCCTGAGAACACACAGCTAGTTGGTAACCAGAACAAAAATGACCTGTGGGTAATGTTTTCTCCATCTATAGGGTATATGTGCTGGCTGGTGAGATGGGGTGGGGGGAACTGAGAAATCACCCCCTATGTGGTAATCCCTTCTCCAGTCTCCTCTCAGGATTCTGGGCACGCATGTGCCCAGCATGATTTTCTAGACATCAGGTCTGGGACTTGAATTGTGTAGGTGGTCACGTGGGATTCAGCTACCTTAGCCTCCATGCCACATGCTGGCTCCAAACCCAGGAGTTCAAGGAGTTTACAACCTAGTTAGAAGAGCAAAACTCACACAAAGGAAACACTGAAACAGAACTGCTTTGTGTGACAGGCTCTGGACTGGGGGAAGCAGGATCTAAGCATTATGGCGGTGGGTGGGCGGGGTCAAGGTAACTGCCTAAGGGGGAAAGCCATACCCAGCAGCCTGCAGCCACAGGTGGTTACTGTGTGTCTTTTCTCACTACTTCCTCTTCTGGGCCACACCCAGGGAGCCGCCTGCCCTGAGCTACCCAAAGCAGGCCCAGAGGCTTGTTATTTCCTGTTTACCCCATGCACTCATTCATCCACTGATTCATTACAATATCAAGAGCCTCCTAGGAAGTGTACAGAATTCCCCCGCCCTGCAAACTCTGGTCTGGGAGAGCTGCTTCTGTAAACGGGGAGGCAGAGGCAGTGAGAGGACTGGAGGGGGTGCTGTGTGGCGGACAAGAGATGACGCGGAGCTGGCGCTGCTCAGGTGCAGGCACAGTGCATGCAAAGGCTGTGAGGGAAGGAGCCAGAGGAAACGGTGGCACAGGACTTGGTGATGTGACAAGACCGGGCTGGGGTGTCTGGGCATCAGATTCTAGGTTCAGGGTTCGAGGAGCTGAGAGGCACACCCACAGAGCCCCAAGTGCTTCTTGGTCTCCTGTGGCTCCTCCAAAGCTGTTGGGGTGGATGGACAGGCCTTCAGAGCCAGTCTGATCTCTCCAGCTCTTTTCCTTGGTGTCTCCATCCTCCACTGGTCCCCCTCAGTGGCTCAAATATGCACAGAGAGTAGGCATTTAACTGAGTTTGTCAGCCGGTCATCTCCAGGGACCGAGCCCTGTAGAAGAGGTCTTCCAGTTTTTGCTTTTGTTTTTTAAAGAATTATTTTAGTTTTCTTCCTTTCCTCCCTTTATTCCTTTCTTTGAATTTGACCAGAGAGGGACAGAGAGAGAGAGAGAAGGTGAGAAAGCAAGCCGCCAGGTCTGGTACTTGAACTGTGGTCCACTATGTGGGAGTCCAGTACTTTTAACCACCACACCACCTGCCAGCTCCAGGATCTTCCCGTTTTACACGGGACAGCTACAGCAGATGCAAGCCGACCACACAGAAGGATGGAAGCAGAAGAGTGGTTACGGGAAGAGACAAATTCTGACAGCTCTACAAATAGAGTAACAGCGGCTGTCACCTTGCATCTAGTGTGGTGTGGGCCTGCAGGGAGCTCTGCGTGCACGTGGTCCCAGACAGCCCTCTTACCTTGGCTCGGGTCCTCATGGGATGGAAAGAAAAGGAGGCAGGGAGGCCCCATGGCCTTAGCAGAGGTGCTGGGTGCTACAGGAGGAAGCAGACACCGAACAGCAGAGGGCGCTCCTGCTCGGCGGCACCCGGGTCCCTGAGCCCCACCTCGCTAAATCAGTAGAATCCAACTGACAGAAATCAGGGAAAGCAGCATTGGGATGGGAGAACAAGGTAATAACCCCAGTCACATGCGGCAGTTGGCGGGTACCTTAATTCTTCCGATAAAGCTCCCCTCTCTGGCAGGTGAATAAGCAAAGGCTGTTAATTCAGCTCAGAACCAGAATTAAACACAGAGGTCACAGCCGTTTAGCTGAGGCTATCTGGCAGGAACAAACACATAAGCGAAAATAGAGCTGTGTCCGAACAATGTCACAGAGGACATCCCATCTACTTCCTGACCTAAGCCCTTTAGGATAAGGTGTTCAGTGCACAGCCAGCGCCTGGGGCAGGAACAGACCGGGTGCAGGGCGAAGGCTGCCTGCACCCAGGGGTGCTCAGCTCCTACCAGCAGCAGCCTCTGCTGTAGTAGTGCAGGGACGGAGGAAGTCGGAAGCACACTGACACCTTTGCATTCATAGTGGCAGGGCCAAGGGATATGTGTTAGACCTTCCTAAGAAAGTGCTGAAAGTAACACAACGGGCCTAAGGAGTTCATTATCCTATCAGGTCAAAAGAACAGCCATAAACGAAGGGCAAGAATCAGGGTTTGAACTAAGAATGCCTCAGACACCAAAAGGAACAGGAAAAATTGCTTTCCAAATCGCTTTCCATTGAGCCAGTGGACAGTCACCTCCACTGAGTTTGAAAGCTGCAGTAAGATTTAAAACAAACAAAAAACTTACGCTAACATACCAGAAACCCATGTTAAAAGACAAATCTCAAAACTTGCAAAATCATCATCATTAAAGGTCAGAGATAAACTTCGAGGTCCAGTCACGACGGCACAGTGGTAGTGCAATGCTGCAATGTTGGAAGCTCTGCGGAAGATCAGGGCTCTCTGTTCCCGGGCTGACCTATATCCACGCGGCGTGTGCACATGATCCTGGCTGGTTTAAAAGGCTGCAGGCAGGGGAGGGGGCAGAAGGTGGCATGTGATTAAGGCACTGGACTTCTATATGGCCAACCATGGTTTAAGTCCCAGACCCAGTGGCTTGAACATCACACCAGGCATGTGTGTATGTGTGCCCAAAATTCCAACAGGAGAATGGAAAGGGGATTGCGGTATGAACATCCCCTCTGGGGAGTGATTTCTCACTTTCCCTCTCGCTGTCTCTCTCTGACAAACGCATGTGCCCTATGGCAAAAAACTAAAAATAAATAAAAAGGGGGTACCATGGCACAAGACCCTGCTTTTCTGTTTCTAATAACAATAAATTTTGAAATAGTAAAACGCAATATGAACGTAACAATACAAATTTGACAGTAACTGAGGATATAATATAAATTCAGGTCGTCAGCATCTAGATCGGAATTCTGGGCACAAAAGTTTAAGACCCTCTATCATGTTATTAACTACAAGGTTCCTTAAAAAGTCTTCAAGTAAGCCACGCTTTTGTTTCGTAAATTCAAGTGCCCTCCCCGCCCAAGTCAGCTGACCCGCTTTCATATAACTACTTCAATCAAAAGTTTTAAACACCAAGGCACTTTCAAAACCAAGGACAATAGCAGCTTTGCTTCATTGTCTTTGGCAATAATTCCCTTCCTCAAGGATTAAAGATTCTGCCTCTAGCTATGCAACTTGTCCCAGGAAGAGTGAAAAATTGTGCCCTTCCTTAGAACAAGGGCACTCTTTTTGCTTAATTTAAAGCACAGCCTTCTTAGTTTGTCCAAATTAAGACATGAAAAATTAGAAGATGACATGACCATGGCAATTATGTAACCCCTACATTTAACCCATCTTCGAACTCAATCAAAACTAAAGAATTTATGCTAAAAAGCAGAAGATTCCAAACTTATCCCAAACCTCGTTCTTGGACAAAGGTCTTGGTTTTTATTCTGGGTTTACTTCACTATGACGCTACATGATACTCATATCCTGACTTACCAGTGTTAGACAGTAACTGTTGGCCCCCAACAGCAAAAGGGAAGAACTTGTCACTTTCCACCCTGCATGCTTTTTAAAGTTTTTGTTCTTGTTTTTGCTATAGGATGTGTGCTTGCTGGACAGAGACAGAGAGAAAATGAGACACACACACCCCCCTCCAGGAGAATTAGCCTTAATGTAATCCCTTCTCCCCTTCTCCTCCATTCTTTTTTCAGGATTTTGTGCAAATGCATGCACGCGCGCGCGCGCACACACACACACACACACACACCTGACATGATTTTCATGGCACTGGGACTCAAACTGCAGAGCTGGCTATGTGGGATCTAGCTGCCTTAACCTCCACGCCACCTGCTAGCCCCCATCCTACATTTAATAACAAGATATAGCTCTTCCACGTGCTATTCTTAAGTTAAAAAAAATTTTTTTGAGAGGTTTTTGCTATAGGGTGTGTGCACTCGCCAGAAAGACAGAGAGAGAGAGACAGAAAGTGAGAAACCACCCCCCAGGGGGATGGCCATGCCGCAATCTCATCTCTTCTCCTCTCGGGATCTTGGGCACACACGCACATGCGCCTGGCATGAGTTTAAGCTACAATGTCCGGGACGCGAACCATGGTCAGCTACATGAAGTCCAGCGACATAGGGGCCAGCATTTGGCACAATGGCTAAGCTTTAAATACTTAAAGTCTTTATTTTCTCTTCATCAGTGTTTGACAATCTCAATTTCCTAGAGGGTGAGACAACAGGATCAGTACTTTGACCCCATCTCCAAAACCTTCCCGTTGGTTTCTCCAGGTCTTACTATTTATCAGTTCTACTTCGACACTGTATCAGAGCCACCGCCACTTACATCTTATCTTCTAACCACAATCTGGTCATCCATTCTTTAACGCAGCCAGATAAATATTACTCAGTTCTAAGCCAAACTATATTTAGATTATCCTTTTTCTGTTTGGGACCAGTATCAGAAGCCCTTGGCCTCGAAATCTGAGGTGTGCCCTGGCGTGTTCAGGGAAGCTACGCTCTAAACTCCATCTTCTAGATCCCTGAAATACTCACACAAGCAGGTCGACCTCTGTCCTCTCTGTCTGATGCTCTCTTTAATTTTTTTGTTTTATTTTTAAAAATTGTAAACCATTTTTTGCTTTAGGCCTTTTCTTTCTCTTGCTAATTTCAGAAAACATTTTAAATCTGAGGTGTGTCCTGGCTAGCATGCTATGCGGTTTTCATTTTTTAACCTTAAAAAAATTTTTTTGGTTCTCTTTTTTGGTCGATTTTGTCTATTTTTTTTTTCTTTTAATTTTATTTTTTAAACCTTACTTTCCCACTCTGGTCTTCACTCCCCACACACTGAGTCCCTAGACAGGCCTAGGTGCACAGTAGCCAAGCATCTGAATACTTTTAGAGTCACTGGACTCCTCAATACTTATTAAACCTCCTGCTTTAAGGAAGAAACTTCTTTTTTAAATCCGAAGTCATAATCTCTTTCATGGATACCACGTTGCCAAACACAGTAGAGGAGAGATTTTTTTCACAGAATGACCAGAAACTACCACAAAGGCACAAGAAATATGAGAAACCAAGAAAAGATCTCTCCCCTAAGGAAAAAGAACAATCTTTCATCATCCACAGGCAGTACAGTAGAACTCGTGGAAATGTCTGAGAGAGATTTCAGAATATTCATAGTGACAAAACTAAACGAGATACAAGAGCTGAGAGACAATGAACACCAGAAGATGCAGGAGAAAAGAGAGAACAAGTTCCAGGAGGTGAGGAAGTTCTTGCACGATCTTAAAGAGGAATACGCACTATAAAAAAGAATCAGATGGAGCTGTTAGAAATGAAGGCTGCAATACAGGAAATCAAAACCTCCTTTGAAAGTATTAAAAGCAGATTAGACCATGTAGAAGATCGAATATCAAGTGTTGAAGGCAGAACCTCTGACCTAAAAAAAAAATGAAGAAAATAACACAAAAAATGAGAATACTATATGAGAAATACTAGATAACCATTAAGCACCGAAATACCTGGATAATTGGTATCCCAGAAGGTGAAGAAACTAATAAGGACATTGATCATCTATTCCATGAAATCCTAGAAGAAAACTTTCCAAATCTAGAGAGGCATTCAAATATCCAGACCCAAGAAATACAAAGGACGCCTAATAGAATCAACCCAATAAGATTCTCTAAGGCACTTCATAGCCAGATTGATAAAATCCACAAAGACAAAATACTAAAATTGGCAAGAGAGAAACAACAGGTTACTTATAAATGTTATCCTCTCAGGCTAACCTCTGACCTCTCATCACACACAATGTGAGCAAGAAAAGAATGGGAAAATATATTCAAAGTGTTAAGTGAAAAACAGTTTCAACCAAGAATACTATACCCAGCAAGATTACCCTTCATAGAGAAAGAAAGGATAAAAACATTCTCAGATAAACAAGACCTGAAAGAATTTGTCAATGCCAGACCTGCTTTTCAAGAAGTTCTGAAAGAAGTGCTCTACCAGGAAAACTAAAGACACACATACAGAAATAAGAGAACAAAATGTAACCAAGAAAATGACCGAC
This sequence comes from Tupaia belangeri chinensis, assembly GCF_000334495.1. Taxonomy (NCBI): domain Eukaryota; kingdom Metazoa; phylum Chordata; class Mammalia; order Scandentia; family Tupaiidae; genus Tupaia; species Tupaia belangeri. Next base: position 185,055 of record NW_006159514.1, read on the forward strand.
TTAATGCTAGGGACAAGAAATATCAATAATAATGTTGAATGTTAACTTCCAGGATTTAAACGGAAAGATTGGACCACAGTGACACTGCAGATTCAACAGAAGGGAGATCGAACGTAAGACTGAACTGGCCAAACAGAATTTCATGACTTTCGAGTATAACATTACTGATTTTTTTTTTAAAAAACTATGCTTTGTTTTTCCCAACTTAAGGATTTTGCTTTCTTTTGAGCTGTTGTTAGGTTCGGCAATTCTTGTTTATTTCATTAAATGGAAACATAAACTTTTCTCCCTTCTGACACCTCTGGAATTGGGACATATTTGGGAGTATTCTTATTTTGTGGCAGAATGGTTATTTGTGTAAGTTCAACAATACTTTGAATTAGAAATTGGAAATACTCGTTATTGGACAGGGCTTTGACTAGAATGTCATAACCAGAAAACTATGGAACTAAGGTGGATCTCAAGTAAGCCAACAGAAGCTCTTGCTGGCCTGGCACCATAAACAGTCTTGCCTGGTAGAATTAGAGAAGCTATATGAAAGAATAAACTAACTTGGACTTTTCCAGCCCAGCATTGTAATCAGTAGAGATTGCAAAAGAGCAACCACAACCAGAGGACTATCTTGAGAAAGACTTTGAAGGAAGAAAAAGAGACTGATACTTGCTACTAGATGGTATTATCACAAAATATTTGGTAGGCAGGGCTGAGTTGAGAAGGTTTATGTGTGACTCGTGTGCTGGGCATATGCTTTTCAACAGTTTGAGTAGTTGACATGTAAATAGTTTCTCAAAAATATTTAAAACCATACTGTCTCTGTT
>NW_006159514.1:187179-211708 GCF_000334495.1 Tupaia belangeri chinensis
AATGCTAGGGACAAGAAATATCAATAATAATGTTGAATGTTAACTTCCAGGATTTAAACGGAAAGATTGGACCACAGTGACACTGCAGATTCAACAGAAGGGAGATCGAACGTAAGACTGAACTGGCCAAACAGAATTTCATGACTTTCGAGTATAACATTACTGATTTTTTTTTTAAAAAACTATGCTTTGTTTTTCCCAACTTAAGGATTTTGCTTTCTTTTGAGCTGTTGTTAGGTTCGGCAATTCTTGTTTATTTCATTAAATGGAAACATAAACTTTTCTCCCTTCTGACACCTCTGGAATTGGGACATATTTGGGAGTATTCTTATTTTGTGGCAGAATGGTTATTTGTGTAAGTTCAACAATACTTTGAATTAGAAATTGGAAATACTCGTTATTGGACAGGGCTTTGACTAGAATGTCATAACCAGAAAACTATGGAACTAAGGTGGATCTCAAGTAAGCCAACAGAAGCTCTTGCTGGCCTGGCACCATAAACAGTCTTGCCTGGTAGAATTAGAGAAGCTATATGAAAGAATAAACTAACTTGGACTTTTCCAGCCCAGCATTGTAATCAGTAGAGATTGCAAAAGAGCAACCACAACCAGAGGACTATCTTGAGAAAGACTTTGAAGGAAGAAAAAGAGACTGATACTTGCTACTAGATGGTATTATCACAAAATATTTGGTAGGCAGGGCTGAGTTGAGAAGGTTTATGTGTGACTCGTGTGCTGGGTGTTTGCTTTTCATCTGTTTGAGTAGTTGACATGTAAATGTTTTCTCAAAAATATTTAAAACCATACTGTCTCTGTTGTTATGAGTCACAAAATTATAACAAATATTTTGAACATTATCTTTAAAACCTAGTTTTTTGAAATTTTGAAAGTTGTTCATTAACTGTCAAGAACTTTGAAGTATGAGCAAAAAAATTTTGATAGGTAAAGTAAATGTGGGAAAATGTAAAAATAAATAAATGATTAAAAATAAAAAGTATTTAACAGGATTAAAAAAAAAAAAGAAGAAGCCCTTGGCCTCAAAAGGAACTTGTTCCTCACATCAAGGTCAGACGGATTTGCTTTTCTTCAGCTGCCTGGAGCGCTTCCCGCGTAGACCATGACTTTTGCTTTTCTTGGCATTTCTCATGGCCTTTCTTTTTCCTACGGTTTGCCTTTATTCAAGCCTCAATTCTGTAAGCTCAGTCACACCCTGTGTTATACAAGGATCTCATCTTTGCTCAGACTCTCTTCTAGCCCTTGAACTTCCTGCCTACTGCTCTTCTAGGCCTCTGCACAGGGTCATTTTAGGACTCCTTTACTGCCACCCTGGGGTGATCTGCTCAACCTGGGATCCTATGCCCCACCCTTTGAAATTTTGTTAGAGGGCATATGCTCATGCTGGAGGTGGGGGGGAGATAGAGTACGAAAGTACACCCCATAGGAAACGTCCCACCACAATCCTTTCTCCTTCATTTCTCCCTACTCTTGGGATTTGAGGGCATGTACATGTGCCCAATGTTTTTTTTTTCAAGCTGCTGGGTCTAGGACTCGAATCATACCATCAGCCATGTGGGATTCAGCTCTCTTAACTACCATGCCACCAGCTGGTCCCCCATGTTCTCCTCTTAATGGGATTATTTTCTTAAACATCACTCTAAGGTAAATGTGTCCCTGCATATACAAAGGGGTCTTTATTCTTCCCTCACCCTTGATTGATGGTTTAGCTGTAGAGCTTCACATCAAAAACCATGTTCTTCGGAACCTTGATGGCACTTTCTGATTTTTTCCAGTATTCAATGTTGATGAAAATTCTGATGTTGGGACCAGCAGATGGCATAATGGTTACATCGCAGGACTTCCCATGTAGTTGAACGCAGCTTGAGTCCTAGACCTGGCAACTTAAAATTCACACCAGTATGTGTACGTGTCCAAAATCCTGAGAGGAGAACTGAGGAGGAGGGATTGTGGCGTTGCCATCTTCCTTTGGGGGTGATTTCTCGCTCTCTGTCTCTCTGGCAAGCACATGTGCCTTAGAGCAAAAATCTCTTAAAAAAAAAAAAAAAAAGAAAAAAGAAAGAAAACTCGAGCTAAACTGTTTCTCATCCTTTAATGAATGAATGAATTCATCCTTTAATGGATGAATTTAAGCTCTACCTTATCCCAGGCATTCTGAACAGCAAGAAGGTAAGTCTGTGGGTTAGCCTTTATTCACAAAAAAACATGAACCCCGTGGCTTCTTTCACTGTAGGCTCAGGATGTTAACTTCCAGGAAGCTCCTCTTGCTGTGCATGGGTCCCTTCATTTTTTTTTTTTTTTTTTTTTAAATCTGCTTTCTAGAACTTGTTAACTAGTCAAGGGTTGGACTCCCTAAGTTAATCATTTCTCTCATCTTCCTTTCCTCTCTGTGGTTCTGATTTCAACTTTATATACTAGTGTTTCTATTCAACTGTTCTGTTTTAGCAGCTGTATTGTAATCTCCAAGGGCTGTTTTAAAATTTTTTAATTACCAGAGGGGTACATGGACGTAGCCTGCCCAGGCTAAGAGGGGTTTTGCCTTTAACTCCAAATCTTTCCTTCAAGATCCTCCTCCCCACCATCCCCACCTGGTGAAGAGACATGGAAGAGGCACGAAACTTGCTGTGCTCTAAGCTAAGCCCTGGGCTCTGCCTCTGTGGGGAAGGGGCCTGCTTCCCACACCCTTGGAACTAGAAAGTCAATCTATCATCGGACCAACACCCATGTTAGGCTTCCTAGCACCACCCTCCTCCAGATATAAGGGGGGGGGGTATTTTTTTTTTCTTTAAAGATTCATTTATTCATTCACTCATGTTTTAATTTGACCAAAGAGAGACACAGGGAGAGAGAGAGGGAAAGTGAGAAAGCAAGCCATCAGGTCCAGGACTCTAGGTTGTTGCTACTCACAAAGATCCAGCAGTGCTCGCCATCAGGTTTGGGGTCTGGACCTGAAATCCCTGCCCTTGCTGGCCCTCTGGGTGGGTCAAGGTTGCGTAGGATCTAGGACCAGGTCCAGTACTCAAACCAAAGTCAGCCATGTGGGAGTGTCCAGGGCCTTCACCACCACACCACCTGCTGCTGGTGGTCATGGTGGTGGTGGGTTTTTCAAAAGTTGATGGGAATGTCTACAATGAAAAACTATACACAGATTTCAAAATATTTTTGCACTCAGAATAAACTCGTAATTCTTTAAAACTTCATTTTAATTCCCACAAGATTTTTGAGGTTCCCTCATAGCTACGTATCTATGTTATGAAATGACTTTTTCCTTATTTTGGTGACGTGGAGATCTAAAACTACATCTAAGAACTTTGCACTCACAAAGTTATACCCAGCAGTAGAGAGCTATGCTTTAGCAAACATTACTGTAATTAGTTTGTCCTATTTTATTAGTCTCAAAACTCATTTCAAAACAAACTAAAAGGAAACGACTTAAGTATAACCACAATGGATAAAACTCTATCTAGTACCCCCCAGGAGTGGAGAGGGAACCAACTTCTTTTCTAGGGAGAGATTGTTGCTACTCACAAAGATCCAGCAATGCCCGCCATCAGGTTTGGGGTCTAGACCTGAAATCCCTGCCCTTGCTGGCCCTCTGGGTGGGTCAAGGTTGCGTGGGATCTAGGATGAGACTCAATAAGAGCTTACATCTTGCTGGGGCTTTTTCTGTTGTTTGTTTTAAAGTTTATTTACTTACTTCTGCCATAAGGGAGAGAGAAAGACAAGTACTTCCAATATAGTTTTCATATTGCGATCCACCCCATCTCAGCTGGTCTAGGTGAGAGGTACTCAGGGAGATCCCAGGATGCAAACCCAGGACCCTTGCCATGTGAGTCCAGTTGCATACTGACCACTGCACTGCAACATGGCCTGCATCTTGCTGTTTTTATCCATAGACTTATCCCAAGCTTCTAGAGCTTCTAGGTCTTCAATAAACATTTACTGAAGAATGATCTCAGCCCACCTACTTTGAGGGTGTGATTTGCAAGAACCACTCAACTCCTCTGAGAACAGGGGAGAAAATACCAGAGGTCAATAGGATCAAGAGACCTACATGGATGGTGTAGCCATCTATGCAATGGGTTTTGAGTTGGGCAAGTGTATTAGGATTTCATTGGAGCTATAACAATGGCCACAAACAGGGCTTCAACACACATTTGTTATCTTACACGTCCTTAGGTCAGAAGTCCAACATGGTCTCAGATAAGCCAAAACCAAGGTGCCAGCATTCCTTCCAGAAGATTCCAGGGGAGAATCTGTTTCCTTGCCCTTTCCAGCTCCTAAAGCTGTCTGCTTTCCTCAGCACGAGGTCCTTTTTTCCATTTGCAAAGGAAGCAGCATAACATCTTCTCATGGCCCTCTGCCTCCCTTTTCTACATCATAAGGATCCTGTGACTGCACTGGGCCCACCTGGATAACCCAGGATAATTTCCCTAATTTAAAAATACTTTTTTTTTTTTTAAAGTTTTGATATAGGGTACATGTGCTCACTAGAGAGAGAGGGAGTGGTTTTTCACTTTCCCTCTAGGGGGGATTGCCATACTGCAATCCCTTCCCCTCCATTCTCCTTTGGGATTTTGGGCATACGCATACGCGCGTACACACACACACACACACACACACACACACACCCAAGCATGAGTTTCAAGTCACTGGATCTGGGACTCAAACTGCATAAGTGACCCCATTTCCCTAATTATTTTTTAAAGAATTTTTATTTCTCATTTTTATTATTATTTTAAAATTTGCTACAAGGTACACAAGTTCACCACAGAAAGAGAGTGAGAAATTCAAGTTGCCAGGTCCAGGACTCAAACTGTAGTTAGTTATGTGGGAGTTCAGTACCTTAATCACCACACCATCTGCTGCTCCCCCCTCCCCCATTTCCCTAATTTTAAGGTCACCTGAATTAGGAACTTTAATTCCCCTTTGACATTTAACCTAACATAAGGGTCTGGCAAATTAGGCCATGAGACTTTTCTGTGGGTGTGATTCTGCTTTCCACAGCAGGAAATCTGAAGTCTTGTTTAAATACCAAGAACTTAAACTTTGACCACGGCCTGAAACACTTTAGGATAAGGATCTCCATAGAGCACAGCCCAGCTAACCCTCTCCCTCACTCTCGGCCCTCTAACTGCACTGAGCTTCTCTCACACCTCCCCAACCACCAGCTCTCTCCTGCCCCAGGACCTCTCCTCAGAATCCTGCTACTCACTCTTCCAGTTTCTACTTGGAAACTTTTCCTTACCTTTAAACTGGGTCAGGGCCCACTTCTAATTTTTCACAAGCTTTTTCCCTCATAGCAATGCCCACAGTAGTTGATTCTGTGATGTGTGAGGTGACTCACTCACTGTCCACCTCCCTCACCAGAAGGCCGGCTCCATGGGGACGCCTCTGTCCTGTTCACTTCTGCTCTCCGGCATTCAGCTCAAGGCCTAGCACTTTGGTAATCAGCAGGGGTTTTTAACGAACAGATCAAGTAATTTAGACAAAAGGCAAATCGCAGTTTTAAGAATTTCAACACAATAGATTTAAAACTGAAAAACCTTACACCTTCAACTAGTTCTGAAAAAGAGGAAAATCGGGAGTACCTTCTGCCATGCCCTTGCTCCTTACCCTTTGGCCCAGCATCAGCAAGTCAGATGATCCCTTTAATTTCTTCCACGAGTGAGAGGCAGAGAGATGGAGAGACAGCGCCCCAACGGGGTCTCGATGCCATGACCAACCTCGGCTCTACAGCAGTTTGCCCCAAATGCCCACACCACGTTTGGTAAACCAAGGAAGGACCTGATGTTTTGAAAGGTAGCTAGCTCTAAGTAACGCGAGTGCCCCTACCTTAATTTACCAGTTAAAGCAGACACTGAAATGAGTCTACTAGACAGGCTTTGAGAGAAAGCTTAAGAAGTGTCAGTTTGTCGAATGAAACTTGAATTCTGTTTCTGTTTTTATCTTGTATGTGTGTGTTTTGCCAGAGAGTGTGTGCATTCATTGCCAGAAAGAGAGAGAAAGGGAAAGTAAGGAAGCCCCCTCCACAGGGGATGGCCACACAGCAATCCCCTCTCTTCCACTGCTGCCTCCTTTTGGGAGTTTGGGCACATGTGTACACACACCCAGCATGTTGTTCAAGTCACTGGGTCTAGGACTCAAATGGACAGTTGGCCAAGCGGGCTCAAACTGACCCAACCACCACATCACCAGCTGGCCCTGTTTCTCATTTGATACTTGCAAAACCATTAATAATAGCCCTAATGTTTCTTAATGTTTGGGTACTCCAAACGGCTTAAAGAAAATCATCCTGTTCCTATTGAACCTGCCATCTGGCGCTGTTCTGTGACACTGAAATGTCGCTGCCATCATTATTTCCCCTCTGTGCCCGAGATTCCAACCAGACCAAACATCTGAACATGTGCTTCCCACCAGGTTCTCTGCACTTCCACACTGCAGTGCCGTCTGCTCTCCGAAACCCTGCCCAGGCCCACTCCTCCCTACTTCTCAACCAGAGAATCACCTCCATCAGTGGAGCCTGGGCCTTGTTCACCCTGTGTTGCTCCATGCCATAATTAGGCTGTCTTCCCTCTGGGTACCTGCTCCCACTAATCCTTAGCTCTGGGGCAGCTCAAGGGACCTAGCTTGATCTCACTTGCATTCCTAATTTTACAGAAATAAGGATGAAGGCGCAAAGAGGACCTGCACAAGTCACAGGGTCAACTATGTAACCTGGATTTAAGATGCTGATAGTTAAAGATCAGCCATAGCCTAGTGCTTAAGGGAGTCGGATCCCATATGGCCGGCCACGGTTTTAATGTTGGCCCCAGGTACTTGAAAAGCACACCAATCATGTGTGCCCCAAATCCTAAAAGGATGGAGAAATGGAGAAGGGATACAGCATGGCCATGCCCAATAGGGTTCTCTCTCTCTCTCTGGCAAACATCTGAGCTCTCTGGCCATTAAAAAGAAAAAAAAAAAAAGTTGACTGTTAAGTCAATTAGTTACCTGGAAAGAAGAACCAGAAGACTAAAGGAAGCTGGAAAGGAAACAGACTACATTCTGCATCTTTCTGAATCAATTCCAACATTTGAGAGGAATCCCCAGAATGTCAAATTCCTTTACCAACAATGTTAATGTAGAAATGATCAAGGTAAAAATGAGAGAAAAGACAATGGGAGACAAGCTAACATATCTTTAAGTACTAAGTGATTTAAAAAATATAGCCTGCAAGTCATCTTCGGTTCTTCCCTTCCCTTCACGTGGGACACATGAGTGAATTCCACGGGCTTCACGTTTACTGAGTCTGACCACTTCTCTGCTCCTTGGCTCTACGGAGGGCTGGGCTTCCATCAGGAAACACCTCGACAGGTGTACTATCAGTCTGCCTTGTCTGCTTCTACTCTGCGACCCAGGCCATCCACCACAGAACAACCACCATTCTTTCCACTTAAGTCACATCACAACTCTCCCCTGCTTATAGCAACCCCCCCACCAACACAGTGTCCATGGCCACAGGGATGAGATCCAAGCTCCTGCCAAGCTCCACTAGCCCGTGGTGAGCTGCCTCATCTGTCTCTCCACCCTCACCCCCCTCACGTGTACTCCTGCTCTAACCACCTGCTTTCCGTCCTTTGAACACTAACATTGCCTCAGTGTTTTTGCAGCTGCTGCCCTCAGTTCAGAACACTCTCGTCTAGGACTATGTCGCTAATTCAACCATCTCCACTTCAGAGAGGCCTTTCCTTGATCATCCTAGCTAAAAAGCTCACCCTAAATCACATCCTACTGTCACCCCATTTCATAATCTTCTGTCTTCATCGGCACTTGAGATTATGCTGTTCAGGGGCCCATCTTCTCCCCTAGCATGCTATTGGCTCCTGGGGTGCAGGGGCTTGTTCCCTGAATATGGGGCCTGCAGCAATAACAGGGACTGGGATGAAAGCAACCTGGGCAGTGTACATGCTGCTCACGTGTGTAGGGCATTCTGTAACTACAAGGTCCCCTCCACCTCTACTTTTATTTGAGTATGTCTTTTTAAAAATTATTTTATTTAACTTTATTCACTTACTTTAATTTGACCAGAGAGGGACAGAGAGAGAGAAAGAGAGAGAAAGTTAGGGGGTAGGTAGCTCTATCTTAGAGATAAACAAACTGAGGCTCAGACATTCCCGTGTCAGGGGAAATCCAGTGCCTTTCCTGCTGGGTCGCACTCTCCCACCACCATGGGGAGCCATCCCTCCACCATTTGGCCACCCCTTAGCCACCCAGGGAAAGCTGTGCCTTCTCCCCGTAGGCCTTGGAGCCTTTGCTCATAGGTTCCCAGCTCCCTCATCCCCAACCCTCCAAACGCTGTCTCACCAATAATTCCGAAACTCCAGCTCCAGGTTTTCCCTATGAATTTGCCGTCAAGACTCACCCACCTCCCCTCAAGTTTCAGCCTCTCCAGAATAAACTTCCCCAGGCAAGGATGTTTCCCACCTCACTTAATTAGTCTATAAACTCCTCAAGGGCAAGAATCTGTTTTTATTTATTTTTTAGACCTCAAGGGAAACCAAAATCCTATCTAACTATACTAACTGGCTGATCCAGTTGGGCAAGTATTAGCTAAGATTCACAGTGGAAGAAATCAGTATACCTCCTGGCCTGTATATCTATTGTCTGCACAGAGAGTAGATGAAATGGCTGAGGCTTTTTGTGTATGAACTACAACTTCATACATTCAAATTAGGTTTCTAATGATCCTCCAGGAAATCATGTCCCAAGAAAAACTACCCTATCTGCAAATGAGGATAAACAAGCTATTATTACAAACAAGGCACTGGCAGTTAATCACGGCCTATGCTCTTGGGGTGTATTAGGCACTTGTTATGAGTTCATTAGGAAGTATTCATTATTCCCACTACCCACTTGACAAATGTAGATCCAAGTTCAGAGAGGACAAGGAATTGCCCAAGGTCACACAGCAGGATAATGAAAAAGCAGTTTCAGCTCTACACCACCCTGTCTGGTCTCCTTTCTACTTGATTCAATGATAACTGATAACACTACTAAAACATCGCCATATGTCCACTTAAAAAAAAAGTGCTTTATAAGAATGGCCAGTTATAATTAAGTTCTATTAAGTGCTTTCAATCTATGCCACAGGAGTCCAAAGAATGCCTATTCCTTTGACTGAATCACAGACCAGTAATTTTGCCCTGGCCCTCCCAAAATTTCTCAAGAGACTTTTTATCCTGTCTCCTTGAGAGAGCATGCTGAAACCCAACATCTCCAGTGACTACGAAACCCCTGTGACGTTCGAGCCTGCAGGCTCTAGTTCTTACCTGACTTGGTACTCTTTACTATAGGTGTGTCTCTGACTAAACAAGGGAGTCATACAGTGAAGGAACAGCCAAAGCACAATATACATGTTTTCTTTTTCTTTCTTTTTTTTTCCTGAGAGATTTTTACCTTAACGGGTATGGACTCTGGGGAGAGAGAAGATACACACAGTGAGAGGGAAAGTCCCAGGGGGGCTGGCCATGCAGCAATCCCTTTCCTGCATTGTTCTCCAGGGATCCTGGGATCTTGGGCACACACGCACAAATGCCTGGAGTGGTTCTCAAGTCACTGGGTCCGGGATTCACCCGCAATCTGCCCTGTGGGAGTCCAATGACGTAACCACTGCACCATCTGCTGGTCCCAGCAGAATGTGTTTTTATTACCAACATTAGACTCCTCCAGCTCAGAAATCGTTACCATGTACTACGGGGGGGAAAGGTGAAATCATCACCATCGATTTTAACTATTTAAATGGAGTGCCAACAAGACTGATCAGGTCAGCAAAGTGGAAAAGGAGATGAAGAAGGAATTCTGGTTCTACCCCTAGGATCAGCTCAAGGAAAAAGAATACCATTGATACCAATAATATATAACCACAATAGCCACTGCCTAGTTTTAAAATGATCGATTCCACTTCAACAAAAATTTAAGTATAGATGTAAATATGTAACCAACTCATTTTTTTTTTTGAGAGATTTTCACTGTAGGGCGCGTGTGCTCGCCAGACAGACAGAGAGAGACATAGAGACAGAAAGCGAGAAATCACCCCCCAGGGGGGATGGTCGCAATCCCTTCTCCTCCATTCTCCTCTCGGGATCCTGGGCACGCACGCACACGCGCCCGGCATGAGTTTCAAGCCACTGGGTCCGGGACACGAACCGCGGTCGACTACGTGGGAGTCCAGTGACATAGCCATTACGCTAACTGCTGGTTCCCACCAACTGATTTTTTAAATAATTATTTTATTTAACTTTATTTACTTATTTTAATTTAACCAGAGAGGGACAAGCAAGAGAGAGAGAGAGAAAGAGAAAGGGAAAGTGAGAAAGCAAGCCACCAGGTCCAGGACTTGAACCACAGTCAGCCATGGGAGTCCAGTGCCCTTAACCACCACGCCACCTCCTGGTCCCTGTAACCAACTCATTTTAAGAATAAAATTATTTGCTGAAAAGTTTTTTCAGCTGATTAAGCAACTTGTACTGGTAAGATAACACTCAATAAAAGAATGATAGAAGGGCTGGCAGGTAGTGTGGTGGTTAAAGGAGCTGGACTCTCACATGGCCAACCATAGTTCAAGTCCCAGACTTGGCTCGCTCTCGCTGATCAAGTTGAAAAATAATTAAAATCAATAAAGGAATGATGAGTTACAATAAAAATGCTATCGTTTACACTAAGAAAAAGAAAGATTCAGGGCCAGTAGGTGGCATGGTGGTTAAGGATTGGACAACTCCCACATAGTCAACCATGGTTTTGAGTCCTGAACCCAGCAGCTTGAAAATCACAATGGGTGTGTTTGTGTGTATGTCCCAAATCCCAGGAAAAGAATGGAAGAGAAGGAATTATAGCATGGCCCATCCTCCTGGGGGTGATTTCTTATTTTCCCTCTATCTTTATCTCTGGTGAGCACACACACCCTATGGCTAAAACCTTAAAAAAAAAAAAAAGGCAAAGAAAGAAAAAGGAGAAATGAAAGTCTAAGTTCTGTTAATTATCTCTAAGTAACCCTGTTCTTTCGGTTTCAAGGTAGCTGTCAGGTCTTGCCAAATGTGGCATTTAATCACTTCCTGTGCTTCTGAATTATCAGATACCTGACTTTTCAGTTGCCAGATCACATTTGTCCCTCGGAGTTCGATCTTTATTGTCAATTTTCCTTTCAAGGAATCAAGTCTACGAAGCTAAATATGCTGGACTATGAGCCCGTCTTTCATCCTTGGCCTTCACGCAGTGGTTGGCACATGGTAGACACTTAGTCATTTATGATAAATGAAAAAAGTTAATTTCGTAATTATTGTCACTTTTAATCATTTTAAATCTGAGTATGTTGTGAGCAATCAGGTTTTTATACTCCAAATGTATCAATATTATCAGTGCTAACTATATTTTAAAAAATACTTGAGACCAGCAGGCGGTATAATGATTAAGGTGCTAGACTTCCACATGGCTGACTGCAGTTTGAGTCCTGGACCTGGCAACTTGAAACTCACACTGGGTGCATGTGTGTGCGTGCCCAAAATCCCAGGAGGAGAAAGGAGGAAGAACGATTGTGGTGTGGCCATCCCCCCATGGGGCAATTTCTCACTTTCTGTCTCTCTGACAAGCACACATGCCCTATAGCAAAAATCTCTCTTAAAAAAAAAAAGACTCTAAAAGCAGCTATGAAATAACTCAGTTGTAAAGGAAAAATGGGCTTCAAGTTCCATCCTTTTTCAGTGAAATATGTTTAATGAAAACCAGGAAGAGAAAAGGTACATTTAACAATCTCATAACTGGTGGGTTGTTATATCCATTTTACTATTGCAATAAGTTAGGAAACACCAATTTTTCGATGTTTGGAAAAGGAAATTAATGCAATCACAGTTTATTTTCTAAATGAGATAACGGGAACAACGTGCTCAGTGGCTGTGCCAGAGAACAGGCCGTGGCCCAGTATGGCTTCTCCCCTTTTTCTGTAGCAAAAGACTTCTAGCTGGGCATAAGGCCAGCAGAATAAAGGCAACTTGTCCCTGCTCCCCTTGCTAGATGAATGTCTTGTTAAATGGGATGAGTGACCAAATGTCACATTGCTGCCACCAACAATCTTCCTTAAAAGCTGCTGTGCATGGACCTTCGGCTCGAGTCTCTGTCCCTTTCTTTACCTTGCCTACACTGTAGATGCTATCATCTTGAATTATGAGGTCGAGGCTTCAGTAGTGGATGAACCAGAGAGTGAGTCCTGGCTGTGGAACCTCAGAGAAGCTCCCCAACCACTTACAGACCAGGAAGACAAAACCAAAGCAAAAAGTAAAGCCCAGAAGAGGTTAGTCTTTCAGAGCTTTTTAAAAAAGACAGACTTAGAAATAGGACACTGTGGGACCAGCAGCTGGAGTAATGGCTATGTCACTGGATTCCCATGTAGTCAACCGCGGTTCAAGTCCTGGATCCAGTGGCTTAAGCGCACGCCAGATGCATGTGCGTGCATGCCCAAGATCCCGAGAGGAGAATAGAGGAGAAGAGATTGCAGCGTGGCCATCCCCCCTAGGGGGTGATTTCTCACTTTCTGTCTCTCTATGTCTTTCTGGTGAGTGCACGCACCCTATAGCAAAACCTCTCAAAAAAAAAAAAGAAGAAATTGGACACTGTGCAGCCAGCAGATGGCATAATGGCTATGTCATTGGATTCCCACATGGTCAACCAAGGTTCAAGGCCTGGACCTGATGGCTTAAAACTCACACTAGGTACTAGGGCTGGCAGGTGGCATGGTGGGCGCTAGACTCCCACATGGTCGACCACAGTTCAAGTCCCATATCTGGTGACTTGCTTTCTCACTTTCTCTCTTCTCTGTCTTTGTCCCTCTCTACTCAAATTAAAAATAAATAAAGCTAAATAAAATAATTCTTTACCAAAAAAATAAAAGCTTCGCACTGAGTGTGTGTGCATGTATGCCCAAAATCTTAAGAGGAGAATGAAGAAGGGATTGTGGCATGGCCATCCCCCTGGGGGTTGATTTCTCTGTCTCTCTCTCTGACAAACACATGTGCCCTATACCAAAAGAAAAAAATAAACAGGACACTGAACCAAAAAAAGGAATTTAAAATTATATACTGGGCCAGCGCCGTGGCATGGTGGTGAAGGCAGCTCAATCCCACATGACCAACTACACAGGTTGAGTCCTGGACCTGGCAGCTTGAGAAATACACTAGGTGCCTGTGTGTTCATGCCCAAAATCCCCAGGGGAAGAGAGAGAGAGAAGGGACTGCAGCATAACCACGCCCCATGGGGAATGCTTTCTTGCTTCAGTAAGTGCATGTGCCATTTGGGAAAAAAAAAAGTATATCAATACTTATAGAAATCAAGTTATACGACTGGACATTTATCTGTGAAATGGTTCCATCTACATTTCCTCAAGGATCAGTGTTGCAAGGATCAAACAAAATAATGTCAAATTGCTATAAACTCTAACCCAGTGACGAGACACTGCGCAATCTTACGAATTCCAACCAGCAGTGTAACTTTAAGAGGTACAGTCTAACAAGTATAGGTAGAGCATTGGGAATCTAACAGCTTGGGCAGAAGACCAGCAACTCAAATTGTTGAAAAGATTCCACCAACCCCACTGACAGAGTTGCCTGTGGTAGTATCAGACGGTGTGTCCAAGTATGGGATAAAAAGGCAGGCGGGGAGCCACTCCTCCAGAACCAGCCAGGATCATTACAAAGACGAGGCTGGGGAAGCTGCTCCTGGGAATTGATCCTCCAGTTAAGGCAAAATGAGGGAGATTTATAAAGTTCTTCCCTGCAGCACTGTTATTTTTTTTTTTTTTTTTTTTTTTACCCCCCCCCCGCCCCGAGGATGGCCACGCCACAATCCCTTCTCCTCAATTCTCCTCTCGGGATCTTGGGCACACACGCACACGTGCCCGGTGTGAGTTTTAAGCCACCGGGTCTGGGACGTGAACCGCGGTCGACTACATGGGAGTCCAGCGACATAGCCATTATGCTAACTGCTGGTCTCCAGCACTGCTTTTTAATAGCAAAAGTATAGGAATTATCTGAATTTCTAAACTGGTTAAAAGAAAGAATAGGCAGACATTAAAAATACCAAAGAAGCTTTTGGAAGAAGCTCTAAAACATGCCGTAAAAAGCAAGGTGCAGAAGAATAAACACGGCATACCACAATATGTGCAAAATGTATCTGAATGTTTGTTTAGTCATGCAGGTACCTCCAAAAGGATTCACAGCAAACTGGTGAAACAATGGTGACCTCCTGGAAGGAGGATAGAGTGAATAGAGACCAACCGCAGGGGGGTGACTTTCACTCCTTATTTCTCTGTAGTTTTAATATTTGTACCATGTGACAATATTACCTATTTAAAAAAATAAATTAGGGATGTAATTTAGAAAATGGTATCAGTCCATGGGCCCTGGGAGTGAGGGCTGTCACTGGAAGTCTTTGGAGAAAATGAAAGACATAGTCCTAGAGGTCAAAATCCGTGCCCAAAAGTCAAAGTAAACCTTACGCATAAAACAGGCTCAAACATGCTCTCTTCACAGGCAGTTGCAGACAAAAAAGTTAAAGACTGGTTTTTACAGCTCCTTCCAGAGGCATGACAATGGACCAATAAAGCTGACATGCACACACACCTACTGTGTGTGAGGCACTGTGCTATAACTAGAACACAATGCAAATACAGGGCAGAGGTTGGCATAACCCAACACAGGAAGTGCAAACAGCTGAGAGGTTAGACTAGCTTTCCCACAAGCACCAGTCAGGTGAGGTGCGAGATAAAAACGTAACGACACCAGAGAACAGAACTGTAACTTGCACTACGAGAGTCCAAGGCACTGACAGCATTCAGGGAAACATCGCAGCTGTGAAAAACATCCAGCACCAATTCCTCACCCCTCCAGTCTCCTTTTTGAAGGCAACGAATCCATCAGTCAGTCCTGGGGAGTCACAATATTCACAGCTCAAGGCATTGCAGATACTGTCTGTAAATAGCTAGAGGTGACAAATGAATGCCTTTGGGCCTTCTTGTGCTGTACACACAGCCCAATCTGCCTGCAGGTACCGCTTCCTCCAGGAGGGGCTGGGTTTGCCCAGGCACAGACTGAGTCACACCTGCGTCAGGCACCTCGCCTTTCATCTAATCTGAAGAAGCGATGAGTGAGAGGTGTGGCGGGAACCAGGACTCCATGTCCAGAAACATAAGAGAGGGGTCCATGCCCAGTCTAGGAAACACACAGCAGCTTCTAGACCGAGGTCAAAGGTAACCCCAGGCCTACTCCCTAACGGAGAAATGCTTATCCTTTCACAGCTGCACTTTGTGCTGAGAATAAAAAATTCAGGTAAGTTTGGTGGGACTTGAACAGTCTGCTTAAGTTGTCTGGCACGTTTTATAAGAACAGGCACGTGCGCTAGGTCCTCACACAAGGTGAGGGTGGGCCAGGCGTTTGAGGGGGAAATGAAGAGGAACCAGCTCAGGCCATGAAGGGGCATCATGGGTACAGTTCTGTCCGTAGGTGACTGCGTAACTATGACAAATCCTAAGCCTCCATTTCTTGATCTATAAAATGAAGACAGTGGCCTACCTTTTCAGATCACTCCCTGGGGTTCCCAACTCTGCAGGGGGCCAATAGTTTCAATGGTAAAGAAATTCACAAAAGCATTATTGGGTAATATTGCCAGCATATGCTCATTCTCATTGTACAGCTGGAAACACCTGTATTATCGATTGGGTTTAGATTTCCTCCTTTTAAAAAATGTGTTTATTTCTTTTATAAGTGAGAGCGATGGGGACAGAGACAGACAGCATGCCCCATAAGGTCTTGACTCCATGATTCACTCCAGCTCAGCCAGTCTTGGATCATGGGAACACACATGCCCAACTCACTCAGGAAGGTCTCTGGACACGAACCTGAAACCATTACATATGAGCCTTCTCATGTGAGTTAGCCTCACAGAACATCACATTTCAGCACTGCGCCATGATCTGGCCCACAGAGCCCCGATTCCTCCCTTCTTTCCATTGCCAGAAGACTCACGTGCTTGACAGAGAGATGGGGGGTGGGAGGGAGGAAGGGAGGCAGCGGTGGTGGTGAGGGAGTATGGTCATATTACAGCCACTTCTCCATTTCTCCATCCTCTGGATGTGGGGCACAAAAGCACGCACACTCCAATGTTTACGCCACTGGGGCGGGGAGTCCAACCAAAGTCATCGGCTCCCTTAACCACTAGTCCATGGGGCCGGCCCTTGTAGCTTTCACTTAAAGCACATCTTTATTTTATTTTTGAGGGGGGACAAGTGTGACACATTAAAGTTGCAGGCAGACACAGATAAACTGGACCAGATCTGCTGCCTTTAGAACCCTCAATAATTTTCTGACAGGTAGGATATACATATTTATAATTTATTAGCTTCCAAACCGACAGGTCTCAGTTAATTAGAAATTTCATCATGAAAACATCAATAAGCATATAAAAAGCCTATTAAACTAAATTCAACAGGATCTTGGCAATCAAGAAATAAGTCATTGGGACCAATAGTTGGTGTAATCTATGTCACTGGACTCCTATGTAGTTGACCACGGTTCCAGTTCCAGACCCGGTGGCTTATACTCATGCCGGGCACGTGTGTCTGTGTGTGCCCAAGATCCCGAGAGGAGAATGGAGAAGAAACTGTGGTGTGGCTATACTCCCTGGGGGGTGATTTCTCACTTTCTGTCTCGTTCTAGCGAGCACATGTGCCCTATAGCAAAAACTTCTTAAAAAAAAAAAAAAAAAGGCCGTAAGTCCTTAAGGGCCGGCAGGGGGCATGGTGGTTAAAGTGCTGCATCCTATGTGGCTGACTATGCAGTTTGAGTTCCATGCTAGGAAGCTTGAAAAACACACCGGGAGCATGTGCCTATATGCCTACAATCCTGAGAGGTGAGGTGACTGGAGGAGAGGATATTTCTCACTTTCCCTTTCTCTGTTTCTCTCTCTCCAGCAAACACATGCACCATGTAGCAAAAAAAGAAAAAAAAAAAAAAAGGAAAAGTCATTAAAATTTATCGATGATAGAAAGGACAGGAAAGGAATAAAAAGCTACTCCCAGGTAACAGATTACCATGGCTTTAAAGGGGGGGGGCGGGGGTGGTTAATGAACAAGAAAACGAGCTAAAGACGGCCTTCCCACCAGGGACAGTGTTAGTCCTACTGATGAACAAACAGGCACTTCCTAATGAACTTCAACCTGTAGACATCATATCTAACCTCAGTTCTAACCTGAACAACGTGCAACTGAAGCTGCTCTCGCTTTCATTTTAAAACTACAAAGAGTTAGAAGGAGTAGTAGCGAGATACAAGTGAGAAGTCAACTAATGGGGCCAGGAATTTTATCTGTTGCAATGTTCTCTTTCACTTGGTTAAAAACTTAAATTACTTTGGTTTCTCAAAAGTCAGAAAAACACAGGCTAAGGTATGAGACTAAATTTTAATTTCTACCATAAATTTATTAAAACTTTTCATTCCTTTGCTACTGATTTACATGGTGGTATTGCTGATATATGATGTACACACAATTCTATATGGAGTTAAAGCTTACTTTATCAATATCTGATAGCCTCATAATATGACCATAATCTTTTCCTGGGCACTTCAAAACAAGTTTAAGAAGTACCAGGGTATTCCCAACAACGCAAATAAATTTAACACTACTAACTAAACACCTAAAAATGGCTAAGATGGTAAATTTTTAATGTACCTCTTAAACAAGTAAAAATAAAAGTGCCAGGCTATAAAAGATCATTTTATAGAGATGGTCAGCCCAGTTCCTATACTCTAGGAATGTTGGATATATTGGGAGAATTAAATCAAGTCAAAGAGCAAAACAAAAACCTAATGGGTAGTCATTTCTCTGTATCAGACTTGAGACAAAGAATGAACAAGGATGTCGGCCTTGCCCTTAAGACTCTCATACATGGAGACCAGCAGGTGGTGTCATAATTAAGGCGCTGGACACTCCCACATGGCTGACCACGGTTCAAGTCCCAGACCTGGTGGCTTGCTTTCTCACTTTCCCTCTCTCTCTCAGTCTCTCTGATAAAATTAAATGGATGAACAAATAAATTAATAAGAAAAAAGACTCTCACATACCAACTCACAGATCCATCAGGCAGACATTTCTAGAGTGTCTTCCACATACCAGATATTTGGCAGGGCCAAGAGGCCAACAGGTGCTGCTATGTGCAACACCCATTCATCAGCAGGGGCTGACTGGTGTTGATCTGAAGAATTCAGAGACTCAACTGAGAAGGTGCTATGGTCATTTGTAGTGCTATCTCTATCCCAGGCCATGGAGTGGGGGTGGGAGGGCATTCAAAAGTCCATAATACTGTTCTATAACGGGCAAGATTATATGGCAGACTGAATTCCAAGAATGGGCTACTTTATGGGTAGACATAAATGGCATAGCATTAGGTGAAGTGGACATAAAGACCCACATTGCCACGAACTAGCTGTCACTTGACGGTGTCAGTCTAACCTTAAGCATTTTTACAGAAGTAATGAATGGTGAAGGCAAGTGTAAGAGAGCAAAGACCAAAGGCCTGAAATATTCTTAAAGGCCCAGATTTCACATGAAAAACTTCTATGTATTTCATGCACTGTGATAATGTAGACTTTCATTCTCTTTGTTAATACCATCACTTCAGGAAGATGTTTCAAATAATTTGTGGCACACCCAGAGGAATGGATTCTAAGGGCCTGATGATTCATACTCTTGCATAATTTCAAAGATATTCTATTTCCTTTCAGATTTGAATTTATCTCAAGGTACTTCTTTGGGCCTTATCATTCACTTATCTTGAAAGAAGTGCCAGAAAGAAATACTGACAGTATTTTAGAACCCAAGTGCTAATTTAAGCCTCATTTTTCACACTCCTAACAATTCAACAGGGCCACACATCATTTTTATTCAATAAACATATTTCAACGCTGGATGAGTTGACAAGGATTACAGAGACCATCGGTCGGGCCAGCAGGAACAGGAAGCATGGCATGGACTCTCCAGCCAAGTGAGTTCCTGGTAGTCACTTCCACTCTACATAACACACATCCTCAGTCAGCGCCCTGGTGTCTGCCCTGCCCGCAGGATAGACTGTATTATCCAAGACACAAAATTCTGGAGCTGCAGATATTCTCACAAGAGAAAAGTTTTCTCCATATCTAAAATGAGCATTGTAAGAATTTTGGTTTTAAATGGTCAGAGGGAGCATGTGCTCACCAGAGACAGATGAGAGGGTGGAGGGAAAGGGAGAAAGTACCCCTAATGGGTCATGATCACAATCCCTAGTCCATGCTGAGATTCTGGGCACACACCTATCCCACTCAACATGTTTTTCAAGTCACAAGGTCTGGGACTCAAACCGTGCAGTTAACCATGTGAGTTCCGGCTCCTTTAACCACTAGGCTACAGGGCTGGCCCTGAGCCTTCTAGAATTTAACAGGTTATGGTTCTCTGCAGCTCCAATATGCAAGGATCTCACAAGGTCATGAAATAACAGAATCAAAGTATGAGTTTATTTTGGTGCAAAAAATTTTAAATCCCATGCATAGATTTTTCATAATATGCATTTTTCCAGGAACTTTTTGAAGACTCCTTATATAAGGAACAGACTAGAGAGATGGTCAAACAGTTTTACCATGCTGCCATTTCTCTTCCTCTCTTTATCCAGACAATGTCATAACTCCCATTTGCCTGTAAACTGACCCCAGCTCTGGTTGTGGGCCCCCTCTGTGGAGCAACTTAACCACTGACCCTCTACTGTCCACCAGACTATAAAGATGAAAGCTACAATAACTCCTCAGCATGAAGGAATTACATTCATATTTTATCTTCAGGGACTAACAATAAAAACAGTTCTATTAAATGTGCCGGGCACTATGATAAAGTGCTTTATACTTACCACATTTAATCTTCACAACTCTATGTAAAGTAGGTGCTATTAGTACCTATTTTTTTCCCTAAAGTTTTTGCCATAATGTGTGCTTGTCGGAGAAAGACAAAGACAGTGAGAGAGAAAGCAAGAAATCACTCCCCAACCCCAACCTGCTGCCCCAGAGATATCCACATGCAGTCCCTTCTCCTATATTCTCCTTTTGGGATTCTGGGCACACATGCACACACACCTGATGTGATTTTCAAGCTGCCAGGTCTCGGACTCGAACAGTGGTCAGCCAAGTGGGAGTCCAGCACCTTAACTACCACACCACCTGGTGGCCCCAAGTACCTTCATTTTGCTAATGACAAGTAACTTGTTCAAGGTCAAATCAATAGAATGTGAAGGAGCTGGGATTCAAATTTATATTTGTCTGCTTCTGCAATGAAGTTCTTACTCCTACCAGGCAACCTTCTACACAATCATTGAGTAACTTAGAGCTAATGACCACATATTACTCATTAGAAATGAATGAGAGGGACCAGTGGGTTGCGTGGTGGTTAAGGTGCTGGATGTTCCCACATGGCTGACCATGGTTCAAGTCCTGGACCTGGTGGCTTGCTTTCTCACCTTCTCTCTGTCTGTGTGTGTCTCTCTGGTCAAATTAAAAATGAATGAATGAATAAAAAATAAATAATTATAAAAAGAAAAAAGAAATGAATGAGAAGCAGTAAGAAAAACATTCTCACCTTCTACCGGGACAACCATCCACCTACCTGCATCTGATCTGAGCCTTTCCTCTACCTTCCTTTCCTTTCTCAGAACTATGATGAGCTACTCGTGCTCCGATAATTAGGCTAACTCCTCCTTCACTGTGTGTGTCTCTCCCCTCCTCAGACATCACACCAGCAATTCTCCCCTCTCTTGCATTAACTTTTCCTTTTCCACTGAGTCATCCTCATCACCAAACCAGTTCACTATAATTTTCTCTCATTTTAAAAAACGAAACAAGCAAACAAATTCTCTCTTGACCCCATTCCCTCCACCAGCTCTTGCCCCATGTTCTGCTCTCCTCTACAGCAGAGCTCCTTGAATTCCTGTTGTCTCCCATTTCTTCTCTCCCGTTCTCGTCAATCTACTCCAATCAGGCATTTCCCCACTCCTCCCAAGCAAGTGCTCTATGAAGTCACCTAGCCACATCCCTAATCCAGTGATCAATTCCCAGTAGATGTCCTTAGACACACAGATCCATCACTTCCTCTTTGAAAAACCTTCAACATGAGGCTTCTAGGACAGCACAAATTGAACTCGTAGTCAACCATGTGGGAGTCCAGCACCTTAACTGCCATGCCATCTGCTGGCTCCTATACTCCTCCTTTTCTTCTCTCTCTCACCTCCATAGGAAATCCTATTGACTAAAAATTAACCAGAATCCAACCATTTCTTATGACCTTCACTGCTACCAACTTCATCCAAACCATCATCATCTTTCATTTGCTGTTAAAGGAGCCCCCAAACTAGCATCACGACTTATATCCTTGCTCTCAGTCTAGTCTCAAAGAGAAGGCCAGAGAAATTCATTTAAAAATCTAAGTCAGAATATATCCTACTCTTCTCAGAACCTCCAAAGACTTCCCATCTCTTTCAAAAATAACAGCCAACCCTTTAATTTTTTTTCCTTTAAAAAAAGGTGGGTTTTTTTTTTCTTTTGATTTGTTTTGTTTTGCCATAGGTCGTGTACACTCACCAGAGAGAGAGAGAAACAGACATGAGAGGGAAAGCAAGAAATCATCCTGCACGGAGGATAGCCAAATGGTAATCCCTTCTCTTCCGTTCTCCTCCTGGGATCTCGGGCGAACACTCGTGCACATATGCCCAGCGTGATTTTCAATCCAACAGGTCTGGGACTCAAACTCTGAATGGCCATGTGGGAGTCCAGCACCTTAAACAGTATGCCAACTGCTGGTCCCGTAATAGCTAACCTTAATGATCCATAAGGCCCTATACAACCTGTCTCCAAGGAGACTCCTGGCTTCCTTGCCAAGACCACGCCAGGCATGCTTCTGCCTCAGGGCCTTCCACTTGCTATTCACCCTGGCAGAAATGCTCTCCTCTCTGAGGACCGCATGGCTTGCGGCTTCACCTCCTCAGTGACGTTTTCCCTGGCTGTCCTAACACCAGACACTCGTCTGTGCCACTCCGACTCCCTGTTCCTTTTCTCTATTTTATTTCTGTCCATATCATTTATTACCATCCAACAAAATACACATATTATTTTGTTATCTGTCCCCCCATAACAACCAAAGCAGGCATTTTGTCTATTTTGTTTACTGCTGTTCCAACACCAGTAGGGTGCCAATAACACATAGTAAACACTCCATGAGCAACTATTAGGGAAATCAAAAAAAGCTGGCTATGGTTTCTCTGGCAGGTCCAGAGCACATTCCCCTCCAACGTTCACTTTTTCTTCATGCTCAGGTAAGGATAAAAAGGCCCATTTCTTTTAGGTTGAAATAGAAAACAGATACATACACACATACATACATAAATACACTCACACACAAATAAATGAGCTTAGACCAATTTCTTCCCCTAAGGTACTGAATGACTTCTGACCGCTGCAAAGCTTGGTTCCCTGTGACCCCCGTCATCTCTCAGAGCTCACCTGCTGGGATCATGCTGACTGAGGGTCCCCAGGATGCCACTGTTCACTTTCACAACCCTTTCTCAGTTCATGGCTGCAGCAGCCCTGGGCCCTTGCTAAAAACAATGCAAGATTTTACTTCTCTCTCTAAACTGGCTTATCTGCTAAGATGTCTGCAATGGTTTTACCATGTTCTAGGCGTGAAACTTCTCCAGCTGGCCCCTCAAGTTCTCCTATCTTTGGGTCATCCACTTCAGTAGGCATCTTCTCCAGCCTTCCCAGGTCCCCTGTTCTTGAGCTTCCAGGCCCACCAGTGCCCAGATCTCTCCTGGCACATATGGGTTCACATAAGGCCTCTTGATCAACCCAGATTTTCTTTTTTTTTGAGAGGTTTTTGCCATAGGGTGCGTGCGCGAGACAGAGAGATAGAAAGCGAGAAATCACCCCCCAGGGGGGATAGCCACACTGCAATCCCTTCTCCTCCGTTCTCCTCTCAGGATCTTGGGCAGGCACGCACACGTGCCCGGCGTGAGTTTTAAGCCACTGGGTCCAAGGACTTGAACCGCGGTCAAGTACATGGGAGTCCAGTGACATAGCCATTACGCTAACTGCTGGTCCCCACAAACAGCATCATTTTCAAAGGATTATGTTTCCACCATGTCCACCTGATCACCGGTGAGCTCTTTTGAGGTTTTCCTTGTTTGAAAAGTCACCTTTACCAGTGCCACAGAAGAGCTGGATTCTGGAACCCAATCCCTTTCCAGCCACAGAAGAGCTGGATTCTGGAACCCAATCAACAGGTTGTCAGCAGCCCACATTCTCCTCAGATATTTCAAATGTCTTTTTCCTACCCACTGCCAGTCCCTCCAGAGCCTTGTAGAAATCTAAACATTTCCATTTCTCTGCTTTCATTGTTTCAGTACCTTTGCTCTAAGCAGACAATCACACTGCCAGCAGGAAGTGGTCAGGCCATCATGCGACAAAAACTACCAGCAGTAACAGGACTTAAGGAGAAATCTTACTTTCCTTAACAAGGAGGATGGAGAACAAAACTCTAAATTTTCGCTGTTGCCGAATGGCCATTCACATCAGAGAACAACCATCTCATACTTTTGGATGAAATTCACTTTGACAGGGTCCACTAGTTAATTTTATTGGGTAGTCAGAAAAGTCATGACATATTTTGTTTTTCTATGCAAAAATGCACCATCATGACTTTCCCAATGACCCATAGATCCTGTCAGGCTCTCAAGATCACAAAAGACTATGCTCGCTTAACCAATGGCAGCACTTCCTGGAGAAGGGCCTCTGATTTGTAAGGACAAAGTGGTTACTTGGCTCAGGAAGCTTATTGGATCAGTAATACCCTACCCTCTGGGGTTGAAATGTTCATCATCATTTGCATCACACACACACAAAACAACCTCAGTACAAATGAACATCCTTTTCAAAAGAAAAAACCATAGTGACATTGATATCACCTAAAAAAGCAAACAGCTACCCTGGGTAAACGGGCATTACCCTGTGCTTCATTTATTCTTCCTATCACTAACCAATATTCCACCGTAATTTTTAAATGACTCCTTTCAAATTATTCCAGAGTTTATTTTTATTTCTATGCTTGTATGCTTAGAAAACGTATTTCTCTAAAAGGTTTTTTTAAATATTATTACTGAAATGGCTTTCCAAAAGAAGTGAGTTTCAGATTGCGTGACAGGAGAAACTGATCTAGCTGGCTGGCAAATAAACAAGAGACATCCATAGCTCCACGTCACTTGTTCTATCTCTGCATTTGCTTTCAAGGGTACTTCCCCCCCACTCTAATTCAAAACAGCCTTGTTCACAATTGAATTGGTTTTAGAGACTTATGTTTTCTAAAATGTCTTTTTGTATGTTTGTTTGTTTTTTGGAGAGGTTTTTGCTATAGGGCACATGTGCTCTCCAGG
>NW_006159514.1:211767-220957 GCF_000334495.1 Tupaia belangeri chinensis
GCAGTCCCTTCTCCTCCATTCTCCTGTCGGGATCTTGGGCATGCACGCACATGCACCTGGCGTGAGTTTAAGCCACCAGGTCCGGGACTCGAACCACACCTGACTACATGGGAGCCCAGCGACACAGCCATTACACTAACTGCTGGTCCCCTAAACAGTCTTTTTGCCAACTTGAGATCAGATGAAGCGACAGGGTTATCCAACACTGGAATCCAGTAAGGGGGTAGGGGTATGAGGAGTATCTGTTCTAGCAACACATCAACCTCAGAATCAGTAGGCTGATTTAGAACTGTCTTGCTCTGTTTATTTAAACAGAAAAGCCAAACAGCCATACATTAGATGGCAGTCACTCCACCCTGTTATTAGGTTGACAGGGACTAACACTGGTGAGGGCCCATCTATCTACCTTTCCCTCTAGTCAAGGCTAATAAATAATTATCCTCTTCATTTAAATTATAAATGCAGCATTAGCAAAGAAATCTGCTAAGAAAATATTACTTCCACACTTTGCCTATGAACTTTCCAACCTTAGGCAGTTTCACTGTCCATAGATCCATCTCCACGCAGTCTCCTACCTACCATAACTTAGCATCAAAAAGAGGACTAGAAAATAAGTGGGCATCAATGCTGTCTGGGTGGTATGCCAATAACCCAGCCTAGGGAGGGGGTATAGGAGTGTTTTCAAAGTCATGGAGGTCAGAGAAGGCTCAGAAGTCACACAGGTGGTATTCCTTAGGAATACACCCACCCCGCAACTGCATGTGCCTCCAGGGATAGCCTGTGCATAGTCACTGGCCCTCCGGAACCTCAGCACCTGTGCAACTGCCTGCCTCTTCACCTCCTCTGAATACCAAAACCTTACTGGACTTACCTCCCACTTGACAGCTACAAAAGGCTACAACTACAAGCTC
This sequence comes from Tupaia belangeri chinensis, assembly GCF_000334495.1. NCBI lineage: Eukaryota > Metazoa > Chordata > Mammalia > Scandentia > Tupaiidae > Tupaia > Tupaia belangeri. The sequence goes on from NW_006159514.1 coordinate 212,679, forward strand.
CGCTCTTCTGAGGTGTGCTTTCAACATATGGTTAACTGTAGAATGGGAAGGTGGAAAGGAAGCGTGCACAGATAAACATTACCAAAATCGAACCTCAGAGGAGGAAGCACGTGCACACAGCAGCACAGAAGGCACGGCTTCAAGCCTCACTGTACCTCACATGCTGAGGCCGCATCCCCGCTTACAGCCTCAATTTTCACTTACAGGGGACTTCAGAAAAGTTCACAGAAGAAAAGGGAACCGAAGTACAAGTTCGTTTTGGTGGAAAAAATATTTGAGCACCTTGCACGGTTTTCACAATGTGTATTTCTATGAACTGTTTGAAGACTCTGCGTATGTAACAAACACAAGGGCCCACTATGGCTCAGCACCAATGTAGGTACTCTAACCCTTGCTGGAGAGCTGAGGGAAGGCAGCCTGGAGAGGTTAGGTACCCTGTTCAATGTCACAGCTCGTAAATGGCAGGGCAGGACTTGATTCCAGAAGGCCCTAGGCTCCACTGTACATGCTGTGTGAAAAAAGGAAAGTTTGGGGCTGGCCCTATTTTCCTGTGCACAACCAACCAGATCCCACACGGCCGACCATGGTTTAAGTCATGGACCCCGTGGCTTGAGAAATGGGTGGACCAATTTACATTCCCACGAACAGTGTAGGAGAGTTCCCCTTTCACCACAACTCTGCCAACAGTTATCATTTTGTATATTGCTGGGCACTTGTGTATGTACGCGTGTTCAAAACCTGACAGGCTGGTGAAAGGAGGAAGGGGTGGCCACGCCCCATTGGTGGTACATTCTCTGGCTAGTGCCCATGCCCTCTGGCAATCAAAAAAAAAAAAAAAAAGGAAGGCTCATCTAGCTCAAACCTAGAAAACTTTAAGAACAAATTTCTTGGATCCCACTTAAGGAAACTGACACAATCGGTCTGGGTTGAAGCAAAAATCATATTCAATATTTTTTATAAAAGATTTCCCAAGTAGTTACCCTGAAGATCAGCCATGTTTAAGAACTTTTAAGGTTCCTTCCAGATGAAGTTACTTGGTTCTAGAGTTGCATCCAAACCCAGAGGGGAAGACAGGCCCCCAGCGCCCATTCTTTTAATTTCATTCCTTTTTTTAAACATTCGATCGCTATACATTTGGCTTGTAAAGAGAATTTATTCAACATGTAATGCATCTAAGACCAGTCTAGTGAGAATACTATACACATTACCATCGACAGGTAGTAAACCATTTCTGTGTCCCACTAATGTCTTGCCTATTTTTTCTCCCTGATTTCTCCTTCCCTATATTCTTCCCTTCTCTCCCCACCCCCCACTGTCTTCAGTGTCCATAATTATTTTCACTGCTTTTATGCCCTCCAATATTTCAGTCTCTACCAGGTAGAGTGTGGACAATCAGCATATATTAAGTGGAGACATATAATATCTTTCTTTCATAGCCTGGCTTGCTTCACTCAGCATTAAATCTTCCATATTCAACCACTTTCTATCAAATGTCAGGGTCTTGTTTTTTATGGTTGAATAGTATTCCGTAGAGTATATGCACCATACTTTTTCAATCCATCCATCTGTTTATAGACATTTGAGTTGGTTCTATGTCTTAGCAATCGTGAACAGTGACTGCAGTAAACATTGATGTATAAGCGCTTTTCCGACTGCTCATTCTCCTGTCCTCTGGGTAGATACCCAGAGTGGGATTGCTGGATCGTAAGGTAGCTCTATTTGTAGGTCATTGAGGACCCTCCAGATCGTTTTCAATATTGTCCACAGTGGCTGGACCAATTTACATTCCCACCAATAGTGTAGGAGAGCTCCCCTGTCACAACCCCACCAACACTTACCATTTTTAATCTCTGCCATTCAGACAGGGATTAGGTGGTTGAACATTTATTTCCTCACATGCTTTTTGCCCAGCACCCATTCCTGAAGCACTTAATCTTTACCATCCTCCCAAGGGGCCAGTAGGAATGTATGCAGACCCCTCTTCCATGGCTCTCAGGATTTCCACTGGAGGGAGTAAGCAGCCTCCTACTTTCCACCTGAGTAGTGCAGTACATCCAAGAGTCCCTTACTGCCCCTGAATAACTAAACCATCAGCCTCCAATTCACGAGTATGCTCACATGTTTACTCCCATTTGACCCCCAAGTCCTCACCAAGCTGCTCTCGGGATTTCTGCTTTATAGCCATCCTTCACTATCCAGTGTCATAACAGCCAATCAACTCAGCAAATCCTTAGTACCCAATGCAGTGAAGGTCAGTCGGCATTTCTGGGGTTAAGTTCTAAAGTCTGCCTGTAGGGCAAAACCAAAGTGTAATTAAAAACCACTCGTGAAAATCTCTTAGCTGGGAACCTGGACCCTTGAAAATTCAAAAACCAAGAATTAACTTTTGTGTACCTCCTTCTGCATTGGGGCAATGGCTTCCCTTTCCCCAGGGGCAGGAGCCGAGACCTGAGCAGAAAAGGGCAAAGGGTTAAAGGGATTTTTCCCTTTCTCTACCCTCAACAGTAAGAGTTGAGTTTACAAGTTAAATTGAGTGTATGACTCCACTGTATGTATAAGGCACATGGAAGGTGCTATCAGGAAAGACATGAGCAGAGACCCCTGCCCCCACACACCCTATACTCCAGCTGGGAGAGATGAGATCATCCCCTGAGGTGGTGGATCACGGAAGCCATGGTCATCACAGCTGTCAGACACCATGCTAGCGGGCTTCAAAGGAAGAAGAAATTGCAGCAGGACAGGCTGGAAGGATTTAAACTGGTCCTTGAGATGTGAGATAGATATGTATGTGTGTGTGTGTATATATATACACACACACGTATATATATACACGTATATATATATACACACACACATATATATAAACTTTATTGAATTTATATAAATTTATAAATAATATATTTATATACATGTTTATATCTATATATAAATTCAATAAAGTTAATTAAAATAATTATTTTAATTTGACCACAGAGAGAGGGAAAGCGAGAAAGCAAGCCACCCAGTCCAGGACTTGTACCCTCAACAGGGTCTTACCACGCTACCATCCTTTTGACCTAGCCCACCAACTCCTCAGGTTCTTAGTGCACACACAGGCCAACTCGGGTTTCCAAACCCAGTCAGTCACATGGCTTCCAACACTACAATTTGTTACCAACTGTACCGCCAGGCTGGGCTTATAGTCTTTCTTAAAATAGGCTAATTTGGGACTAGCAGATGGTGTAATGGTTACATCACTGGACTCCCACATAGTTGACTGCAGTTCTAGTCCCAGCCCTGGTGGATTAAAACTCACATTGGTGCTGCCAATGTCTCCAAGATCCTGAGAGAAGGGAGGAGAAGGGATTGCAGAGTGGCCATCCCCCCACCCCCCGGGGGTGATCTCTCACTTTCTGTCTGTCAGGTGGTGCGCTCTATAGCAAAAATATCTCTCCTTTAAAAAAAAAAAAATGCCAGCTCAGCACAGATCAGTGTTTCAGACACAAGTGGCTCTCTCACCTAAGCATACAGTGTCTTTCATCTTCACTGTCCTTGAAAATGCCAAGCAGAGTCCCCATGGCCTAGTGGTTAAGGGAGCAAGATTCTAAGTGGCCCATTGAGGTTTGAATTCTAGCCCTGGTAAATTGAAAAACATGCCAGATGTGTTTATGCCTGAAATCCTGACAGGATGGAGAAATGAGGGAGAGGGGAATGCATGACCCTCCCCCCCGCCCCCCACCCCATCTCTCTCTGGAGAGTACACATTTCTCTGACAATTAGAAAAAGAAAAAAAAAAGTCACTGGCCACTGTACATGATATTAAGCCAGGCTCTTTGGGCCACCATGTGCTACAGTTCCAGCATTATTTGGTTATACAAGCAGAAATGAAATCTTATTATATTATGCCCAGACTATAACACTAAGAACACAGAGTAACTGCTTCTTTATAACCGAGCAGAGAATCTTGTAAGAGCATATAACCTGACTTTCCCCACAAATTATTTATACCATCTGAATACTTTGACCCTTTTTTCCCAACCTGGTCATTACTTGGATGGTCTCACACCAGCCCGTGTTAAAATTTAACTTGCCTATTTCTGTTTTCTGTCAAAGAACTAAGTTCCTCTAACTCTCCCTGTTCATTTTGGGGTTTTCTCCACTCCCAAGACTCAAGGTGACCCAGCAATCCCTGGAAGATGGCCCGGGCTCACATGGCACTCTGCTTTGAGGGAGTGAATGAATGCAAGGAAGCAAGTGCTTAGGCACACATCCTGACAGGGCTCTCATCCTGGCCGGCCAGTCACACCTCACTGGGCTTTTATAGAAGGGGTGGGAGGTAGTGACAAAGAAGGACCAGAACTTGATCCAAGGCCAGCTGGAAAAAGGGTCATTAGGAAGAGAGTCCAGGCACCGATTTTAAATAGATAGCCCTGACCCATATGGGAAACAGCTTAATAAATGAACACAATATAGCACATTTCCAAAGCCCAAACGCAAGCCAACTCCTCCAAGTCTGAAGGACATTTCTGAGTTTTTCCTTTCAGAGATGGCAGGAGCATGAGTCAGAAATACCACGTTCAAATCCAGATGCTGTTAAGGTTCTGCTTAAGCCGTTGAGAGACTTTGGACAAGACATTTTACGAATTTCAGCTTCAGTTTCTTGATCTGCCTGTAATAACATGCAGTAGGACTAGGTGACCTCCAGTTCAGAAAGTATGATTTGTTAAAGTATGATGGAACATCACAAGTCTGAGAAAAACCAAGAACAAACATCACAGAGTCAGAAGGGAAGTGACTGTGAGCCCAGAGAACCGTTAGAAGATAGTGGGAATCAGAATGCCCCCCTAAAAGAGAAGAAAATGGGGGCTAGGAGAAAGCCAGACTGGCTCTCTCAGAATATCGTCTAGAGATCTCCTCCCCCTTCTAGGTTCAGCCCTGCGGTCACATTTAGACCTATTCTTCCCAGAAGAACTAAGAGTGATGACTCATAGGAGAGACATACCCAGCCATCGGCACACACCTTCTACCTCTGGGGATAACTCAGTCTCGGCTACCTAAGAGAAAGGAAAGATTCCAGGGCACTCCCCCTGGCCCCACTCACTCAGCTAACCAAATCATCTTCTGGAGTCTGAAACTTCTTTAATACACAGCCTGTAACTCTGAATGAATTGTTATCTTAAAGAGTTCAATTTGATAGTATCCAGAGTCTTCAAAACACCAATATAGCTTGTGGCTCTTAGACACAAGATGTTAATGGGGCCGGCAGGTGGCATGGTAGTTAAGGGCACTAGACTCCTACATGGCCAACCATGGCTCGAATCCTAGACCTGGCGGCTGGCTGGCTTTCTTGATTTCTCTTTCTTCGTCCCTCTCTGGTCAAGTTAAAATAAATAAAAATAAATAAAAACAAAATAAAATAATTCTTTAAAAAGAAATCTTAACTAGAGTTTCAGATGTTATTAAATTTTAAATGGCACTGTAGAACATTTAGCCCTATGAGAGGTTTTCTGTAAAAGTACACTTAACTGATATTCCCTCACATTTCTGGTATTTACTTCTCTTGCCTCAAAGACTCCTGTTCTGTAGCTTTGAATATGGGTTTCATAAATGCAATGGCGAGTTTACAATGTTAATTAATCAGCCCCAAACAATCACCTTTGGCTTTACTCTCGGGCAGTCTTAGAATCACAGAAAGCATTCAGTACCTTGTTCAGTACCTTACACACAGCAGAAACACAATTACTGCTTTTAAATTTATCATCAAAAGCTACCATTCAGGGCTGGTCTGTAGCACAGTGATTAAGCACCTGTACAGAGGCGGCCAGATTCCACATGTCCAACCAGGGCTAGAGCCCCAGACCTGGCAGCTTACTTGTCACGTGTGCATGTGCCCAGAATTCCGATGGAATGGAGAATAGGAAGGGCAAGGATTGTGGTATAACCAGGCTGCTAAGGGGTTCGCATTTTTCTCTCCCTCTCTCCCTTCCTCACTGGCATAAAAAAAATAGAACAAAAAAACCCAGCTGCCATGTATGTGCAAGTAGTCGCATGAGGCAGGCATTAAGCCGTTTGCATGTTATCTCTTAATACAACAACCCTGTTAAGCAACACTATCTCTTTTTACAGATAAAGAAACTAAGGCTTAAAGTAAATTAACAGCTGCTAAATGGCCAAGAAGGAATCTGAGTTCAGGTCTCTCTCTCCCACCAGTTTCCCAAAATACTCGTGAGTTTTCCCACAGAGTTTAGGAAACTCTACCAGAAGTTGTCTCCCCTCACTGACTTTGTTATTTACACCCACATCCTTTACTGTCAAAGGCGACAACTGATGTGACATGGCCTGTGTGTACTGGTTATCCTGGGAGGGACAATGTCACTCCTGAATTTCGAGCTTCAAAAATGAGTGGGGGACAGTAGTCCCCCCCCCCCCGGAGGAGTGTGATTACTACTACCATTGGGCTCTCGGAGAAGACACAGTCCCCTTCAAGTGGGCCTCTGCCATGGTCTGAGCCCCCGTCAGTCCTGGAAGAGCCTTTCTAGAAAGCATCAGACTTATTCTTGGGACTTGCAGCCACTCTAATACCAGAGAAACGCAGCAGCAGTAACAAGTTTTAGCAAGCATACGGCTAACCTCCTCAAGAAATTCCAGGCTAAAGTCACGTTCTTAAAGTCTCAGGACCAGCAGTTAGCTTAATGGCTATGTCGCTGAACTCCCACGTAGCTGACAGTGCTTCAACTCCAGGACCAGTGGCTTAACCTCATGTCGGGCGTGTGTGCATGTGTGCCCAAGATCCAGACAGGAGAATGGAGAAGGGGTTGCAGCGTGGCCATCCTCCCTGGGGGAGTGACTTCTCGCTTTCTGTATCTCTATCTCTGGCAAGCTCACACTCCCCATAGCAAAAACCTCTCCAAAATAGTCTCCATCCCAAGAATATTTTCTGCTCTAGTACTTCCCCTTCTAAGTTTGCTGGAAGTTGTCTTTCAGAGAAGTATTCCCTCCGCAGGCCCACAATCATCTCTGCACCAAGTTTGGTGGACACATAGCTACACAACAGGTATTCCCAGATATTAAATATCCACTGAATTCCCAGGGACCACCTTTCATTTCAGATTTACAGCTTAATGATTTCTTAGAGAAACTAGAGTAGAAGCAGCTGGCCAGGCCTGCAGACCCAGACCACCCTCTAGGGCCTCCTTGCCCCAGCTAATTTCTTTGCTTCACCTAGCAGGTGTTATCAGAAAAATCTGACTTTAAGATTCATGGGCCACAGTTGCGCAAATTCCCAAGCTGTTAACTTCTGAAACCAAGAGGTTTCCTCCACTCCAAGACCCCACTCGGCCTCTCCTAAGCAGTCTTCTCTTTACTGTGTTTGCACTTTGCCTTCTCCGGTCGGTTGGTCCTCGGTTCAACCAAAGGCCCGGTGGGGAGGAGAGGACGATCTTTTGTTATTAAGAGTCTATTTTTACAGCAGCACAGATCAAGAATGCAGCCCCACAGTGATTAAGGCGCCTAAGCTCTGAAACTACCTCTCCAGCCTAAATAGTTCGATCATGTTGGAACCAAACACTTTATAAGAAAGAAAAGTGCAGGCTCAGGGCTGGTCTTCACTCGGGTGGGGGGGGAGGGAGGGTTGTTACTTCTAAACCTGTTTGGAAAGTACCGGCTCAGATCGGACATTTTGCTTTACACCCCACCCCACCACCCGACACACACACACACACACCCCGGGGGCTGAGCCCGTGAAACTCAGGGGCCCAATGGGGGCGTTGGGGGCTGGGTTAGGGTCCGGTACACTAAGAGACTAGTTTTCTCAGTGGATCTGGTCCTACAAACAGGTGCTTGGTTAATTCCTCATGGGGCGGGGGTGGGGGGGCACGTAAAACTATCTCCTACAGGAGCGCGCGCGCTGCAGGGAACGCCGCAGGACTAGAAAGAAGTAGCTTTCCAAGTTCTGCGCGGCGCGCGAGTCTGCGGAGGGACAGGGAGTTCCGTGAGTTTGGGAAAAGCCTGGATGATCCTGGAACGACGCTCCCAGCAATCCCTCAGCAGTAATGCGGTGACCCAGCACCCACCCCGCCCCCAACGCACACGTGAAGCTAAGCAAAGCTTGCCACCTGCTGGGGTTCCTGCAAACATGCCCATGGGGAAGAGCCGGCGGAAAGCACTTTGATTAAATAAAAAAATAAAAATAAAAAAAGCGAACTCTCCCGGGGCTTCAGTGCGCCCGGGTGGGCCCTCAAGTTCTCCTCCTCCCGGAGCTGAACCGTAGGGAGGAGCCGCGCGGGGCGGGGAGGGGAGCG
>NW_006159514.1:221375-228563 GCF_000334495.1 Tupaia belangeri chinensis
CGCGCTGGGGCCGGGGTCCGAAGCTACCGCACTGCTGCGGCCGCGGCCACCTTCGCCTCCTCTCGCCGCTGCGCCCGGCCCCACCTCCGGGACGGGTCGCGCTCTCCGTCCGGCCGCTCCCCCTCGCGGGCAGCTCCCAACCACTGAATGAGCCCGTTGTTCTCTGGAGACTCGCAGGCGTTTTATCAAGTGACGAGGACGCCAGCCCCGCCCCTCCCCACCCCTCTGGCCCCTCCTAGCTCTCCCGCTGCCCGGCCTGCCGCCTGCACCTTCCCGGCCCACCAGACTGCCACTGCCGGGCGCTGCACTGCTCCGCCCGGCCCCGCGCTTCTCCCGCGGTACTTTACCTGCACGGAAGCAGCGACGTGGGAGATAAGGGGCGAGCCCCGGGCTAGGCAGCTCTACCCTGCAGCCTCCCGCCTCTGGAAAGAAACACTCGAATTCCATGCAGCGCAGAGTGGGACAGGCGTTTACTACCTACTGGTAAAGAAAGGTGTAGGTGGTGGGCCGGTCTCATTGCAGGATGAAGTCTGTGCTTGCAGACGTGGACCTACGTGCAAGTGTATACTTCATTCATTCATTCATTCTACAAGAGTCATGGAGTGTTTAACGAGGCCTAGTGCTTGAGAACTAGAGCTGCACCGATCGTTCCGGGGGTCAAAGACCTGTCACAGATCATAACAGCTCACAGTGATGTTCGACTTACAAAACACAGTCATCATCTCATTTTGAATGTTTACACATTCCTCTTGTGTGAGAGAGAAGCATCCTCAGCAGAGTGTCACCCTGCGATCCTCTCCCCAGCCTTCCCAGTCAGCCAGGATCACGCGCACTCCGGTACCCAAGCAGGGCCAAGTCAACAGTCACCGAATGCTCACCTTTGAGCATTACAGAGGCCAAGCTATCGCGCAACCATTATCTCACTTAATCCTAACTTCTGTAGGGTGCTTTTTTTTTTTTTTTTTCTTTTAACAGATGAGAAAACTGAAGGTCAACCTTACCCCTAGATTACTCAGGGATTTGCCTCCAAGTGCCAAGGAGGGCCTGTGGGTGTGGGAGCAGTCATGTTTGAGCCGGAAATTTAAAACTTGGTTTCCAGGTGTTCTGAATCTGGAAAGTTTAAATGATGAACTGTGTAAAGTGGCACTGGGGAACTTAGGTGTTGCCCTTTTTTCCTAGGCCCAAATTTTCAGGACTTGTTGGGAGGACAACTTTCAGGCCAAGAGGCAGCCCTGAGGTCTGTGTGGGTGGCATGGAAGCTCCTACCTCCTGGGATGGGATGGGCCTCCAGAGAGGTGTTGGCCCTTGGGCAAACTTATATAGGGGTTCCTACCAGGGAGACTGGATTAATTCAGGGGCACTGTGAACTTGGCTGAGAAGAAAACCTTACATTTTAATTTTACTAGCCTCTTACTGACATTTAGCAATTCATTTCCTTCCATTGTGAGTGTAGGCAACCAACCACGTGACAGCAGGGGGTAAGTGTCTATCACTTAATCACCAATAGAAACCACAGGGTTTTTTTTATACCCCATCAGAGTTATTGCAGATACCTCAAACGACGGTAGTTATAGATAGACCCTCAGCTAGATCTTGTGTAATATTACCAATGTACCAACCCCCTGTGGCAGCCAGTATCGATTCCCGACTGCAGAGCTGGGAGCCAGACGTCTACCACAAATCCCTGACTTGGGCAGCCTGAAAACATGCCTGGCATATCTGCAAGACTTTTGTTCAAGTGCCCAAGAGCCTGACAAGCTGGAGGTCTGAAAGAAGGGGATCACAGCATGGCTAAACTCCGGTGGAGGGTGCTCCTCTCTTTCATGTGCATACAAATACTCTATCATTAATTAGTTACATTTTTAGTTGTCAGAGGGCACATGGGCTAGCCAGAGAGAGATAGAGAATGAAGCCTTGGGGTGTGGTCATGCGGCAAGCCCTTCTAAATTTCTCCATCCTGTCAGAATTTTGGGCATACACTTACATGGTGTGTTTTTCAAGTAGCTAGGGCTGGGATTGAACTGTGGTAAGCCACATGGGATCCACCTCCCTTAACTAACAGTCTATGGGACCAGCCCCCTATCATGAAGTTTTAAAAATATAGGGAACCAGCAGTTAGCGTAATGGCTATGTCGCTGGACTCCCACATAGTCGACCGCGGTTCGTGTCCCGGACCCGGTGGCTTAAAACTCACGCCGGGCGCGTGTGCGTGCATGCCCAAGATCCCGAGAGGAGAATGGAGGAGAAGGGATTGCGGCGTGACCATCCCCCCCTGGGGGGTGATTTCTCGCTTTCTGTCTCTCTGTCTCTATCTGTCTGTCTGGCGAGCGCACACGCCCTACAGTGAAAATCTCTCAAAAAAAAAATAATAATATGCCAGTAAAGAAGTGTATATATTGCTATAGCATAAAGTAAAAAAATATTTTAGTTATATTTCTATAATAATTGGTTTCCTTTATAATCCCATGTAGTTTACACATTTAAAAACTTTGTTCTGAAAAGGAGTCTATGGCTTTAATCAGTCTGCCAAAGGGGCCCTGTGGCATGAAAAGGTTAACCAGAGAGGGCCTGATGGCTTCTGGAATGCCTTGAGAAGCCCTTCCTGGACTCTGATAGTCCTGCATTGGAGACAGAACTAGGTGTTTTCCCAGGAAAGAGCTGACGCTGTATGTGCATGTTGAGGGAAGTGTTCTTCTGCATCTCAAGTAGTATTTGTATGAAGGGAGCACTCCGTGCCACTCAGAAAAGCTATGTGAACATCGTCAAGGGACTCCACAGGTGGCAGCAGCTGTCAGAGCGAGTCCCTCCCCGTATTAGAGGTGTGTGCCACTTCCTTGCCATTCAGGAACTCCAGGCAAACACAGTCCAAAGTGGGACGCAGTGGGTTTAGATTCAGTAGACGAGCTTGGAGGGCACTGTATTAACAGGTGTGTCTTGAAAGAGGCAAGAAGCTGTTGGTGCTCCTCTTGTAAGTTAGGAAATATCTGCAGGGGGATTTTTTTTTTTTTTTTTTTGGAGAGATTTTCACTGTAGGGCGCGTGCGCTCGCCAGACAGACAGTCTCTCTCTGTCTGTCGTCTGGCCAGAGCAGACCTCTGACAGTGAAAACCTCTCAAAAAAAAAATAATAATATGCCAGTAAAGAAGTGTATATATTGCTATAGCATAAAGTAAAAAAATATTTTAGTTATATTTCTATAATAATTGGTTTCCTTTATAATCCCATGTAGTTTACACATTTAAAAACTTTGTTCTGAAAAGGAGTCTATGGCTTTAATCAGTCTGCCAAAGGGGCCCTGTGGCATGAAAAGGTTAACCAGAGAGGGCCTGATGGCTTCTGGAATGCCTTGAGAAGCCCTTCCTGGACTCTGATAGTCCTGCATTGGAGACAGAACTAGGTGTTTTCCCAGGAAAGAGCTGACGCTGTATGTGCATGTTGAGGGAAGTGTTCTTCTGCATCTCAAGTAGTATTTGTATGAAGGGAGCACTCCGTGCCACTCAGAAAAGCTATGTGAACATCGTCAAGGGACTCCACAGGTGGCAGCAGCTGTCAGAGCGAGTCCCTCCCCGTATTAGAGGTGTGTGCCACTTCCTTGCCATTCAGGAACTCCAGGCAAACACAGTCCAAAGTGGGACGCAGTGGGTTTAGATTCAGTAGACGAGCTTGGAGGGCACTGTATTAACAGGTGTGTCTTGAAAGAGGCAAGAAGCTGTTGGTGCTCCTCTTGTAAGTTAGGAAATATCTGCAGGGGGATTTTTTTTTTTTTTTTTTGGAGAGATTTTCACTGTAGGGCGCGTGCGCTCGCCAGACAGACAGAGACATAGAGACAGAAAGCGAGAAATCACCCCCCAGGGGGGAGGGTCACGCCGCAATCCCTTCTCCTCCATTCTCCTCTCGGGATCTTGGGCATGCACGCACACGCGCCCGGCGTGAGTTTTAAGCCACCAGGTCCGGGACACGAACCATGGTCGACTACGTGGGAGTCCAGTGACATAGCCATTACGCTAACTGCTGGTTCCCTGCAGGGGGATTTTTCATGCAAGTTAGCCTTTCTTCTTCGTGTTCTAGTTCAGAGAGATGAGACCCATTATTAGAGCATCATGCACCTCAGTGCAGGGTAGTAGCCAGCTGGGAGCCAGGGATGTGGTTGAAATGGTTGATAAAAGGTGCAGCCCAGGGGTCAGGAGGTGGCATGGTCATTGGGGCTCTGGACTCCCACATGGCTGACTGTGGTTCGAGTCCTGAACCTGGTGGCTTTCTCTCTCCCTTTCTCTCTGACTCTGGTCAGTGCATGTGCCCTATAGTAAATTAAAAAAAAAAAAAGAAAAAGTAATAGTAAACAACATTAAATAATTCTTTAAAAAAAAAAGAGCTGCAGCCCTAAGCTCCCTAAGTGCAACCACCCTGTTCCCCACTCACTTTTCTAGGACCTACCAACTTCCTCACAATCTAGCAGCTAAAGGTTTAAGCCCTGGCACTGCAAGGGCTCCTTCGATTGGGTATGCCCACATCATACCAACTGTTAACTATTCAGAATGTCACCGCTTCCTTCGGAGGGTAATTCAATGAGCAATTCATGACTTCCTTCCCAAAATGTATTTAGTAAATGATATATGAATGGCTGGTGTTACATAATTGCTCTCAAACACTGGTCGTGCTCAAATTGAAATTCTAAATAACATCAAATGTAAATATCTCAGCTAAGGATATAGTGGTACTCAGTCAAAGGGTGCTTGTGAGAGAGGAGGAGGCGATAAAGAAAAAGAAAGATGAGAGATTTGTTCCGTGTTTTGCCCAGTACCCCTGAAGGATAAAGAACTTGTCAATCACACTCCTCTCTCCCACCTCTCCCCTGCCTAGGGTACCAAGCATACTTGAAATTGAGTCATATCTAAAACTCTTTAAGTCTGACCTAAATCTCTGGAAGACTGCCAGCTCCTCTTGACTATCGTGATCAAATTTTGGGCCTTTGGTTGTCATTTTCATGATAAAACAGAGTTGGCTGTTAAGTCTCCTCAAAACAGAGGGTGAGAGGTTGTTCAGAATCCACTGAGGTTGTGTCTGTTTTGAGGACCAAAGAAATGAAAGGAGAGAGCCCTAAAAACTATAAAGTGAAAACTAGGGAGGCAGGTGCATAACTTTAACGCAAAAAAAAAAGATACTCTGGTACAAGAAGATACTTGTGTGGAACTAAAGGTAGAAAGATAGCGTGGTGATAAAGGTGTGCCAACCATCTAGGGCATGGGGCGTGTGTGTGTACACGTATGCCTATAAAAACAAGACGTGGCGGCCGGCAGGTGGCACAGTGGTTAGGGGTGTTAGACTCCCACGTGGCCAACTGTGGTTTGAGGCCCAGACCTGGCAACTCGCTTTCTCTCTCTCATTCTGTCCCTTTCGGATCAAATTACTATAATAAGTAAACAAATAAAGTTAAATAAAAAATAATTTAAAAAACACAAGATGTGCACGTTGCAAGAAAGGCTCTACAAACCCAGTTAATTGGCAAACTTGTGTCTCATTCTTAAAAAAGGCTAATTAGAAAGCAAAAAGGAATAGCTAGAACACAATTATAATATCACAAAAGAAATTTAAAAGGCAGGGAAAGCTATGAATAGGGAATTTGCACAGATGGGAGCTTTTGAATTCTTAGGTTCTACCAATACACTATTCAAAGGAAAATTATCTATTCTATCTTGTTCCTGGTAGGTGGGCTTTCAAATAATTTAAAAATATTGGTCACCTGTGGAGAAGTCTGAAGGGCCATGTGATGTCTGATTTTTCCATTTCCTGGGACCTACTTTAATCATTTTGCTATCACTGTTATGTGGATTTCATCATCACCCACAGCAGAGAATATCATAGTTGCTGTTTTTATGCAGCATAAAGAAAACAGCTCTTTCTTCTCCTTCTGTGGTTATCTTACAGTTTTACATATTCCCTGGGGCCCCTTAATGAGAGGCCACATATTAGAGTAGGTGGCACATGGTCTATCAGACTCAAGTTCCTTGCTTCAAATCCTGCCTCTGCTCCACATTTGCTGTGTGACCACGTAATTTCTGTATACCTCAGTTTCCCTAGCTATGAAATGGGAATATAGCATATACCTTCAAAGCTGCCTTAGTTTAAGGATTAGTAGAATTAATGTGATCTAAAAAAAAAAAAAAAAAAAACCTGCCTTGCTTTAAGGATTAATAGAATGTAATTGTGGAAGTTACATCAAAACTGCCTTTTACCTACATACAAGTTCTCAGAATATAGTTTTATGTGCTATATAGTGACCCATGGTAAGTGGCTTTTTTTTGGAGAGTTTGTTTGTTTGTTTGCTATAGAGCGCGTGCGCTCACCAGACAGACAGACAGACAGAAAGCGAGAAATCACCCCCAGGGGAGATGGCCACGCCGCAATCCCTTCTCCTCCGGTCTCCTCTCGGGATCTTGGGGCACGCATGCACACGTGCCTGGTGTGAGTTTTAAGCCACCAGGTCTAGGACTCAGACCGCGGTCGACTACATGGGAGTCCAGCAACATAGCCATTACGCTAACTGCTGGTCCCACCCATGGTAAGGTTTTGTGAACTAATATGGGTAGTAAGCTGTTTCAAATTGAAATTCTACTACTCAGTAACAGATTGTTTCAGAAAAAGAAATACAATTTTCTCATAGAGCTTTTTATTGATAGCTTTTTTGTCTCTTTACATAAGCATTCGAGAGTTTTTTCTTCCATACTGAACCCTAATGCTTTTGTTTAGGTTTTTTGTTTTTTTTGTGTTTTTTTTTTTTAAGTGATATTTTATTCACCCTAAGACACAGCACATGTTACGGGACAAACCTGCCTTTGGTTGGGATCAGGAGACTCCACACTTCCAGCTGTCCCTTATTTTAACCAACACCCAGATCTATTTTAAAGTAAATTGCGTTGGAATGTTTCTAATTCATTTATGATGAGCTCATTAAAATGTTGTTGAGTATTTCCCGCTGGCATTTTAGGTGGGATTGTTTCGAGGGAATTTTTCTAAGCCGGGAAGCGACATTTCACCAGCCAGAAATAAACTCAAACTTTAAATGAATCAAGTAAAATTACAAACTGAGTTCCCAGGGCCATCAGGTGGCGTGGTGGTTAAGGCGCTAGATTCCCACATGGCTGACAGTGGTTTAATTCCCAGACTTGGCGGCCTGCCTTTTTTTTTTTTT
>NW_006159514.1:228816-229968 GCF_000334495.1 Tupaia belangeri chinensis
AAAAAAAACTGAGTTCCCAAGACTGGGATAAAATCCCAGCAGGCAGATTTGGGTTTCTGTTCTTACGATCATTAGAAACAAAGTTATGTGTATTTCATACCACACACAATGAAGATTTGAAAGGCTAAATGTGGTGTATTTATTGCCAGAGAGTGCTTACCCTCACCAGAGACAGAGAGAGAAAAAGAAAAAAAAAAAAATCCTCTCCCCAGTGGGGCATGATCATGCCACAATCCCTTCTCCTTCATTTCTCCATCCAGTCCAGATTTGGGGCACACACGCACATGTATCCAGCATGTTTTTTAAGATGCTGGGGCCAGGATTCAAACCACAGTTAGCCTAATGGAATCCAGCTCCCGTAATTACCAGCTACGGAGCTAGCCCTGAAGTAGACAGCTTTTGTTTTTGTTTTTGTTTTTGTTTTTTTGCTGGTCCCTCTACTGGCTTTCTTGATATCTACCTTAGTTCCTTAGCTTTCTGGTCTTCAGAAATGACATTCCAGTCAAGCCCTGACAATTACCAGTATTTCCAATTTCTGATGCAAGGCAACAGATATTATTGAACTTAAGCAAAAAAGAATACTCCCAAATAGTGTCCAATTCCAGAGAGATCAGAAAGGGAGAAAAGTTTGTTTCAATTTCAAAAAAAAAAATCTTAACAAATTGCTGAACCCATCAACAGCTCAAAAGAAGATAAAAATCCTTCATTACTTCCTTTTAAGAAAAAACTTACTTGCTTTCAATAAAAATACCTCTGGGAAAAAACAAAAGACAAGCTAATTCAGAGTTAGGACTTCGACCTGTGATCTCTAGACTTTAGTTCAGGTCAAAGCAAGCACTCACAGAAAGCAGCTTGGCCACACTCACTTCCAGCTAAGGCCTGGAGCCAGTTACTCCGCTTCACTGGGAGTCAGTTTTCCCTCCCTCCCTTCTTCCCTCCCTCCCTCCCTCCCTTCCTTCCTTCCTTCCTTCCTTCCTTCCTTCCTTCCTTCCTTCCTTCCTTCCTTTTTCTTTTCCCAGGTTTTTGCAATAGGGCACGTGCCCTTGCCAGAGAGAGAGAGAGAGAGAGTCAGAGAGAGACAGAAAATGAGAAATCACATTCCCCGGGGGAGTAGACACACTGACGTCCCTTATCCATTCTTCTCTCAGGATT
>NW_006159514.1:229992-236172 GCF_000334495.1 Tupaia belangeri chinensis
CACACACACACACACACACATGCCCCCAGCATGATTTTTATGCCTCTGGATCCAGGACTCGGGCCCTGGTCCACCCATGTGGGAATCCAGTGCCTTAGCCACCATGCCACCTGCTGACCCTGAGAGTTAGTTTTCTAATCTGTAAAATGGCCAGAACTTTTCCTTCATTGGGTTGTTACAAGGATGAAATGACATTAATAAGTGAGGTATGTGGCACAAGGTCTACTATTAAACATGCGCTGAATAAAATAGCAGCTGTGAGGACCAGCAGTTAGGGTAATGGCTATGTCACTGGACTCCCCCGTAGTCGACCACAGTTCGCGTCCTGGACCTGGTGGCTTAAAACTCACGCCGGGCGCGTGTGCATGTGTGCCCAAGATCCCGAGAGGAGAATGGAGGAGAAGGGATTATGGCGTGGCCAACCCCTGGGGGGTGATTTCTCACTTTCTGTCTCTCTGTCTCTCTCTGTCTGGCGAGCGTACGCGCCCTATAGCGAAAACCCTTTCCCCCCCCCACAAAAAAAATAGCAGCTGTGAAATGAAGGAGAAGAAAGCACACTAAAAAATAAGAGAGGGCTTCAGGTCCTGGGCGTGACACATAGGGAGAGAGAACATGCAGTTGAGGCCATTGGGCCCCACAGTCACTCACTGAAATGGTGAGGATAAATCACTCCTGGTTATGGCATGGCAAATAACCCCTGTTGAATCAGTTTCTCAGTACCTGGGGTTTGTGCTCCTCTCTGGCTTTGGGTCATGTCCATGTCTTCCCAGAGTCTGGAGATGCAACAGTGGATCCCAAACTCTGTATCACCCTGGAACTTCAGAGGCAACCAGTGGTTTAGGGGACTAGCCAGTTGGGGGGCCTGTGGGGAGAGATGAAAGCAGAGGGGTATTGCCCAGCACACCCTTATCTTTCTCTTCACAGTCTGTTCAGCCAGGGAGAGAGATGGCTATGGATAATCCCAGATCAGGGCCGACTTCAAAAACATTGTTTTGTTTAGTGCTTTATCCTATGGAGTCCATCTTGCAGTTTATACTACCTAAAACAAATTGACGGGTTGGGGCTGGCAGGTGGCATGGTGGCTGGGGGCACTGGATTCCCACATGGCCGACCTTGGCTCATATCCTGAACCTGGTGGCTTGTTTCTCCCTTTCCCTTTCTTTCTCTGGTCAAATTAAAAATAATAATAATAATAACAATTAAATGAATTAAATAGATAATTCTTTTTTTTTTTTTTGAAGAGGTTTTCGCTATAGGGTGCATGCACTGGCCAGACAGACAGAGAGAGACAGAGAGACAGAAAGCGAGAATCACCCCCAGGGGGGATGGTCACGCCGCAATTCCTTCTCTTCCATTCTCCTCTCGGGATCTTGGGCACGCAAGCACACGCGCCCGGCGTGAGTTTTAAGCCACCAGGTCCGGGATGCGAACCCTGGTCGACTACATGGGAGTTCAGTGACATAGCCATTACGCCAACTGCTGGTTCCCAATAAACAATTCTTTAAAATAATATATTGACAGGCTAGCTAAGAGAACATGCTGATTGCAGGGGAATCAGACCTTTCACTTAAACATTGCTTCAAAATGTTTGACCTTGTAAAGCAAGTTATTTGCACATGAATAATTAAGTGCTCCTTGTATTCTGGCATGTTAGCGAAATGTGAACAAGATGTAATATTCTGCCTTGTGAGCATACTACTATATGGAACAAGTAAAGAATGGAGGATACGATGCAGAAAGTCAGACCACCTACTAGCCGAGAATATCCCATAGTGACTTTACTGTCCCAGACCACATGACTGAAAGAGAAGAGCCAAACATTTCTGAATTATACCATGTATTTCTAGATATTCCCTAGTGAGAAAAAGAGAAAAATGGGCTTCACAGATTCTTCCGTCACATTTCATTTTACATTTCACTTAAATCACATTTCTAAAATTTTTGAAAACACTCATGTCAGAGCATCTCCACAAAGCAAAAACCGTTATCCTAATTTTATGTCTGGAGACACCAAAAGCAGGGACTTTTCCTAAGAGAAAATACCAAGGTCTCTAGCCAAATTGAGGTTCAGGATTTCCCGACTTCTGATTTTATAATCCAGACCATTCCTTCAACTCCTTTTTCAGCCTTGGCAGACAAATAGTCTACTGAGACCAAACTTCCTGCCTCCCAAAAAAGGAATTACAGCAGTTCTGAGTGTGGTCATGATCCAATGTGTTTTCTGGCAGGAGAAGACCGGTGGTAACATTCTGTCAGTTAGGCTGGGATGTTCGTACATAAACACACGCTACTAGCTTGTCTTTCTTAGAGAAGGATGGGAGGCACAGAAAGCCCAGCCAGGGGGCTTTCAATGAGCCAGAGTGAATCTCGACAGCACTGGACCCTACTAGGAAATACAGCCTACTCACCTTGGCTCCAGAGATTCGCTTTCCCCAGTAGCAACCCACCCTCAGTTGCTACTGGATACAGAAACAGTTGGGTAAATGCCACATTAGCTGAAAAGAACGTAAGAGGGTAGGTAAGACAGTCACCTCTTTGATTTTGAAGGGCTTTGAGAATTTCCTAATTTACACTCTGTAAATAACCAAAATACATCTGTTTCTCAGAGACTTTCTTTATATGTTGACTACAGTCAGCGAGCAATGTCTTTAGTGGTTATAAACAATTTCAATCTGTATTTTTAAAGAATTATTTATTGACTTTTATTTATTTATTCATCCATTTTAATTTGACCAGAAGGAGACACAGAGCGAGAGAGGAAAAGTGAGAATGTAGGGCACCAGGTCTGGGACTTGAACCGTGGTCAGCCATGTGGGATTGTCCAGCACCTTAACCACCATGCCACCTGCTGGTCCCTCAATCTGTATTTTTTTTTTTTTTGGAGAGGTTTTTTTATGCTATAGGGCACATGCGCTCGCCAGAAAGACACACACACACAGAGAGAGAGATGGAAAGCGAGAAATCACTTCCCAGGGGGGATGGCCACACCTCAATCCCTTTTCCTCCATTCTCCTCTCGGGATCTTGGGCACGCACGCACACGCGCCTGGCATGAGTTTAAGCCACCAGGTTAAACTTGAATCGCAGTTGATTACATGGGAATTCAGTGACATAGCCATTACACTAGCTACTGTTCCCTCAATCTGTATTTTTAAAAGAATTCAAATGCAGAAAAAAATAGTGCTTTTTGAAATATATTCCAAAGTTAAAATATTTTTCAAATGTTAATGAAAAGGATACGTAAATATCTTTATATATCATTATAATACATTGTAATCTTTATACATAATTATATATTGTATTGTGTAATATACATTATATATTATAATATATTTTATATATATATATGTATATACACACATACACGTATATATGCATCTGCCCCCTTCCGTAGCTATTAACCAGTTAAGATAACTACCCAAAGAGGAAGATAAGCATAAAGTAGATGCCCTTTTCATATGCCCAGGCTCTCATTTCTCAGACTCAGTCAACACTACACACATCTCTCTTGTACCTCATAATGAGTGATGCTGAGATTTATCTACTCACAGATAAACGACTATCTGCTATTAACTTGTTAGTTCCTTCAGAATTGGGACCGTGCCGTAGTCATCTTTGTATCCTTGATGCCAAACACTGACCTTAGAACACGGAAGCTATGAGACCAGCAGATTGCATGATGGCTATGTCACTGGACTCCCAAGTAGCTGACCACGGTTCGAGTCCCAGACCAGGTGGCTTAAAATTCATGCCAGGTGCGTGTGCATGTGTGCCCAAAATCCCAAGTTGAGAATGGAGAAGGGATTGCAGTGTGGCCATCGCCCTGGCGGGTGATTTCTTGCTTTCTGTCTCCCAGTGTCTTTGGTGAGTGCACACACCTTATGGCAAAAATCTCTCTTTAAAAAAAAAAAAAAGAATGGACGCTAGCAGAAAATTACTATGATACCTAAAGTTTCTATCAGTCACCTTTTTTATGCCAGTAGAATTCTTTGAACTTGGAAGCTTTTTGTTTTTGTTTTTAGAGAATATGTCGCCCTTGTAGTATGTGCTTAAAATGGAGCCTACCCCGAAGTACTTTTTATCCAAAGGGCACATCCTCCCTAACCAGGTCAATAATTCTCTTAGAGATGGAAAATTCCTGCATCAAGTGGGCCAATTAACAAGGTACTGTTTTTGAATTCAAGGTCTCTGATGCCATAATTCTGCCAACAATTCAAAGATATCTAGGAAAAAGTGAAAGTGGACTGCATACTCTGGAGTGGCAGTTCATAGCACAGGATGTCAGCGACATTGGAGGGAGAATGGAGAGGATGATGTTAGATTGGAGAAGGGTCCATGATGGCTGCAGATTCAGAAGTCCTTTGCACAAAGCAGCCGGGTTCTGGGTGAGCAAGATCCCCCAAATTAGAGAATTTAGTTGCCTCACTCTTTGTTCTACTGTCCCCAGGTACTCACAAAGCTACCCACTTTAAGTGTGTTTCATTCTTTTTATTTTTAAAAATAATTTATTTAATTTTATTTATTTATTCATTTATTTAAATTTGACTAGAGAGAGACATACAGAGAGAGAGAAGGAAAGCGAGAAAACAAGTCACCAGGTCCAGGACTCAAACCATGGTCAGCCATGTATGAGTGTCCAGTGCCTTAGCCATCACATCACCTGCTGATCCCAAGTGTGTCTCATTCTTTAGTCATCAAGCAAAGAGGAGACATGGTGACATGAAGTAGGAAATGAGAAGGAAGTGGTTGAGGTGAAAGACTCCCCTAACCACACTCCCCGCCACTGCCCAGTCCGCCCAGAAGTATGTAATTGAGTCAGTCTGCACACCCTGCCCTCTCTTCATTCCAACGTCCCATGTCTAGCTGGTAGGAAGCTCAATACTTCCAGGCCGCCTCAGGAAAAGATCTCTGGGGAAGGCATATACTGAGAGCATAGCAGAGGAAGCTGACGTTTAGAAGCTTGAGGCCATACTACAGATGTAACTTTTTATTGCAATGAAAATTAAAAGACCAGGGACCAGCAGGTGGTATGGTGGTTACAGCACTGGACACTCCCACATGGCCAATCATGGTTCGAGTCCTGGACTTGGTGGTTTGCTTTCTCACTTTCTCTCTTTCTCTCTCTCTCCCTCTCTCTCTAGTTTCCCTCTGGTCAAATGAAAATAAATAATGAATAAATAAAATTAAATAAAATAATTTTTAAAAAGAAAATGAAAAGACAGAAGAAAATAGGCTTCAGTTTACACCTACAAGGATGATGACAGTTAACATAGGATGGAGCCATGGGTGTGTGTGATGGGGTAGGGTTATGGTAATAAGATGGCAGACCATGAAGCAAAGAATGTAAAAAGGCACCCTGCATGTAAGTCCCCAAGTTCAATCTTTCCAGACTCCCTTTTTTAGAGATTCATCAGTTTTCTGTGATTTCTTCAAGGTTGATAGTAAAATTTCCAGCCAAGAGTTATGCATTTGAAAGCTGTGTGTATATAACTAACTCTCAGTCATATATTTCATTTAACGGCTCTCTCAAACACTGTTAAATTTCATTTAGTACTCACACAGACCAGGACTGAAACCCATGTTGCTGGAGAAAGGGACATCGACAAAAACAAAACATAAAGTTTATGCTCTAAGAGAAACCAAGCCTGGCGTGCAATATATTATTTTATGGATAAAGAATATGACTTCTTAATTTTTGGCTACATAAGGGTTTCTTGAGAATGTTTTCTTCTTTTTTTCTGTTTTTGAATAAGAGATTCGAGAAGTGATTTATGCTACTGAATTCTTTTTCTACTGCCACAAGAAGGTGTTTGAGGGAGGTTCAAGATGGCCACAGACTTCTGGACATTCCTTGCATTGAAAGATGGGGCCTCCTCCCCTACCCTTTGATTCTGAACTGGCCTTAGTGACTTTCAGGACCAACGGGAGTGAGCAGAGCCTTGGGACTTCCAAGGCTATACGGAACCTTACAGCTTATTCCTGGAATTCTTGCAGCACTTATTCTTGCACCCTGAGTCACCACGTAAGCAGTCCAGTCTCCATGGTGGAGAGACTGTGAGATCATGGAGAACGGCAGAAGTCCAGCCGAGCCCAGTCTTCCATCCATCTATACCAAGGTTATAGACGAGAGCCCACGAACCTGCCCAGCCACCAACCGACTATCCGAGTCATCCCAGCTGAG
>NW_006159514.1:238336-257563 GCF_000334495.1 Tupaia belangeri chinensis
GAGAGGGTCTGACACATAGGGGGAAAAAAAAAATATATATATATATATGTGTGTGTGTGTGTATATATATATATATATATGTATATACACACATACACATATATATGCCTCTGCCCCCTTCCGTAGCTATTAACCAGTTAAGATAACTACCCAAAGAGGAAGATAAGCATAAAGTAGATGCCCTTTTCATATGCCCAGGCTCTCATTTCTCAGACTCAGTCAACACTACACACATCTCTCTTGTACCTCATAATGAGTGATGCTGAGATTTATCTACTCACAGATAAACGACTATCTGCTATTAACTTGTTAGTTCCTTCAGAATTGGGACCGTGCCGTAGTCATCTTTGTATCCTTGATGCCAAACACTGACCTTAGAACACGGAAGCTATGAGACCAGCAGATTGCATGATGGCTATGTCACTGGACTCCCAAGTAGCTGACCACGGTTCGAGTCCCAGACCAGGTGGCTTAAAATTCATGCCAGGTGCGTGTGCATGTGTGCCCAAAATCCCAAGTTGAGAATGGAGAAGGGATTGCAGTGTGGCCATCGCCCTGGCGGGTGATTTCTTGCTTTCTGTCTCCCAGTGTCTTTGGTGAGTGCACACACCTTATGGCAAAAATCTCTCTTTAAAAAAAAAAAAAAGAATGGACGCTAGCAGAAAATTACTATGATACCTAAAGTTTCTATCAGTCACCTTTTTTATGCCAGTAGAATTCTTTGAACTTGGAAGCTTTTTGTTTTTGTTTTTAGAGAATATGTCGCCCTTGTAGTATGTGCTTAAAATGGAGCCTACCCCGAAGTACTTTTTATCCAAAGGGCACATCCTCCCTAACCAGGTCAATAATTCTCTTAGAGATGGAAAATTCCTGCATCAAGTGGGCCAATTAACAAGGTACTGTTTTTGAATTCAAGGTCTCTGATGCCATAATTCTGCCAACAATTCAAAGATATCTAGGAAAAAGTGAAAGTGGACTGCATACTCTGGAGTGGCAGTTCATAGCACAGGATGTCAGCGACATTGGAGGGAGAATGGAGAGGATGATGTTAGATTGGAGAAGGGTCCATGATGGCTGCAGATTCAGAAGTCCTTTGCACAAAGCAGCCGGGTTCTGGGTGAGCAAGATCCCCCAAATTAGAGAATTTAGTTGCCTCACTCTTTGTTCTACTGTCCCCAGGTACTCACAAAGCTACCCACTTTAAGTGTGTTTCATTCTTTTTATTTTTAAAAATAATTTATTTAATTTTATTTATTTATTCATTTATTTAAATTTGACTAGAGAGAGACATACAGAGAGAGAGAAGGAAAGCGAGAAAACAAGTCACCAGGTCCAGGACTCAAACCATGGTCAGCCATGTATGAGTGTCCAGTGCCTTAGCCATCACATCACCTGCTGATCCCAAGTGTGTCTCATTCTTTAGTCATCAAGCAAAGAGGAGACATGGTGACATGAAGTAGGAAATGAGAAGGAAGTGGTTGAGGTGAAAGACTCCCCTAACCACACTCCCCGCCACTGCCCAGTCCGCCCAGAAGTATGTAATTGAGTCAGTCTGCACACCCTGCCCTCTCTTCATTCCAACGTCCCATGTCTAGCTGGTAGGAAGCTCAATACTTCCAGGCCGCCTCAGGAAAAGATCTCTGGGGAAGGCATATACTGAGAGCATAGCAGAGGAAGCTGACGTTTAGAAGCTTGAGGCCATACTACAGATGTAACTTTTTATTGCAATGAAAATTAAAAGACCAGGGACCAGCAGGTGGTATGGTGGTTACAGCACTGGACACTCCCACATGGCCAATCATGGTTCGAGTCCTGGACTTGGTGGTTTGCTTTCTCACTTTCTCTCTTTCTCTCTCTCTCCCTCTCTCTCTAGTTTCCCTCTGGTCAAATGAAAATAAATAATGAATAAATAAAATTAAATAAAATAATTTTAAAAAAGAAAATGAAAAGACAGAAGAAAATAGGCTTCAGTTTACACCTACAAGGATGATGACAGTTAACATAGGATGGAGCCATGGGTGTGTGTGATGGGGTAGGGTTATGGTAATAAGATGGCAGACCATGAAGCAAAGAATGTAAAAAGGCACCCTGCATGTAAGTCCCCAAGTTCAATCTTTCCAGACTCCCTTTTTTAGAGATTCATCAGTTTTCTGTGATTTCTTCAAGGTTGATAGTAAAATTTCCAGCCAAGAGTTATGCATTTGAAAGCTGTGTGTATATAACTAACTCTCAGTCATATATTTCATTTAACGGCTCTCTCAAACACTGTTAAATTTCATTTAGTACTCACACAGACCAGGACTGAAACCCATGTTGCTGGAGAAAGGGACATCGACAAAAACAAAACATAAAGTTTATGCTCTAAGAGAAACCAAGCCTGGCGTGCAATATATTATTTTATGGATAAAGAATATGACTTCTTAATTTTTGGCTACATAAGGGTTTCTTGAGAATGTTTTCTTCTTTTTTTCTGTTTTTGAATAAGAGATTCGAGAAGTGATTTATGCTACTGAATTCTTTTTCTACTGCCACAAGAAGGTGTTTGAGGGAGGTTCAAGATGGCCACAGACTTCTGGACATTCCTTGCATTGAAAGATGGGGCCTCCTCCCCTACCCTTTGATTCTGAACTGGCCTTAGTGACTTTCAGGACCAACGGGAGTGAGCAGAGCCTTGGGACTTCCAAGGCTATACGGAACCTTACAGCTTATTCCTGGAATTCTTGCAGCACTTATTCTTGCACCCTGAGTCACCACGTAAGCAGTCCAGTCTCCATGGTGGAGAGACTGTGAGATCATGGAGAACGGCAGAAGTCCAGCCGAGCCCAGTCTTCCATCCATCTATACCAAGGTTATAGACGAGAGCCCACGAACCTGCCCAGCCACCAACCGACTATCCGAGTCATCCCAGCTGACGCTAAGTGGAGTAGAAGAAATGCTGAGTCCTACCTGAATCCCAGACCCACAGGATTGTGAGACATCAATAGAATGGTGGTCGTTTCAAGCCACCAAGTTTTACGGCAGTTTGTGATGAAGCAATGAATACCAGAACAGATGTCCCTTAGGGGACTCCTCTGATGGTGGGCATCGTCTTCTAATGAGCTGGCCAGCTCCTCTGCCATTCCCCAGTGGGAGCAGGTCCACAGGACTAGCCATGGCTGACAAAGCTGTTTAGTCATGCTCCTTCAGAAATGAGATCAGTTAGACTGGCTTAAAAGGTGACTAAAAAGAGCTCTGGAGGTGGTGATTTCATGGCTCCATGACTAATTCCCAATCGCTCAGTAATAGGTCCCAAGCCTGTGCCAAGGGGGTAGATTTTATACTTTTCCCTGGTGTCTAGCTTGGGGTTGGAGTGAGCCGGCATGAGGACAAAAGCACCCGCTTGTCACTGTGTGGTGGGCGATGGCTTCCACAGTTCCATGCAGCGTTCCCTGACCTACTTCATTTTTATTTTAATGACACTTTTCTAGTCCTTGCCATTAGCATTAAACATATCCATGACCACAAGGAATTTTAAAACCAGACTGTGGAGCTGCTGGTAAGGAGGAGGGCAAATCCCGAAGTGTCTTTTTTTTTGGAGAGGTTTTTCCTATAGGGTGCGTGCACTCGCCAGACAGACAGAGAGAGACAGAGAGACCTAAAGTGAGAAATCACTCCCCAGGGGGGATGGCCACGCCACAATCCCTTCTCCTCCATTCTCCTCTCAAGATCTTGGGCACGCACGCACACACACCCAGAGGGATTTTTAAGCCACCGGGTCCAGGACGCGAACTGCGGTCAACTACATGGGAATCCAGCAACATAGCCATTATGCTAACTGCTGGTCCCTCGAAGTTACATTTTAACACCAAACCCAAGAATCCCAGCACTAGAGAGGCTTTTCTGAAAACTTAAAACAGTCGCCCACCAAATCTCTTCACTTACTCTGCATTATAGGTCTTGAGTGGTTTTTTTTCCCCCCTTTCTCCAGCTCTAGTTTCATTGTGTGAAAAGGTTCACTGCCTTGTGCGCCATGAGCCGGCAAGCTCATCGAATGAACTGTAAATCTAATCAGTTTGGCATTGGGAGTTCATGGGAGCCATGTAAACAATAGCCGGAGTTGTGTTAAGCTTCAGTGACTCCAACTGATTCCCAGTTTGGTTCATTTGTGCAGAACAGTTGGAGATACAAAGCCACGCCCATTGATTTCCAAAGAGCAAGTCTAACAGGACGAGCTGTTGATCCCCGGGAGGTTTTCAATCTAAGCTGGAACTACAGGATTTTGTTTATGGCAGGAGGTGCGTCTTTGAGGTATTCGGTTTCCTTCCATTCTCTCAATGTTCTATATTTCTAACAAGAACCTGGCAACTTTTGTTGAAATTGGAATCCTGTGGAGAAATGAGCAAAGAATTCTCCAAGTTCTTATGGTCATCCAATGTGGTCCTGCATCCCCCACCCACGAATGTTTTAATGTAATTGTGCCCTGTATTACTGCTGGAAGACAGACTTAATTAGTTTCAGTTCTATTTCTCATTTACAAACTTTCGCAGAAACACATTCATTTTTGAATGCGAATTTCACTCTCCAGATTGTAAAGTTTATGTAGTTACAGTGTTGAAGTCACACCAGTTTTCAATCTGCTAAATCGCACATGCTTAGTGTCCAGATGGAAAAATGAATATTCGCCACAGCTTCATTAGGAATGCCAATTTCCCATTACTCCCTAGTACTCACAAATGCAGTTATAGTACTGTGTTAATTTAAGACATTTTCTGGTCCTCTGAGCCTTGTATTTACATACTAGCTAAGACGGCAAGTGGGAAGGAATGGGGCTAATGATATTTGCCTTATCCCAATTTTTCTCTGAGGAGGAGGAAAGTACTTATGGTTGAAATAAGCAGATGTGAAAACACTTCTGACTAATCAAAATGTTTACCACTAGGTTAGAGAGGCTGCCTGTTTAGAAATAGCGAACCTGATAGTGCTCTCAGCGAGACGAATGTGTTTAGTGTGACAGAAACTTGGAGCAGAACTTTCGCAACTTAATAGTTCAAACTGACCACTAGCAAGACCACATTTCATGGTTTATCAGGCTTTTGGCAGTTGATGAACTTGGATCCAAGAGTGCCAGTTACGTCTCCTTCGCTGCAGACTCTCACACCAGTGTGCCTATCACTTCGCGTTAGGTACCCAGAGGTGATACAGGGAGGGAAATGGGAAGGACAGCATCGTATAAGATTTAAAGAATGGTCTTTGTAATTACAAACATTTCATAATGAATTAAGGAAACTTTAATTGGAATAAATGAAATTAAATCTCTAATATCCCGGAGGACAATAAAAACCATGCTATTGTTCTCTATTTGATCTCAGGCAGTTAAAATATCATAACAGGAAATTCATGAAATACTACAGATGAAGATGACAGAAAATTACCGATGTGGTTCTGCGAAGAGCTTGGCATAACAACCAGTCTAATTTCCCATTATCATAAGATTATGGCCACATACACTGGTAGAAGCTGACATAGGAAATCCATCTGTATTCTCTTGATTAAGTTCACTATGGGGGCCAGCAGGCAGTGTGGTGGTAAAGGGCACTGGACTCCCACATGGCCGACTGCTGTTTGAGTCCTAGACCTGGTGGCTTGCTTTCTCATTTTCCCTCTCTCTCTCTCTGGTAAAATTTAAATAAATAAAGTTAAATAAAATAATTATTTTTGAAAATTATTATTTTTATTCAATTTTATGTATTCATTCACTCATTTAAATTTGATCAGAGAGATACACAGAGAGAGAGAGAGAGAGAAAGTGGGAAAGCAAGCTCCAGGTCCCGAGACTAGACCCCTGGTCAGCCATATGAGAGTGTCCAGTGCCTTAACCACCACACCAATTGCTGGTCCCCCCAAAAAATAATTCTCAAAAAAATAAATGAAAAGATCACTATGGTTATAAAATTCATAGACTCCTGGGCCAGCAGGTGATGTGGTGGTGAAGGTGCTGGATCACACACGGCCAACTCCGTAGTTGGAGCCCTGGACCTGGCTGTCTGAAAACTATGCCAGGTGCATGTGTACATCCTGAGGATGCACAAGAGGAAAATCAGACAAGGGATCACCATGTGGCCATCTCCCCTGAAGGGTGATAGCTCATCCTTCTCTCTCCAGTAAGTGCACATGCCCTATGGAAAAAAAGTTAACAAAATCTGACCTGAAACTAGCTTGAGTTATATAATTGGTATTCAAAAAAATGTTGTGGAATTAAATATGTTAAATATGTTAAGAGTAATATTAGGGCCTGTGGGTGGCACTGAACCATAGCTATCCATGATTCAAGTCCCAAACCTAGTGGCTTGAAACTCACACCAGGCGTTTGTGCGTGCATGCCCAAAATCCCAGGAAGAAAATGGAAGAGAAGGAATTGCATGTGGCCATGCCCCCAAAGGGATGATTTTTCTCTTTCACTCTCTGACTTTCTCTGTTGATCTGTTGAGCACATATGCCTTATAGAAAAAATATCTCTCTCTTAAAAAAAAAAAGAAAGAAAGAAATGAAAGAAAATTAAGTAATATTTGTAGGGCATTTACCCTGAAGTAGATACCATTTAAAAACATTTTAGTTCAATTAATTCTTTTAATCTTCTCAACAGCTGTATCATAACTATTTTAGTGCTTCCATTTTATAAATGAGAAAAGTGGGGAACAGAAGGGACCCAGAAGTCCTCCATGCCACATGGCTCAGAAGTGTTGGAGCTAGGATTTGATCCCAGGCAAACTGGCTCCAGAGCCTGTGTGACTCCCACACCCATTGCTTCCCAGAACATGTGTCTCTTTAAGGTACAGATCAAGAAAAGTATTAACTATTGACTTTATTTTGGTATGAGTTAATCATGACTATGGATTGAACTCAAGCAATAGTTAAGTTCAGTGGGCCATGTCTTTTTTTTTTTTTTTTGAGAGGTTTTTGTCATAGGGCGTGTGCGCTCGCCAGATAGAAAGAGACAGAGAGACAGAAAGTGAGAAATCACTCCCCAGGGGGGATGGCCACACCGCAATACCTTCTCCTCCATTCTCTTCTTGGGATCTTGGGCATGCACGCACACGCGCCCAGCGTGAGTTTTAAGCCACCGTGTCCGGGACGCGGTCGACTACATGGGAGTCCAGCGACATAGCCATTACTCTAACTGCTGGTCTCTCCATCCATGCTGTTCTGAAGGAACTCCCAGTGGGTTTTTGTTGTTGTTGTTAAGAGTGGTTTTTTTTTTTGTTTTGTTTTTTGTTTTTTTGCTATAGGATATGTGTGCTGCTGGAGAGGCAGAAAGTGAGAAATCACCCCCCAGGTAGAATGTCCACGCTGAAACT
This sequence comes from Tupaia belangeri chinensis, assembly GCF_000334495.1. Taxonomy (NCBI): domain Eukaryota; kingdom Metazoa; phylum Chordata; class Mammalia; order Scandentia; family Tupaiidae; genus Tupaia; species Tupaia belangeri. The sequence continues at coordinate 245,671 of NW_006159514.1, forward strand.
CCTTCTACTCCAATCTCCTCCGGATTTCGGGCATGCATGCACATGCTCCCAGCATGAGTTTTAAGCCACTGGGTCTGGGACTTGAACCACGGTCAATTATTTGGGAGTCCAGCAAAGTAACCATTATGCCATCTACTATTCCCCTCAGCGGGTTTGTTTTTACAAACTTATTTAATATTAGTACTTCCTAGGTGGATAAAAAGTGTTAGAATTTATGCCCTCAATTTTTATGTTATGATAAATTTAGTAGAATTATTAATATTTTGGAAGACAATAAAATTCAAACTCTAGAATAGTTTTTGTTTGTTTGTTTTTGCTATAAGGCATGTGCACTTACCTGAGAGAGAGAGAGAGAGATAGAAAATGAGAAATCTCCCTCAGAGGCACTGGCCATGCCACATTCCCTTTTCCTCCATTCTTCTCTCGATTTTGGGCATTTGTGCACATGCACCTGGCATGATTTTCAAGCCACCAAGTCTGAACCATGGTTGAACCATGGTTGGCCATATGAAGTCCAGCACTTTAACTTCCATGCCACTTGCTGGCCCCTGGAGAGAATAGTTTTATAAAAAAAATGTTCAATTCATGGGTCAGACCAATGGTTAAGGGAGCCAGATCCCACATGGCTGACTGGAGTTGACTCCCAGCCCTGGCAACTTGGAAAACATGCTGGATACATATGCATGCATGCCTCAAATCCTGTCAGGATGGAGAAATGGAGGAGACAAAAACTAAGTAAGATGTGCTAGAGATGTTTATTAATTGCTGTCCCTATTCAGCCACTCCCGGCTCTATGTTCTTTGAATGACAACCTTGGATGCTCAGCACAGATGATTGAACATGGTTGACCACTTGACCTGAGGGTGCCTGGATCACTCCACAGGCTGGAGTGAGAAATGAGCTGGATCTATCAAGTACTCACCTTTGGAGATTTGTTTTGGAAATTGGAGTGACCCAGTTGGAAATAGTGACTTAACTTAGAAAGTTACAATGTAGAAAAAGGAGGAGACAGATCATTGAGGCTGTGCACGTGCCCGCACCACAGTAATGAGGGAACAAAAACTTTCACTAAGCAGACCAAAGTCATCAATTTTAAGAGAGATAAATAAGACAGAAACACAGACTGAAAGAGAATAGAGAAAAGAGGGGCCAGCAGGTGGCATGGTGGTTAAGGGCACTGGATTCCCAGATGGCCGACCGCAGTTCAAGTCTGGGACCTGATGGCTTTCTCTTGCTCTCACTCTGTCCCTTTCTGGTCAAATTAAAATAAATAAAGTTAAATAAGAATAATTCTTTTTAAAAAAAAAGAGAGAATAGAGAAAAAAGAAGATACACGCGAACAAACATGGGAAACCAGAGTGGCCCTGCTTTGAGTTGCCATAGTTTCTGGTGGCTCTGAGGTTTACCTGTGACCCACAGAGACCCTGACAAGCCTGAGGCCTTAGATAACTCAATAGGATCTTTTGCAAAGAGGAAAGCCTAGTTTAAAAATCAGATGAATGAAAAGCAGTTCACTTTTGGACAAAATTCCTCCTCTCCAAGATAAGTTAGGGAAATATTGGTGTGCCAAAAAAGAAAAATAATTTGAAAGTAAGAATAATTTGCTTATGTGAAAGCATTGTTTAAAAAAAAATACAATATTGGCCTCTATGAAAAGTATTGTGCTATACGGATTTTAAATCTGAGGTGTGTCCTGTCATATTCAGAGAAGCTATACTCTAAACTACATCTTCCAGAGCCCCGACATACTCAGACAAGGAAAAAACTTCTTTTATAAATCTGAACTCATAATCTCTTTCTGTGGATACCACATTGCAAAGCACAGTTGAGGAAAGATTTTTTTTCACAGAATGACTACAAACCACCACAGAGGCACAAGAAATATGAGAAACTAAGGAAATATCTCTCCCCTAGGGGAAAAGAACAATCCCTCATCATCCATGGACAGTACAGTGGAACTCATGGAAATGTCTGATAGAGAATTCAGAATACTCATAGTGACAAAACTAAACGAGACTCAAGAGCTGAGAGACAATTAACTCCAGAAGATGCAGGAGAAAAGAGAGAATGAGTTCTAGGAGGTGAGGAAGTTCTTGCACAATCTTAAAGAGGAAATACACACCATAAAAAAGAATCAAATTGAGCTGTTAGAAATGAAGGGACCAGCAGTCGGTGTAATGGCTATGTTGCTGGACTCCCATGTAGTCGACAGCGGTTCGAATCCCGGACCCAGTGGCTTAAACTCATGCAAGGCATGTGTGCATGCGTGTCCAAGATCCCAAGAGGAGATTGGAGAAGAAGGGATTGTGGCGTGGCCATCCCCCCTGGGGTTGATTTCTTGCTTTCTGTCTCTCTGTCTCTCTCCGTCTTCCTGGTGAGCGCACTCACCCTATACCAAAAACCTCTCCCCCCCCCCCCCCAAAAAAAAAAAAAAAAAGAAAAGAAAAAGAAATGAAGGCTGCAATACAGGAAATCAAAACTTCTTTCAAAAGTATTAAAAGCAAATTGGACCAACAGGTGGCATGGTGGTTAGGGCACTGGACACTCCCGCATGGCTGACCAGGGTTCAAGTCCTGAATCTGGTGGCTTGCTTTCTCACTTCCTCTCTCTCTCACTCTCACCCTCTGTCTCTCTCTGGTCAAATTAAAAAATAAGTGAATGAATAAATTAAAAAATTATTTTAAAAAAGTATAACTGTAATAAAAAAAAGTATTAAAAGCAAATTAGACCATGTAGAAGATGGAATATCAGGTGTTGAAGGCAAAACCTCTGATGGAGAAAAAACAACAACAACAAAAAACTGAGAGAATAACACAAAAACATGAGAATACTATACGAGAAATACTAGATACCATTAAGTGCCAAAACATCCAGATAATCGGTATCTCACAAGGTGAAGAAACTAATAAGGGCATTGATAATCTATTCCATGAAATCCTGGAAGAAAACTTTCCAAATCTAGAGAGGCATTCAAATATCCAGACCCAAGAAATAAATACAAAGGACCCCAATAGAATCAACCCAAGAAGATCTTCTCCAAGGCACATCATAGCCAGATTGGTAAATTCCACAAAGATAAGATACGAAAATTGGCAAGAGAGAAACATCAGGTTGCTTATAAAGGTTATCCCATCAGGCTAACATCAGACCTCTCAACAGATACAAAGCGAGCAAGGAAAGAATGGGAAAATACATTCCAAGTGTTAAATGAAAAATAGTTTCAACCAAGAATACTATACCCAGCAAGATTATCCTTCATATGGAAAGAAAGGATAAAAACATTCTCAGATAAACAAGACCTGAAAGAATTTGCCAATACCAGACCCACTCTTCAAGAAATTCTGAAAGAAGTGCTCTACCAGGAAAACTAAAGACACACATACAGAAATAAGAGAACAAAAAGTAACCAAGAAAATGACCAACTTAATGCTAGGGACAAGAAATATCAATAATAATGTTTAATGTTAACTTCCAGGACTTAAATGGAAAGATTGGACCACAGTGACACTGCAGATTCAACAGAAGGGAGATTGAATATAAGACTGAACTGGTGAATTAGAATTTTTTAACTTTTGAGTATAACATTACTGATTTAAAAAAAAAACAAACTAAGCTTTGTTTTCTAATTTAACGATGTTGCTTTCTTTTGATTGGTTGATAGGTTCAGCAATTTGTTAAAATATTTTTTCTTTGGGGCCAGCAAGGTGGTGTGGTAGTTAAAGGTGTTGGACTCCCACATGGCCAACTTCAGTTTGAGTCCCAGGCCTGGCAGCTTGCTTTCTCATTTTCTCTCTCACTCTCTCTCTCACTCTAGCCCTCTATGGTCAAATAAAAACAAATAAATAAATGGATAAATAAAAAGATAAATAAAATAATTTTTAAAATAAGAAAAATTTTTTTTCTTTTTGTTTATTTCTTTAAATGGAAACAAACTTTTCTTTTTTCCTGACCCCTCTGGAATTGGGAAATATTCGGGAGTATTCTTCTTTTGTGGCAGAAGGTTTATTTGTATAAGTTCAATAATGCTTGTTACATTGAATCAGAAATTGGAAATACTCATTATAGGACAGGGTTTTGACTAGAATGTTATATCTGAAGATTAACCAGAAAACTATAGAACTAAGGTGGATCTCAAGGAAGCCAACAGAAGCTGTTGCAAAGATGGCCTAGCACCATAAACAGTTCTGCCTGCCAGAGAGGATTAGAGAAGCTATATGAAAGAATTGCTACCATAAAATAACCTGGACTTTTCCAGCCCAGCATTGTAATCAGTAGAGACTGCAAAAGAGCAATCACAACCAGAGGATTATTTTGAGAAAGACTTTGAAGGAAGAAAAAGAGACTGATCTTTGCCTCCAGATGGTATATCACAGAATACTTGGTAGGCAGGGCTGAGTTGAGAAGGTTTATGTGTGACTTGTGTGCTGGGCATTTGCTTCTCAACAGTTTGAGTACTTGACATGTAAATATTTTCTCAAAAATATTAAAACCATACTGTCTCCGTTGTTATAGTCACAAACAAAATTATAACAATTATTTTGAACATTATCTTTAAAACTCAGTTTCTTTACATTTTGAAAGTTGTTTATTAACTGTCAAGAACTATGGAGTATGAGCAAAAAAGTTTTGATATGTAAAGTAAATGTTTGTGGGAAAATGTAAAAATAAATAAATAAATGATTTTTTAAAAGTGTTGTGCTATATAAATAATGATTTTTAAATAGTTGGTGTTATTTTTCTGTTCTGTTTTACTTTTTTTTTTTTTTTAAATTTGTCAGAGGGTACTTGCACTCACTGGAGAGGGACAGAGAGAGAGAAAGTGAGAAAACACCTGCTGTAGGGAATGACCATGTTGCAATCACTTCTCCATTTCTCCACCTTTTGGGATTTTAGGTATACACGCACATGCACTGGCACATTTTTCAAGCTGCCAGGTCCAGAACTCGAACTCACAATCGGCCATGTGAGATCCAGTGCTTTAACCACCAGGCTAATGGCTGGCCCTTATTTTTCTGTTTTAATCAAGTGTTACTCAGCACACAAGGTCATTTTAATTACCCTTAAAAAAAAAAAAAAGACATAGAGTTCCTGGCAAGGGTTCCAGTAATATTCAAAATTATTACTATATGACCTATAAGTGAAACCATAAGGTGTTGGTGCTATGTGATCTAGAGAAAGAAAGCTAAGGAGTGGCTTTTTTATTGCCTTTAAGCATACGAAAGGTGTGTCTTTCTAGTTGTTGTTTTGGCTTTCCCCATAGGGCGTGTGCATTTGCTGGAGAGAGAAAAGGAAAGTGAGGAATCCCTCCAATGCCAAGATTCAATCTCCATTCTTCTCTTAGGATTTTAGGCATGTACACGCCCAGCATGATTTTCCAGCTGCCAGGTTTGGAACTTGAACTGTGGTAGGCATGTGGAAATACAGTGTCTTAGCCACCATATCACCTGCTGGGTGATGTAATATAAGTGATGTATTTTATGTATTTTTATGATTTTTGCCATAGGGCATGTGTCCTAGCCAAAGAGAGACAGTGAGAGAGGAAAAGTGAGAAATAGCCACCCAGGGGGTATAGCCATGCTGCAAATCCCTTATCCTCTATTCTCCTCCTGGGATTTCGGGCACACATGCGAAAGTACTTGGTATGTTTTTTCAGTCACTGGATCCAGGACTTGATCCATAGTTGGCCATGTGGGAGTCCAGCACTGTAACCACTACCCTACCTACTGGCCCCAAAATGAAAGTTTTTAATCACAATCATCCCTCATATTCCTAGAGAAAGGAATGAACATCGGTCAAAGTGTTTCTGTTGACCATAAGGAAGAATCTGGTGATAGCCAATATGAGAAGGCCAAGGACAATGCAGTCATGGAAACATTCAACAAGAAATCAAGAAAATACCTGGAAGTCTTGGATGGTTGACAAATAGGGCTCAGGAGCATCTTTGAATCTGAGCTGTGTGTAGAAATGCACAATGCCCATCTGTGTATGCTGCAGAGAAGCATGAGTCAGATCAGGAAGAACAGAGCACAGAATGAAAACAAAGGAAGGAGAGAAGAAATGAGCAAAGGAGAGAAGGACGTCAGAGGAGGTGGTCAAGTTAGTACTCACCTTTGGATGATGTCTGAAGGTCATTCTCTCCTATTTCGTGCAGTGTAGCATGGGTAGTCATCAATGAATCACATCCTTGCTTAGAAGTCACTCAGGCTGAACATGACAAATGAGTGGCCAGCAGTTTAGGCACTTCAGATGTATAGTCTCTCTTCACTGTTCTCTACACGACTTCCCTGGGGAAGCTTAAATGCTCGAGAGTTGGACCACAACTGGTTCATCAGATCACTTCAGAAACCCTCCTGGCAATTCCAAAATGGCCCTTGCCAAAGTGGAAAAGTCTTGGCCAGAAGAATATGAGCGATGGCACCACTCTGTACGGCCTGTGCCATCCACTGTTTGGCCCTAGAGCTGAAGTATAATTTGAAGAAGAATGGGAGACGTGGTGCTTATTTCTGGGGTGCTAATGCTGATGAAGAGAAACCCGAAGGCAGCCTTGTCTCCATGTTGGCACATGGAGGACAAAATCTCAATCCCGAATTCATACTTGTTTCTAGAAAAACTGTGAGCAAGCCATGTCTCTCAGTTCTCTGTCTTTGATCTCTATGAAGTAGGTGAGGCTGGCTTTCTCTGACTGACTTATCATACGACATGTGACATACAATATACATGACTACATATATGACTGAGTTGCTATGTTTAATTAACATCGGACTTTTAAAAAAAAAGGGTGAGAAACGGTGCCAGCAGCTGGCGTGGTGGTAAGGACGTTGGACTCCTACATGCCCAACCACAGTTTGAGTCCCAGACCTGGCAGCTTGTTTTCTCACGTTCTCTCTCTCTCTCTTTTTCTCTTTCTCCCCTTCTCTGGTCAAATTAAAAATTAATTAATTAATTAATTAATTAAATTAAAAATTAAATTTAAAAAAGGATGAGAAAGGAGTCACATAATACTTCTCAAAGTTCTTGGTTTAGGGACCATTTTATTATTTATTTTGTAAAAATAATTATTTATTTAATTTTATTGAGCATTGTGGTTACTTTTTAATTGGCTACAGGGCATGGGCATGAGAAAGTGAGAAAGCTAGCTGTCAGGTCTAGGACTGAAACCACGACCGGCCATGTGAGAGTCCAGCCTCAAGCAAAAAACTGAACCCAAAGGACCACTTTAGACAAAGGTGATAAAGTTTTCATGCTAAAAGAGACCTTAGAGATTATCTAAAATTTAGTCTTCTCATATATGAGAGTTGAGGAAACTGAGACCTACACATGTTGAGGGGCAGAATCAAGACCAGTTGTGCATCTCCTTAATCCCATCAAGTATTTTCCTCAGAAGAGCGGATCAGAGAGCAAGTAAAAATCTTTTTCTCAATAACCCCCCACCCTGCAACTCACAGGGTTGTGCAATGGCACATAACCATGGAAATCACACTTGCCAGAAGTCATAAAGTTGTAGAATGAACACTAGGCAGAGGCTACGGTGACTCCATGGCCATGTCCCAGTGTCTGTGGTAGGCAGTTAGTTAGCCATGTGCGGGCAGCCCTAAGAGAAAAGCAAAAGGCTCATCTAGCTCCAGGTGCCAGGAGGGCGAGGCAATTTGCCATCTTCCTTCCCTGAAGCCTGAGGGAAGCGCACAGGGATGATTCGTAAATTTTTCTCTTATCAAAAGACCTAAACAGGCGTTTTTGGTCAATGCCCCAATTCCTATTAGGGCAATAGACTAATTGGGCAGTCTAATTGGGGCAACCTGGCTCGCATCAGGCACCACGTGTGCTTAGGTGATCGAGTTCCTCATTCTTTTTTTTTTTAATAATTATTTATGTTATTTATTCATTCATTTATTTTTCAGTTTGATCAGAGAGAGACAGAGGGTGAGAGTGAGAGAGAGAGGAAGTGAGAAAGCAGGCCACCAGATTCAGGACTCGAACTCTGGTTGGCCATGTGGGAGTGTCCAGCGCCTTAACCACCACGCTACCTGCCTCATTCTTTACCTGTGAGGAAGGTGCCCAGGTGCAGGGAAAGAATATGTGGATTCAAATTTAAAGGAAGGACACAGGCAGCATAAGGGACCTCCTCCCACTAATGAATATTCATGACCTCTAGACATAAAAATAACGGTTAACTAATACCAAGCGCAGTTGCCACCTGGCAATCTGCCCACCCAACAACCTTTTTGGGTGTACTTTCTTTCTTTCCTTTCCTTTCTTTCTATTAAATCTTTTTTTTCTACCTACTTCATTCATGGTTGCAGTTTCATTTTGCACCTAGGAACAGATCTCTAATTTTAGTGATCTGGACCCAAAGAACCAAGGACTTCACAGCGCAGCTCAACACTCTCCCATCCGTTAACATGTCGTCATCCCACAGGGGTGCAATCCTTCACTCTCATGGGTCACAATGACCACCAGTCACTGCCACCCAGGTTCCACACAAGGTTTGCAATCTGCCTGGCGCCATCCTCTTCTCAATCCAGGGGTTTAGATGAGAGAAACAGGAAAGGTAGCCCTCCAGCTTATATGGAGAAGGGCTAGCCTGGACAGTGCCCATGTATTCCTCTTAAAGTCAATCAAATCAAATCAATTTACTCTAATACGCCTTGAGCCGTGGTTGCTCATGGCATGAATGTGCATCCAGTTCAATTTCTCATAGATGAATAAAATTATTCTAAATAAAAACTATGTTTTAAAAAAGTTAAAGTATGAGTCACATGCTCATTATTAAACAAAGAAACTTAGACAATGGAAGTGTATAAAACAGAAAGTGACATTTTCCACCCTGTCCAATACCACTCCCTGCGATAATCATTGTTACCAGTTTAGTTTACATCCTCCCTTTTACGCATGTAGGAACATGTTTATAAGCATTTGACTTCCAAGTCTTGACTAATGTTAAAAAGCTCCTTATTAAAGGTCCTAAGTCAAACTCCCTCTTAATATGGCATTAAGCCTTACTTTGGGAGTCCTAGAAACAAAATAATAATTAAAGTATAGTATAAAGAATAGCTGATTTGTTGTGACTGATTTTGTCAGATTATCCCAAATATGCAAACAAGTCAAATTTGGTGACTTTACTCTTAAGATAGCTAGTAATAAGAAATATGGAAGTGAAATGATTTCCCAATGCTATTCTGCTGAGTTGCAGAAAATTCTCAAGCATAGGAAAGTTCTATTAAATACTAAATGTTATCTTGTTTTTATTTATTTTTTAGATCTTTGCCATAGAGCACATGTACTTGCCTGAGAAACAGAGAGGGAAAGTAAGAGAGCACCCCTCACAGGGGATGGCCACACTGCAATCCCTTCTCCTCCATTCTCCTCTTTGGATTCTGGGCATGCACTTACACATGTGTTTTTCAAGTCACTAGGTCTGGGACTTGAAACCCAGAGTTGGCCATGTGGGATCCAGCACCTTAACCACCACACCACCTGCTGGCTCATAAATGTTACCTTATTAAAACCCATGATGAATCTACTTGGCACAGTCTCTCTGGTGCTCTATGTCCCTGGTGATCTCTCTTGGTTAAGTAGTAACTCTGACTAGGGTGTCGTTCCCCTGAGACTTGGGGAGCTAGTTGTAACGTGGTCTGATTTGAAGGAATATGCTCTGCACTTTCGCTATGACTAAAGCAAGTCCACGCCCTGATACCTGCGGGCTGTGCCTGCACATGTGAAGCTGAGGCAATGTAACCTCAGGTGCTATTTACCTGCAGGGCTCCCAAGGCTGCCGAGCACCTGGTGCCATTCAAGAAGCAGGGATACCTGTACTTGGGGAAGACTGGAAGCTTCCCGTGGTAAGCATTCACCCCCTGCAGGCCTGTAATTAGGAGGTGATAGCACCTTGTAAGCTGACTGCTGGCTCTCCAGGTCTTAGACAAGCTGTTAGTTTCCATTTAGTCCTTTATGACTGAATAGGACCCCTGGGGGGCGTGTATTTAGTAGAAATGCCTCATGAAGCTCTCTGCATTAGAGGTCTGAGATACCAACAAGTCCTGTTTAGCCAGAAGGAAAAAAAAATAAAGCCTGAAAAATTGTCAGAGTAAGCCAAAAGCTGAGCAATTTTTGTGACTGCCTCACTTTCCCTCTCAGTTTGGCACAACTTTGACCTCTAATCTAAATTTCACCACAACTTTCTCTGTGCCCCTTGAGTACCATTGTCTGCCTCGGTTTATTCATCTGCAGACTACTACTAGCAATGCCTGTCTCCAAGGGAGGATGGGTCCTTTCATGCCCAGCATGGGTGTTTAACATAAAGATCAGTGTCACAAAGCCTCGATACATCCACCACAAAAACTTTACCCAATTTCTTCTCCTATCTAACAAATGAATTACTTGAAAGAAACTAGGGCAGTGTTTCTCCAATTGTGACTTGCAAGTTTTGAGAGAATTTTGTTTTTAATTTGGGGTTTTATTTGGATTATAGATGAAGAATAACCCAAGAGTGTTGTGGACCATCAGGCTAACCATCTTGTAAACAAATACTCTCTTGAGTTCACTATCTGCATTTGTGTTTGCAAGAGAGCTGGTGTGAAAAATGCAGTGCTGTAGGTAATACTATATGCATGGTGTACAAGGCAATGCGCTAAATTGATTGGACAATCAACATAGTGGATTAATGGATAAAAACCAAAATATAAAAACTACGCTGCTGGCTTCTGACCTGGTGGTTATGTCAGCTGGATCCCACAAGGTTGGCTACACAGTTCGAGTTCTAGACTTGATAGCTTGAAAAACATGCCAGGCACTTGCTCATCTATACCCAAAATCCTGAAAGGAGAATGGAGGAGCAGGGATTGAGACATGGCCATCCACCCTAGGGGGTGAGGGGAGGGTGATTTCTCTTTCCCTCTTTCTCTCTTTCCAGTAAGCATTTGCACTCTGGTAGCCTAAAACAAAACAAAACAAAACAAAACAAAACAAAAAACTATAAATAATAGTGACAACAGTAATGAAGCCTCAATTAATGATCTGTAATATTAGCGATCAAAATAACCAAGTTACCTAGTGAAGTGTAAAGCAACCAAAGTTATCACCCTGTTATTAAACAACAACCATTTCATTTCCACAAAATACCATCTGTCACATTTTAAAATGTAGCTCATTTGAATTTTATAACTGGATATTTAATTGATAAATGGATTTGGTATTAAATTTGTTTAAGGGTCATAAACCTAAGATGTATATAACTAACTTTATGTTTGCTTGTAGTAGGCAGTGTTACTTTAATAAAATTGAGTCATCACTTAGACTAATAAAATTTTTTTCTAAGAAAAGCAGTCTATAAATTAATCCAATTTGAGAAACCCTTAGTGAAGTCATTAGCTGGGACTTGGTGATCTTATTAAAGAGAAAATTTCATCCTTATGTTAGCTATTACAAAAGAATTTTATCAGATTTCTTCAAGTAGATTTAAAGATGGTAGGACTCCTTAATATTATTCAGTTTTTTAAATACACATTTCTTCAAACATTTACTCTTTCATCAAACACTGACTGTCCACTGCTTTGCAGGTACTGTTCCGGTACTAGGGATACAGTGAGGGATACAGTGAAAGATACAGTGAGGGATACAGTGAGGGATAGTGAGGGATACAGTGAGGGATAGTGGAGGATACAGTGAGGGATAGTGGAGGATACAGTGAGGGATAGTGAGGGATACAGTGAGGGATAGTGGAGGATACAGTGAGGGATAGTGGAGGATACAGTGAGGGATAGTGGAGGATACAGTGAGGGATAGTGAGGGATACAGTGAGGGATAGTGGAGGATACAGTGAGGGATAGTGAGGGATACAGTGAGGGATAGTGGAGGATACAGTGAGGGATAGTGAGGGATACAGTGAGGGATAGTG
>NW_006159514.1:259390-266781 GCF_000334495.1 Tupaia belangeri chinensis
AGTGGAGGATACAGTGAGGGATAGTGGAGGATACAGTGAGGGACAGTGGAGGATACAGTGAGGGATAGTGAGGGATACAGTGAGGGATAGTGAGGGATACAGTGAGGGATAGTGAGGGATACAGTGAGGGATAGTGGAGGATACAGTGAGGGATAGTGGAGGGTACAGTGAGGGATACGGTGAGGGATACGGTGAGGGATACGGTGAGGGATACAGTAGTGCCTTTGGGGCTGGCCCAGTATTCAGTGGCAAAGTGCTGGGTATAGGGAACTGATCCTACTACATGGCTGACTGCAGATGAATCTGGGCCCTGGCAGCTTGGAAAACTACTCCAGGCACGTGTGTATGTGTTCCCCAACTCCTGATGTGATGGAGAAAGGAGAGAAAAGAATTGTGGCAAGACCATGCCTCACTGGAGGATGCTAGCTCTCTTTCTCTCTCCCTCTCTTCCTCTTTCTGGTGAGTACAGACACCCTCTAGCAATAATGGTAATAACAGAACAATAGTGTCCTTTTCCTCAGGGTTACAACATTGTTCACAAACTGAAGAACATGGGGTCAGCAGGTGATGTGAAGGTTAAGGCCCCAGATCCCACATGGCCAACTCTGTGATTCAAGTCCCAGACCTGAAAGTCATGCCAGGTGCATTACATGGGTACCCAAAATCCCAGGAGAAGAACGGAGGAGAGGCGATTACAACGTGGCCATCCCTCACCAGGGAAGATTTCTCACTTTTCCTCTTTCTCTTTCTTTCTGTCTCTCTGGTGAGCATACACACGTTCTAGAAAAAAAAAAAAAATCCCACTAGCGATCTGTCTAGGAAGTATGACGCTTCATTGGGTTTTTGCTATAGGGTGCGTGCACTTGCCAGAAAGACAGAGAGAGACAGAGAGACAGAAAGCGAGAAATCACCCACCAGGGAGAATGGTCACACCACAATCCCTTCTCCTCCATTCTCTGTGATCCCTTCTTCTCCATTCTCCTCTCAGGATCTTGGGCAAGCTCACACGTGCCTGGTGTGAGCTCAAGCCACCGGGTCTGGGACTTGAACTACAGTCGGCTACATGGGAGTCCAGCGACATAGCCATTACACCAACAGCTGGTCCCGTCCAGGCTCTCTTTTATAAGGGCACAAACTCCACTGATGAGGATGGAGCCTCATGACCCAAAGGGCCCTACTTTTTTCTTTGCAGTTTCTTTCTTTCTTTCTTTCTTCCAGGAGAAAGACAGAAAGAGAAAGAGAGGGGCCAGCCAGTGGCGTGGTGGTTGAGGCAGCTGGATCCCATATGGCCAATTGTGCAGTTCGAGTCATGGATCCCGAGACTTGAAAAACATGCCAGGTGCATGTGTGCTCAGAATCCAGAAAGGAGAAATGGAGGAAAAGGGATTATACTGTGATCATCGCTTCTCTCTCTCTCTCTTCCCCTCTCTCTCTCTCTCTGTCACTCTCTGGCATGTTCATGTGCCCTCTAGCAAATTTTTAAAAATTAAAAAAAAAAAAAAAAGACAGAGATAGATGGGCATTCCCCAGGAGGGTGTAACACACTGCGGTCCATCCCCAGCCTCAGTCGGCCCAGATTATGGGCATGGACAAGTACACACGTGAGGGAAACCTCAGGATGTGATCTCAGAATAGTGTACACCGTGCCACTAACCGGCCCCCAAAGGTCTCTCCTTCTAACACCATCACACTGGAGATTCAGCTTCAAGATAAGAGTTTTGGAGAGACACAAACATTTAGACCATAGCACTATCTATTTTATGGTGTGCCTTACCGTGGAGAGGCTCTGTATTTTTTTATTATTATTTTTTACTATATTTTCTGTTTATTGCTTGCATCTAGGAACAGTATAGATTCACATAATTATTTTGTGAACTGATCCTCTTGATGCTTATTAGCGATGATAATTGATTATTTCCAGTCCTTTTAACCTGAATACTACTAATGACACATGCCATTTTATTTTATTTTGTTATAGGTTTGCTTGTTTGTCTTAAGTGTTTGCCATAGGCCATGTGCCTTTGCCAGAGAGACAGAGAAAGTGAGAAATCATTCCCCGTAGGGGATGACCATTCCACAATCCACAATACATGCACACAAGCCACGTGTGATTTTCAAGCCACAAAGGCATGCTCGGCCATGTGGGAAACTAGCGCCTTAACTACCACGCCACCTGCTGGCCCATTGTTGTTTAACTGTCAGAGGATGCGTGTCCCTGCCAGAGTGAGAGAAAACACTCCTAATGGGGCATGGTTGCACACAGTCTCTTCTCCATTCCTCCATGCTGTTGGGATTTGGAGCCTGCGTGTTTTTCAAGCTGCCACAGCCAGGACACTAACTGCAGTTGGCTGTGTGGGATCCAGCTCTCTGTGCTATACTATAACCACTATGCCACAGCTGGCTCCCCGGTGCCATTCCACAGCTGGCTCCCCGGTGCCATTCTAATAAAACTTCTTCAAATATCTTATGGATATTTACAGTCAGTTCCTTAATATAGCATCTGTTGTAGTTTACATACATTTGGAGATACGATCTTCTTAGTAAAATGAATGCTCTGGACCAGCCGGTGGCTTGGTGGTTGAAGCACCTGGATCCCACATGGCTGACTGTGCAGTTCCAGTCCTGGACCTGGCAGCTTGCAAACCATGCTGAGTGTGTGTGTGTGTGTGCCCTACATCTAAAGAGGAAGAGAAGGGATGTGGTTTGGCTGTCCCAAAGAGGTTTTCTCTTTCCTTTTTTATAGTTTCCTATGGGGTGCATGTGCTTGCCAGAAAGACAGAGAGACAGAGAGATATGGAAAGTGAGCAATCACTCCCCGGGTGGCCAACAGCCACCCTGCAATCCCTTCTCCTCCGTTCTCCTCAGAATTTTCAGCATGTGCATACACGAGCCTGCATGCTTTTCAAGCCGCCTGGTCCTAGACTCAAACTATACAGTTGGCTGTGTGGGATCCAGTTGCCCTAACCACCACACCACCTGGCTGGCCCACTATAGCAAAATTTCAAAAGAAGATATTAAAACTTAATGCTGTAGGATGACGTGTCATGTATATTTCCCAGTGTGTCCATCCTTAACTGACAAACATACTTTTCCAGCTACTTCCGTTGGTTTCGCTAGTTTTCTTTTTTCTTTTTTTTTTTTTGAGAGGTTTTTTTTCTTTTTCCGCTATAGGGCGCGTGCGCTCGCCAGACAGAGACATAGAGACAGAAAGTGAGAAATCACCCCCCAGAGGGATGGTCATGCCGCAATCCCTTCTCCTCCATTCTCCTCTCAGGATCTTGGGCACGCACGCACACGCGCCCCGCATGAGTTTAAGCCACCGGGTCCAGGACGCGAACTGCGGTCGACTACATGGGAGTCCAGTGACATAGCCATTACGCTAACTGCTGGTTCCCAGTTTCACTAGTTTTCTAGTAGACGATCTTCTCATTTCTATAGGGCTTCCTTTATCCCCTTTACATACCTACGTCCCATAAAATAATATTTTGCTACAAAGCAGCCATGTGACAAACCCTTAATCTTCATAGTATTCTTATGTATTGGATGCCTCACATTAACTTTGAATTCAGTGATAACGTTAAATAATAGCCAGCTGCTTCCTATTTCCACACAGAGACAGGTCCGAAGCAAAAATCTAGTTGCAAGTCTGCTGTGCGCTTGCGCCGTGGCAAACTCTGGGTTTTGAGCAGCAGAATCTTGGCATTTTTGTTCTGCTTGCTCACCGCTTTGGCCCAAGGAAAAGTTGGATGAGTGCCCTCCTTTTTTATTCAGAGATGCCATAGATTAATTTTAAAGACTTTCTTTCATCTACATAACAGAATGGGTTCAGATAGCCTTTTAAGCTATTATCTGCAGTGTGGAACTGGGTGCTGGAAAGCCGTATTTGTTATACAAAAGGGGTCTGTTAGGAACACTGAACAATGGGAGTTTGACATTTTTCTCTTTCTGCCTTCAGAAAAGAACCAAAGCAACTATTTTATTGCATTGGTGTATTTTATAAAAGAATGTGGAGTTATATTTACATGCCAGCAAAATTCATGGAAATGACAAAACGGTGGAGCTTGTTTAAGGGGACACTCTTATTAAGACCTTATTTCCATTGAGTTGGTTGAAGGGAAGTGGCAGCCAATTATTTCATATGTTCTATGAAACGCTCAAACTGTATTTCTGCTTAAATGTAAGAAAAATAAGGAGCAGTGCCTAATCTTCTGTGAAACCCAGGCTTATTTGGTAAGGGTTAGAGTGGGGAGGAGGGGGAGACCAGTAATAGTGTACAATTCATTTTGGATTTTGGCTGAAATGAGACTATGTATACAAGTATTTTAAACACAAATTAAATTACCAAAGGTTTTTTCTGACCGTTCTCATAAGTGGTTCTTGGTTACATTTGGGTTTTTCTGTTTCCTCCTTGACTTCATTGATTGTATGTGAGCCTACGTGTGTGGACATTCTTTGAACTTCAATTACTTTAATTAAAAGCCACCTGAGTCAGAATACTCACTCTGGCTCAGAAAATTCAAGTTCTCCACTTAGCCACTGAGATTTAGTAAAAAAGAACTCAGGACTTCATTGGTCTTCCAAAAGCTGTGATTTTTTTCCAGGACTATCCCTTCTTTGAACCCAACATGAAAACACATTAGTGCTCTTTTCGGAACAAAGAAATATACATAGGAAATAAAGACATTGTTTTAGCAAAGCCTCATCTTCTACTCTGACGTAAACTCGCTGAGGAAGAAGGTGTCCGCTTCCAAGAGGAAAGTGGTTCGAGTCTGTTTTCTCTGTGCTTAAAAATCCTGCCAAACTCAACTGGAGTTCTAGAAAGCAGAAGCGAGCATTCCAGTTTCTCCCCTTCCCTCGTGTCCTGCACAGGTACGAGCCCACTGCCATGCTGGAGTGTGACCTGCCAACTGGGTCACCAGTCCTGTGTGTGTTTTCTAAAAAGAACACTAACGTGCTTTCATGTTACACCTGTGCTCCTTTATCTAAACTGTGTCAGACGTATTAGTCCCCAGCACTTTAAAAACGAATTTTTATGGGCCTGCCCCTGTGGTCTGGCAGTTAAGGGGGCTGGATCCGATCTTGCTGACAGTGGTTTGAATCCCACCTCAGTGTCTTAAAATGCACACCAGGTAGGGACCAGCAGTTGGCGTAATGGCTATGTTGCTGGACGTCCATGTAGTTGACTGCGGTTCGAGTCCCAGACCTGGTGGCTTGGACTTATGGCGGGCGCATGTGCGTGCGTGCCCAGGATCCCGATAAGAGAACAGAGGAGAAGGGATGACGGCATGGCCGTCCCCCATGGGGGGTGATTTCTCGCTTTCTGTCTGTCTCTCTCTGTCTTTCTGGCGAGTGCACACGCCGTAGAGCAAAAACCTCTCCAAAAAAAAAAAAAAAATACACATCAGTTGTGTGTGTGCATGCTCCAAATCCTGACAAGAGAAGAAGTGGGGAAGAGATGGCAGTGTGACCACGCCCCATTCAAGGGTACTTTCTCCCTCTCTCTGTCTCTCTCTAGTGAAGACACATGTCCTTTGGGAACTTAGGGGAAAAAATTAACATATAATAATTGGGGCCCAGCTAGGTGGCATGGTGGTTAAGGCGGCTGGATCCCATAGGTCAACTTCAGGTTTGAGTCCCAGATCCAGTGGCTTAAAAAAGTCACACTGGACATGTGTGTGTGCACGCTCAGAATCCTGAGAGGAGAATGAAGGAGAAGGGATTGTGGCATGGCCAGTTCCCCGGGGGGTGATTTTTCATTTTCTCACCTGCAGTCTCCCATCTCTTTCTGGACCTTTAGCAAAAGAAAAAAATGCTCATGTTTATGGGTATACAGTATGACTTTTCGCTATAAGAACACAGTCTAACAGTTAAATCAGGGTAATTAATACAGCCATCAAGCATTTGTCGTTACTCTGTGTTGTGAACATTCAAATCCTCTTTCTCAGTTACTCTGAGATACACCGTAAGTTGTTCTTAACTGCGTCCTCCCCACTGTATTTTATAACACTAGACATCGCTCCTCTTATCTATCTGTAATTCTGTTTCCGTTCACCAGCCTCCTTTATCTCTCCCTCCCTACCCTTCCCAGCCTCCTGTAGTCATCCGTTATCTCCACTTCTATGAGGTCATTGTTCAGTTTCCACCTATGACAGAGAGCACGTGGCATTTCTCTTTCTGTGCCTGGCTTATTTCACTTAACGTGATGTCTTCCAGCCTTGCCCATTTAACCTCAAATGACAGGATTTTGTCTTTTCTTAATGACTGAGTAGTATTCTGTTGCTGCATATACCACATTTTGTTTATCCTGTTCATCTGTTGATGGACACTTAGGTTGATTCCGCATCTTGGCTATTGTGAACAGTGCTGTGAGAAACACTGGGTTCAGACATCTCTGCAGCATGGTGATTCCTTTCCTTCAGATGTCTGCCTAGCAGTGGGATTGCTGGGTCCCATGGCAGTTTTTTGAGCGGCCTCCATACTGCCCTTCATATGGCTGCACTAATTTACATTCCCACCACCAGTGTGAAGGAAGGGTGCCCATTTCTCTGCGTCTTCACCAGCATTTGTCATTTTCTGTCCCTCTGATAACAGCCCTTGTAACTGGGGTGAGATGGTATCTCACTGTGGTTTTGATGGGGATTTCCCTAAAGCTTAGTGATGTTGAGCATTTTTTTTTTTCCATATATTTGTCGGTTCTTTGTGTGTCTTCTTTTGAGAACTGTTTGTTCAGGTCATTTGCCTATTTTTTAACCTGGTTATTTCTTTTTTGTGTGAATGAGCTTTGAATTCCTTGTATAGTCAGGTTATTAATCCCCTGTTGCACATAGTATTAATCAGATTAAAAATGAAGGGGGTCAGGGAGCTCTGTGTGGATCTGTGGAAGCCATCACCCACCGCAGCATGACAGACAGGGGTGCTTTTGTCTCCAACTCCCATTGCACCCTCCACCCAAACTAAAGGCCAGGGGAAAGTATATAAAATCTACCCCCTAGGCATAGGCTTGAGACCTTTTATTGAGTGGTTGGGAATTAGTCACAGAGCCATGAAATCATCACCCCCAAACGCTTCTAGTCAGTCACCTCTTAGCCAGTCTAACTGATCTCATTCCTGAAAGAGCATGACTCAACAGCTTTATCGGCCATGGCCTAGCCCCGTGGGCCTGCTCCCACTGGGAATGGCGGAGAAGGTGGCCAGCTGATTAGAAGCTGAGTCCTCACAGGAATTTTATACCAATCTGTTTTGGTTACCATTGCTTCATCACAAACTGAATAGCAAGGCCATCAGATTTACTTAAGGGGATTCCGCCTTATTCTGGGAAGAGGAAGAGCATTGCTGTCAGAATCGGGGCTGCTGGGACCAGCAGTTAATGTAATGGCTATGTCGCTGGACTC
>NW_006159514.1:266952-269008 GCF_000334495.1 Tupaia belangeri chinensis
ATCAGTTGTGTGTGTGCATGCTCCAAATCCTGACAAGAGAAGAAGTGGGGAAGAGATGGCAGTGTGACCACGCCCCATTCAAGGGTACTTTCTCCCTCTCTCTGTCTCTCTCTAGTGAAGACACATGTCCTTTGGGAACTTAGGGGAAAAAATTAACATATAATAATTGGGGCCCAGCTAGGTGGCATGGTGGTTAAGGCGGCTGGATCCCATAGGTCAACTTCAGGTTTGAGTCCCAGATCCAGTGGCTTAAAAAAGTCACACTGGACATGTGTGTGTGCACGCTCAGAATCCTGAGAGGAGAATGAAGGAGAAGGGATTGTGGCATGGCCAGTTCCCCGGGGGGTGATTTTTCATTTTCTCACCTGCAGTCTCCCATCTCTTTCTGGACCTTTAGCAAAAGAAAAAAATGCTCATGTTTATGGGTATACAGTATGACTTTTCGCTATAAGAACACAGTCTAACAGTTAAATCAGGGTAATTAATACAGCCATCAAGCATTTGTCGTTACTCTGTGTTGTGAACATTCAAATCCTCTTTCTCAGTTACTCTGAGATACACCGTAAGTTGTTCTTAACTGCGTCCTCCCCACTGTATTTTATAACACTAGACATCGCTCCTCTTATCTATCTGTAATTCTGTTTCCGTTCACCAGCCTCCTTTATCTCTCCCTCCCTACCCTTCCCAGCCTCCTGTAGTCATCCGTTATCTCCACTTCTATGAGGTCATTGTTCAGTTTCCACCTATGACAGAGAGCACGTGGCATTTCTCTTTCTGTGCCTGGCTTATTTCACTTAACGTGATGTCTTCCAGCCTTGCCCATTTAACCTCAAATGACAGGATTTTGTCTTTTCTTAATGACTGAGTAGTATTCTGTTGCTGCATATACCACATTTTGTTTATCCTGTTCATCTGTTGATGGACACTTAGGTTGATTCCGCATCTTGGCTATTGTGAACAGTGCTGTGAGAAACACTGGGTTCAGACATCTCTGCAGCATGGTGATTCCTCTCCTTCAGATGTCTGCCTAGCAGTGGGATTGCTGGGTCCCATGGCAGTTTTTTGAGCGGCCTCCATACTGCCCTTCATATGGCTGCACTAATTTACATTCCCACCACCAGTGTGAAGGAAGGGTGCCCATTTCTCTGCGTCTTCACCAGCATTTGTCATTTTCTGTCCCTCTGATAACAGCCCTTGTAACTGGGGTGAGATGGTATCTCACTGTGGTTTTGATGGGGATTTCCCTAAAGGCTTAGTGATGTTGAGCATTTTTTTTTCCATATATTTGTCGGTTCTTTGTGTGTCTTCTTTTGAGAACTGTTTGTTCAGGTCATTTGCCTATTTTTTAACCTGGTTATTTCTTTTTTGTGTGAATGAGCTTTGAATTCCTTGTATAGTCAGGTTATTAATCCCCTGTTGCACATAGTATTAATCAGATTAAAAATGAAGGGGGTCAGGGAGCTCTGTGTGGATCTGTGGAAGCCATCACCCACCGCAGCATGACAGACAGGGGTGCTTTTGTCTCCAACTCCCATTGCACCCTCCACCCAAACTAAAGGCCAGGGGAAAGTATATAAAATCTACCCCCTAGGCATAGGCTTGAGACCTTTTATTGAGTGGTTGGGAATTAGTCACAGAGCCATGAAATCATCACCCCCAAACGCTTTCTAGTCAGTCACCTCTTAGCCAGTCTAACTGATCTCATTCCTGAAAGAGCATGACTCAACAGCTTTATCGGCCATGGCCTAGCCCCGTGGGCCTGCTCCCACTGGGAATGGCGGAGAAGGTGGCCAGCTGATTAGAAGCTGAGTCCTCACAGGAATTTTATACCAATCTGTTTTGGTTACCCATTGCTTCATCACAAACTGAATAGCAAGGCCATCACATTTACTTAAGGGGATTCCGCCTTATTCTGGGAAGAGGAAGAGCATTGCTGTCAGAATCGGGGCTGCTGGGACCAGCAGTTAATGTAATGGCTATGTCGCTGGACTCCCATGTAGCAGACCATGGTTCGAGTCCCAGATCCGGCGGCTTGAAAGCCAAGCGCGGCGTGTGG
>NW_006159514.1:269029-324529 GCF_000334495.1 Tupaia belangeri chinensis
ATGGGTGAGTGGGGATTTTGGGGGGGCCCCCCCCCCGGGGGGGGGGGGCGGTGATTTCTGGCTTTCTGTCTCTCAGTCTCTCTCTGTCTGGCGAGAGCACATGCCCTATAGCCAAAAATCTCTCCAAAAAAAAAAAAAAAAAATCGGGGCTGCTCAGAACACAGAAGAGAGCAACAAGCAACAATCTCCATTTTGTAGCCTGCCTTTCCATACGTGCCTTCTACCACGGGCCCCAAAGCAACCTGGCTGAGACCAGAGAGGGTGTTCTGTCCTCCGACTCATGCAGCGTGTATGTGGTGGCCCTCAGGCTTGTCGGTGCGTGCAGCCAGGAGGCCAGCTAGTGTTACAGAGCCTATCCACTGCCCTGAATAACCGCTCTCTACCCACAGGCCTAGTTGCAATTTGAAGCGGCGAGACCCTTGCTGTATCCCAGAGCCTCTGGAAGGCTTGCCAGGATCTCCTCCAGGACTGTCTCTTACTTCCTCTCCCTTTTGGATTCTCTATTGAAATTCAGTTCTGAACGTCTACGTCGCAGTGTGGACCTGATGCAACCCTACTCCGATCCTCACTTTTGAACCCAAACTAACCCCACTCACTTGCATAACCAGTCTGAGAGGTTGGAACCCCAACTTGGTCAAAATCTTGGGCCCCCTTTGCCAGGTGTTTTATCAATACAAATCCCAGGGTACTCACAGGTTGTGGGACACACAGAATGCCCAGACTGGGCTCAGGGTCTCTGGGTTTATTCTCCTCCTAACCAGATGTCTAACGGTGCTACTTAACAGTCTGGACATTTAAGGAACATCCAAACCATACGTTGATAAAAGTCTTACTTATGGTTTTAGTTTATATTAAATTAATTAAGCACTTTGGTAGATAATAGTCACCCACTCTGAAACTTTTTGGTTAAAGAAACATCTTTAAACATGTGTTTACTGGGACCAACAGGTGGTGTAGTGGTTAAAGGCGCTGGACTCCCTCATGACCGACCATGGTTCGAGTCCCGGACCTGGAAGCTTGAAACTCATGCTGTGCATGTGTGCTCAAAATCCAGCAGTAGAACCGAGGAGAAGGGATTGTGGTGTAGCCATCCTCCCTGGGGGATGATTTCTCGCTTTCTGTCTCTATATCTCTTTTTGTCTCTCCAGTAAACACACGTGCCGTAGAGCAAAATCTCTCTCTAAAAGAAATGTCCCCTAAGGGGACCGGCAGGTGGCATGGTGGTTAAGGCGCTGGACACTCCCACATGTCCGACCATGGTTCAAGTCCTGGACCTGGTGACTTGCTTTCTCACTTTCCTCTCTCTCTCTCAGTGTCTCTCTCTGGTCAAATTAAAATGAATGAATGAATGAATAAAATAATTCTTTAAAAAAAGAGAAAGAAATGCCCCCTATACTTACTTAGCACCTACTGTATATGGCAGGTATTGGACTATGTTCTAGATAACGGGAGTGAATAGCACAAGGGACTTCGCAGCGTAATAGGAGGAACAGGACACATGAACAGATAGCGATGGTGCTCTGGTCCATGCGTGTGCTGGGGGCAGGCGGGACCTGCTGAAGAGCGTGCAAGGGTCTAAGTGGAGGGAGCAGGCCATTCCACCTTGATCCACAGGCTGGGAATTGAGTTAAAAGACAGTCCAGTCCCTGTTTTGAAGGAGCTCATCAGTTACCAGGAAGGCCCCGTAAGCAAACAAGTGTATAGAGAACAACATGTTCCAGACAAATAGGAATATATGTGGGATGCAGTGGAGTTGGACCCGGGGCTCAAAGTACACGGGATACTCAGAATATTGAACTGACCAATCGAACAGACTCCAGCAGGAAAGAAGTCTGTAAATGGCTCTGTGAATGGCTGTACTGTCTGCTTGTGAAAGAATTCTTTTCCTAGCCTGGTCTGGATGGCCAGGAAGCTTCCTGATGGAAGAGAGGCCTGGGTAGATATTAGAAGTATAGTAGAAATTGACCAGGCAAGGCATTTCAGGCAGAGCCGACAACAGGTGCAATTGCTCAGTAGTGTGAGAGTGCAGTGCATCCCTATGAGAATCCTTCACCAAACATCCTCATGAGCTCCAGACCACATGTACCCAATGGGGCTTATCAGAAGCAGGCCCTCTGAGATGAGACCGCCAGCTTGTCGGAACCAGCTGAAAGTCATTAGAAGTGATATGAAGATGGTCAAGACTTGAAATACATAGGTACGAGCACACACACGCACACACACTGATGTTATTAATCAGAGGCCCCAAATATAACCCGGATGATGAAGACTAAACACAAAGCCAGAAAAGCAGGCCAAGGACAGAGGGTGGGAACAAACAGGCTAGGACTAGTTTAGTGGTTAAGGGAGCTGAGTCCCACATGGCTGAATGCTATTCCAATCCAAGCCTTGGTGGCTTGAAAAACACTAGTGAGCCAGCTGGTGGCATGGTGGTTAGAGTGGCTGATTCCCACATGACTGACTGCATGGTTTGAGTCCCAGACACAGTGGCTTGAAAAGTACACTGGGCATGTGTGCAGGCATGCCCAAAGTCCCAAAAAGGAGAGATGGAGGAGAGGGGATTGCCACATACCCATTCCCTTTGGGGAGGATGCTTTCTCACTTTCTCTCTCTCTGTGTGTCTCTCTCCATCAAGTGCATGCACCCTCTGACAAATTAAAAAAAAAAAAAGAAAAACCCAACACACTGGCTGCATGCATGTATGTGCGTGTGCTTAGATCCTAACAGGATAGGGAAATGGAGGTGGAGGGATTGCGGCATGACTATGCTTCGTTACGGGGTGCTTTCTCCCTCTCTTCCCCCTCTCTCTGGTAAGCACATGCACCCTCTGGCAATAAATATGAAGTAAAAGATCTGAAAGTACACACACTGTAGGTGCCGATGCACAATATATGCAGTGTAGTAGTTGAAGGCCGGCAACAAACGTTTGTTCTTTTTTTTTTTTTTAAAGGAAGAAAAAAGAAATCAGCTTACCCAGGAAAGTCCTAAAAAGATTTCCCAAAGGAAAAAAACCAACCATAAACCGCTGATAATAATCTAACTAGTGACTTAAGATAAGTTAATAAGATAATGCAAAAATGAAAATTAAATGGAAAATGAATGTAGCCAGTCCAGTGAAATCAGCCCTGTAATACTGTGGTAGGCATCTGTTGTTTCTTCCTGTCCAGACCCCTCTCCACCACCCTCCTATAAAGGAGCCTCCCTTTCCCATGAGGGGCCCAGGGCACGCAGTTTAGGCTGAGCCGACCCTTCCTTGCCTCTAACCCTCTATCCCCAAGTGCGGGAATATGACCCCAGCCTGCTGAGTCACCTGATGCCCCCGGGGACCCCAGGGACAGTTTCATGGGTGAGCCCATGACTTAGGCTCTACCAGACACTCTTATCCAGGCCTTTCCTGGTGGAATATGAGGGAGCTCTTCTTCATGGGGAGTTGCTAAGCAGGTTGCATGTGAGCCTCCAGATGCTGAAACAGTCTTCAGCAGTGGTGAGAGGCGAGGTCTTAATTCCATCTTTCCGACTCCTGGAGCCTCTACGCATCCCTGGGCTTCTCTCTTATTTGAGGTAATTCCCATTCTTACTTGAACTAACTTGAGTTGGATTCCATCACTTGCAATGTGAAAGGTCTTTATTAATTTGAGAAAATTTTCAGTCTGTAAGATAATGGTTCTGAGTGGCAGTCACCATGGCCAGTTACTAAGGCTTTCCTAAACACCCAGATCCCAGATATGTGGAAGACATGGTTCTCACTTGCAAAGATGTTGGAAACGAGAACCAGACAGCATGTGCAGAAAGCACTTGGTTCCGATTTGTTAAAGAATTTCTGCTATGGAGAGTTCATGCGGGTGAGCCCATGGTGTGGTGGTTAAGGCAGCTAGATTCCACATGGCCAGTGGTGTAGTTCAAGACCCGGATCTGGTAGCTGGAATAACACACCTGGCTTGTGTAAGTGCATGCCCAGAATCCTGAGAGGAGGATGGAGAAGGGGTTGCATTGTGGCCACCACCCCCTCCCTTCCCCCAGTGGGGGTTTTCTCCCTTGTCATCCTCTGTCTCTCTTTGGTAAGTGCACACACCCTCTAACAAATTTAAAAAAAAAAAGTTCATGCCAACAAAATTCACATTAATAAGTAAGGTGTCTACCCAAAATATTTTATATTTGTCAGAAACACTGTCTAACGTATTTCTAATGTATTATCAGACAGGCCCAGGCCAGGGTCTGTGTTTGGTGGCTCTCTCTCTCTCTGGGAAACACATGCACCTTCTGACAACAATAATGATAATAATAATTAAGCTATATGGGCCAGCCAGTGGCATGAAGGGTAAGGTGAATAGAACAGTCAGCTGTGTGATTTGAGTCTGTGATCTGGAGGCTTGAAAATCGTGCCGAGTGCCTCTGCATGCCCAGACTCCCAAGAAGAGAATGCAGGAGAGGGTGGGTTGCAGCATGGCCATCACCCTGTTGGGGGCTTTCTCACTTTTTCTCTGTCTCTCTTTCTCTGTCTCCGTTTGGCAAGTGCAGGTGCCCAAAAGCAAACTGAAAAAACAAAAACGATGTACTCAGTCAAAATGTAAGGGCTCTCCAAAATACCAGAAAGCAAGGTAAGTCATATTTTAACTGCAAAAAATTCCAAATAAACAAAATATCGAAAGTTAAATGAAAACAGGGTTGGACCTAGCCCTGTACTTGTGTGACTTACCCTCACTCTCCTCACCCTAATTTCGGTCCTGCTCTCAAGCCATGTAAAATGGCTCTATACATTTTACGAGGATTGTCATCTCCTGTCTTCCTGTCCTAAATGAGTGTGACTCTTGTGCCCATATTTGGGGACACGAGGGTAATTGAAGCCAGAAACTGAGCCTAATCCCTGTGAGAGGAAGTGGTGAAATGAGACCCACTTTATAGGGTTGGAGGGGTTTGAAAGCTGGCGAGGATGATAGAATCCACTGTGGGGTAGGGAGAGGGGCTGGGCAGACAATGAGAAGAATGCCTGCCCTCTAAGAAGACCTCCCTCACTAGGTTATTAAAACCATCAGACCCTCTCAGTCTCTGGTGGAATTAGTCAAGTCCCCTCAAGAGTTTTAAAGATACCAATAAGTAATAAAATGCAATTTCCCTCTATCCTCTCTGCTGTGGTTTGAATGTTTGTCTCTTCCCCAAATACATGTTGACATTTAAATGTCACTGTATCAGTATTATGAGATGAGACTTTAAAAAAAAAGATGTTTTATTTAACTTTATTTATTTATTTTAATTTGACGAGAGAGAGAGACAGAGAGAGAGAGAGAGAAATAGCCAGTCACCAAGTCCAGGACTCGAACTCGAACCGTGGTCAGCCATGTAGGAGTCCAGCACCCTTAGCCACCATGCCACCTGCTGGCCCCTAGAGATGGGACTTTTAAAAATCAAGTAGGCCACGAGGGCTGTCCTCATGAATAGATAAATGCTGTCACTTTGGAAATGGGTTTCTTACAGAAGGATGTGTTTGGTCCCTTTTCTCTTGCTCTCTCACCCTCCTTTTGCCCTCCCACCATGAGATGACCTTCTCCATGTCATCACACAGCAAGAAGCTCCTTGGCAGATGCAGCCTCTCCATCTTGGACTTCTACCCTTCAACCCACACATTTCTGTTCACTGTGTATCACCCAGGCTGTGGTATTCTGTTACAGCAGTATAAAACAGACAAGTCACCCTCTCCTCTCAGACCTTTAGTCTAGCCCCATTTCAGAGGAGACTTTACACACCATAATTGGTTTATATGTTGTCTCAATTAAAGGTACAGGTTTTGGATTTTCTCCCACTTTTTGAAAGTTTATTACATAAATAAGAGCAAATCAAAATAGTACATCTGTTATGGAAAAGCCTAACTTTTTGTTTAAATAACTATTTTTATTCATATTTATTTGTTTGTTTGTTTATTTTAATCTGACCAGAGAGGAACAGAGAAAGAGAGAAAGTGAGAAAGCAAGCCACCAGGTTTAGGACTCTAACCGTAGTCAACCATGTGGAAGTCCAGCGCCTTTAACCACTATGCCACCTGCCAACCCCAACCTAATATTTTTTAAAAACCAGAATACAGGCGCCAGAAGGTGGCATGGTGTTTAAGGCGTTGGATCCCACATGACTGACTCCACGGTTCCAGTCCTAGACCCAATGGCTTGAAAAATATGTTGGGTTCATGTACATGTATATTCAAATTCATGAGAGGAGAATGAAAAAGAAGGGCTTACAGCATGGTCATCCCTGGGGTGAGGGAGGCAGGGGTGTGATTTCTCACTTTCCCTCTCCCTTTGTTTCTCTGTCTCTCTCCAGTGAGTGTGTGTGGCCTTTGACAAAAATCTAAAACAAAAAACCAAAACAGAACAAAAAAACAAAGTACAAAGTAATAAGTCTGAAAATAAAAGCAATATACTCAAAATGATGCTAAAATTTATTCTGAGAACAAGGTATTTTTATTTTTTTATGCCCATGAATCTCAAAGAAACTGAAAGAGAATTTATATACATTTTGTTTATTAAGAGACTCATTTCTTTCATTGATTTAATTGTATTGCTAATACAAATACTTACATGCAAATATATGAACACAGGCTTTTTCTCTAGTTGACAGAGAGCATGTGCTCACCAGAGAGAGAGATAAAAAGCAAGCACCATCCAATGGGCTGTGGGCGTGCCACAACCCTTTTTCCTCAATTGTACCACCCTGTCAGGATTTGGGGGCATAAGCACATGTGCCTGGGGTGTTTCTCAAAACTCCAGGGCTGAGACGCAATCCAGCCACATGGAATTTACTCCCGTAACCACTGTGCTGCTGGTCAGCCTGAACATAGAGGCTTGCTTATTTTTTGGACAGAGGATGTGTGTGCTCCCCAGAGAGAGTGAGGGCGAAAGAGCTTCCCAGTCGGGGTGTAGTCATTCCACAATCCATTCTCCTCCATTTCTCCTTTCTGTTGGGATCTGAGGCATGCACGCACATATGCCCGGTGTGTTTTCTAGGCTTCCAGGGCTGAGATTTGAAGTGCAGTTGGCACCAGGGGATCTGATGCCCCTAAACTAGTAGGCGAGGGGGCTGGCCCATGTTTTTGAACTTCTACATGTTGAAACCATCATCGGATTATTTCATGTCATTTTAGAAGACTCTGGAGTCCTATTTGTAAGACAGAAAACTGCCTTAACCAGTAATTTGATTACACTGACAACAAAAGATAACTCAGGCTCTGAATATGGAGCCAAATGTATTTCCCCCTCCTGAGGCGACAGTGGGCAGCAGTAGAAGTCCAGTGCTCTGCACGGTCAGGCCAGTGGGATGGTTCCTGGCTCAAGTTTGGAGACACGCGTGCTCATGACACAGGGCGAGCTTATGCGGAGGCTGGATCACAGCTTTGAAACCATGTTGAGGGTACTGTCTCTCTCTCTCTCTTGCTCATGGAAATAATTAATTCAAAAAATTATAAAATCTATTTCCTCTGTGGATACCTTAAAACAATGAATCTTTATGGCCTCGCTTTTCCTGGAAAATCACCAAAATTCTGTGGTGAAGTTTGTGCAAAACAATTGCTCAAAAGACATTTAGTTAACGTTTATGATGTGCTAAGAACTTTGTGCTTTAGTTGTGAGTCTATAGGAATGAGTATGGGATAGTTCTCACGCTTCAGGAGATGGTTATTAAATGAGGGAGAAGTACACAATTATTTCTTTTTTTAGAAAAAGAATTATTTAATTTTATTTATTTTAGTTTGACAAGAGAGAGAGAGAGAGAGAGAGAGAGAGAGAGAGAGAGAGAGAGAGAGAGAGAAGAGAGAAAACACGCTGCCAGGGCGGGTCAGCCATGTGGGAGCCTAGCACCTTAACCACCATGCCACCTGCTGACCCCTCACAGTGTATTTCAAATACACTGTATGTACAACACAGAAGTATATACAAAATTCTGTGGGGACAGGGAGAATCTCAATCATAGATTGGATACTTCCCATTCTGGGAATGAAAAAAGTAGAAACCCAATTTGTTATAACATAGAAAGGTGCTTTTGGACTATCCACAGAAAGATCTGCAACCAAGAGAGAAAGAAACTAGGAAAAGTGGAGTTTGGAAACCTTATCAGGAAGTGTGGATTATCACACTCTTGAGTATGGCCCTTGAACTGCAGCAGGCGTCAGATGGGTAAAGCAGTCCTTGAAGCATCAGATTTCAGAGCCAGCTGGGAAGTACTGGCTGGATTCCACCTCCAGGGAGGAATGGCCAAGAGGGTCAGTTCTCAGGGTAAGCATCCCTTGCATTTTGCTAATGTACCTTTAACATGTACAGTAACAACTGCTGATTCTAGACCTCCTCCCCCCTCTACTTTTCTATCTCGTCTTCCCCTGCTGTGCTGGGAGAGACCACCTCTGTCACTGATCCTGGGGGGAGGAGGCAGAGAGAAACAGGGCACAAGAGAGTCTCAAATGAGCTAAAAAAATGAATTCTTTTTTAAAAAAATAATTATTTAATTTTACTTCTTTTTTATAAAGAATTACTTTTATTTAACTTTTGTTTGTTTATTAATTTATTTTAATTTGACCAGAGAGGGACACAGTGAGAGAGGGAGAAAAAGAGAGAGTGGGAAAGCAAGCTGCCAGGTCCAGTACTTGAACCGTGGTGGACCTTGTGGGAGTTCAGCGCCTTTAACCACACGCCACCTGCCAGTCCCTGTTTTAAAAAGAATTATTTTTATTTAACTTTTAGTTATTTTATTTCTTTATTATTATTACTCAGTTTGACCAGAGAGACATAGAGAAAGAGAGTGAGAAAGCAAGTCGCCAGGTCTGGGACTCAAACCACAATCATATGGGAGTCCAGCACCTTAACCACCATGCCACTTGCTGGTCCCTAAAAAAATAAATTCTTAATCTCATTTGAGCCAAAGAAGAACCATTTAATATATCAAGCATACAACTAAGAGGCTAGAATTTCTTTTTCTTTTTCTTAGGATTTATTTACTTATTTAATTCAGTTTGTTGTTATTATTATTTTTTAATTTGACCAGAGAGAGAGACAGAGAGAAAGAAAGGGAAAATAAGAAAGCAAGCCGCCAGATCCGGGACTCAAACAGTGGTTGTCCATGTGGAAATCCAGCGCCTTTATCTACCATGCCACCCTTGGTCCCTAGGGGCTACAATTTCTTCCCAATTAGCCTTTTTTTTTCTGCCAAGTATCCATGTAATAAAAGAGTTGACATCAATGCTGATCCAAGTCACTTGGAAATAGCTTCCTACTAGTCTTGCCAATAACTGTAATTAGTATTTGAACGTTATGAACCTTAGTGAATGAATAATTTGCTGAATTGGAAAACATTTGTGCTAGAATGAACTGTAGGTAGCCAGCCATGAGAAATCAGGGGCCCAGACAAGTTGACTGAACTGTCCTGGATCACACAGCGAGTGAGAGACAGAATACCATCTAGAAGACTGCAGCCGAGCTCTGGCTCCTAAGGCAGGGCTGTGACAGGAGCTGTCTTAGTTTACACTTGCTTCTGCTCTCACCCATGCGATGAGAGCAGAGGAATGAGGTTACAGCTGTGATTTTCTACAAGTCACTGAGCGCTCAGGTGCATTTTTTCTTTCTTTTTTTTAATGTTTAAATTTATTTATTTACATTCATTCACTATACGTCATTACAGCATACAAAATGAGATTTCCCATTCAGAATACACTGTGTATTGGCTCAATCAAGCACATCAACATATGTGTTATCGTCAACAAATAATTTTCCATTTCTTGTTTCCTGTATATTTTGCTTTTTTTTTTTTTTTCATCCTTTGATTCCCTATCTCTCACCCTCTGCCGCGTCCCACCCTCCTCCCACACTGTCCCTGGTATCCA
Organism: Tupaia belangeri chinensis; assembly: GCF_000334495.1. Lineage (NCBI taxonomy): Eukaryota > Metazoa > Chordata > Mammalia > Scandentia > Tupaiidae > Tupaia > Tupaia belangeri. The sequence continues at coordinate 278,883 of NW_006159514.1, forward strand.
CAGTTGCTTTCTATGCCTTTCCCCCCCATTTTATTGATTTGCTAATGAACTAAATTAATCTAAATATTTCCAATAGCAAGCACAGCTGATATATACATATCCACGAACACAAGTCTGACTTGAGTGCATTTTTTCTTGGCAAGCACATGGTCTGTTTAGGTCTCCTACTGTGCTTAAGAGTCTTTGTGTTCAGGGAGAACCGCCCTGAGGCGCACCCTGAGAGCTCTACACCCACTCCAGGGGACTTCTACACACCCGCGAGGAAGGTAAGCCGGAAGCCTCCCAGAATAAGTCCTCGGAGGAACGGGGAGAAGATACCACCCAAAGAGTTCGGGAGGCACCGCCAGCTTGGGGAGCATCTGTTCCCAGGCCCTGGCGAAGACCGGCACTGGAATGTAGCTTGAAGCCTGCGGAATCACAACTATTGCTCGGAGGCGGACAGCTGTGAAGGACTCTTTAGGGAGTGTCAGTTTTCCACAGGCAACTGTGTTTCTGAGAAAAGGGCCTGGACTAGGAAAAAAAAATTGCTAGCAGCTAATTTCTATTTCAAGAGAACAAATTGTTGAATATGAAGTGTCAAGAGAGTTCATAAACCCCTTGATCCTCCACTTCTGGCACGCTCTGTCCACTCGACTAAGATGAGGCTGGACCATGAAGTAAGTACTTGGTGAACCTTCCTCTCCCTCCCTTCAAAGCACAGGCCGAGAACCTAGCGAGCAGCCTCAGGAGTCTTTCACAATCCAGGAGGAAGTTGGGACGACAGGTTTGAAAGATGAGGCCAACCAAGTCTGGCACATGCTTATTTACCCATGAATCACCTGTGTTTGGGAACGCCAGTACATCCACGTACCGTGGCCGATGCTGCGGAAGATACCATGCCTTCCCCTAAGGAGCGTGTGATCTGGGGTGAGAGTTCATCTCTGGAAGACAACTGAAGACCAGAACAAGACTGAAGGCTGCAGGCAACTCAGAGATGGTATCTCACAGCACAGATCAGGGGCAGAGAGGTCACTGAAGGTGGAGGACTGCCCTCAGCCTCCCTCTCTTCATGCCTTCTTAGATGCTATCTTCTTAGCAGTTTCTCCTAGTCATGGGGCCAGCAGGTGGCATAGTGGTTAAGGCACTGGACTCCTACATGGTCAACCGCAGTTCAAATCCTGGACTCAGAGGCTTGAAACTCACACTGGGTATGTGTGTGCGTGCCCAAAATCCTGAGAGGAGAAAAAAGGAGAAGGGATTGCAGCACGGCCATCCCCCCAGGGGGTGATTTCTCACTTTCTCTTTCTCTATCTTTCCTGTAAGTGCACACACCTTATAGCAACAATCTCTCTAAACAAACAAACAACAACAACAAAAAACAAAGAAGTTGATCCCAGCGCTCTGATTCAGTCTGACTTCACATCAGCGGTTCCTGAGGAGGACCCAGCGCAGACTCTCTCAGCTGCCCCTGCTGGATACTCAGCTGGGATGAACCCAGCTCAGCACATTTTCACCTTGGCAATACATTCCAATCGCCCTTTCATTTTTTAAAAGAATTATTATTTAATTGTATTTATTCATTCATTTATTTTTTATTTTGACCAGAGAGAGACAGACAGAAAGAGAGAGAGAGACAGAGAGGGAAAGTGAGAAAGCGAGCCACCAGGTCCAGGACTCGAACCACGGTTGGCCATGTAGGAGTGTCCAGCGCCCTAACCACCATGCCATCTGCTGGTCCCCTACAATCACCTTTAAAAATGACCTGTGCCCAAGTCCTATCCTAGATCAATTGAAGCAGAGTGCCCTCCCAGGGAGGTGGTGGCTAGGACTTGGCATCAGATTCTAATGGGCAGCCAGGTTGAGAACCACTGATTTAAGCAATAGAGAAGTTTGTCTGCTCAAAAGAGGAGAATCACTGGGACCAGCAGTTAGCGTAATGGCTATGTCGCTGGACTCCCACGTAGTCGACCGCGGTTCGTGTCCTGGACCCGGTGGCTTAAAACCCACACCAGGTGCGTGTGTGTGCGTGCCCAAGATCCCGAGAGGAGAATGGAGGAGAAGGGATTGCGCTATCTCGTCTGGGGGGTGATTTCTTGCTTTCTGTCTCTCTGTCTCTCTCCGTCTGTCTGGCGAGCGCACGCGCCCTATAGTGAAAAACCTCTCAGAAAAGAAAAAGTAAAAAAAATGCTTTCTCTCTCTCTCTTTCTCCCTCCCTCTCTGGTGAGTGTATGCACTGCTATCAAATAATTTTTTATTTTATTTTATTTTATTTTATTTTATGTTGGAGACGTTTTTGGTATAGGGCATGTGTGCTCACCAGATAGAGAGAGACAGAGAGACAGAAAGCGAGAAATCACCCCCCCAGGGAGAATGGCCGTGTTGCAATCCCTTCTCCTCCATTCTCCTCCTGGGCTCCTGGGCACACACGTGCCTGATATGAGTTTAAGCCACCGGGTCCAGGACTCGACACGTGGTCGACTACATGGGAGTCCAGCAACATAGCCATTCCGCCATCTGCTGGTCCCTCAAATAATTTTTTAAATGGGAATTTTCTGGTGCCATAACCTACATGCTGATTGAACATCTGCCTTTTTTTAAAAAAAAAGAATTATTTTATTTAATTAATTTTTTTAATTTGACCAGTGAGAGAGAGCAAGAGAGGGAGAAAGTGAGAAAGCAAGTTGACAGGTCTGGGACTTGAATTGTGGAAGGCCATATGGGAGTCCAATGCTTTAATCACCTGCTGACCCCAGCACGTGCCTTTTAAGATCCCCAGTTGAATTCTATGCAGATGAAAGCTCCAGAAGAACTGTTCTAATGCTCATTTTCTCAGGCTGACAAAAGCATAGGTTTATCTTTCTCTCAGTTTCGTGCCAAAGCTTGAGAAGAAAGATGAAGTACTAACACCAGATCTGTCTAGCCTGGTTGGCAACAAACCTGGTCAAGCTCCCTGCTCCCTCTCTTTTTCTCCTCAACAGCTCCTCTGATCAGGCTTGTGGGACAGGGTCTGTGATTTTGCGGCAGTAGCTGATATGGAAGAGGATGTGGTGCTCAGAGCCAAGCAGGGCCCAGCTGGCGCTTATCAGCTGCACCCCGCAATGCACACAGATGTGTCCACGCTGACCTTCCTGGCTGAGGACATGTGAGAACTTGGAGCTTCCCATGGGAATGGATGACAGAGCAAGGAAGTGAGAAGTTTGATGGAGGTGCATGGCATCCTGCAATTGTCTCGGCAGAGCCCTGGCACCTTACTGGCCAGCCGGGAGAGGATCTGCTCCTTAAACCTGAACACAAACATATAATCTAGCATGTGGCCACTCTGCTCAGCGATGCTCTGGGTCCCTCGGAGGACATTTTCAAGCTCAATGTGCTCTCCCTGTACTCCGAGCACCCACTTCTGTGTCAAAACTTTTCTTCCCTCTGTTCATTTCCTTTTCTGCTTCAGAAGGAAGCTGGGAAAAGTAGTGAGTACTCAATAAATATTAGTTGAAGTCAATAGATGAATAAGTAAACAAATGAGCTTTTTCACATTTTTAGAAGAAAGAGTTGAGCTTGGTTTTCATCTACTTGGATGGACAAAAACTTCATGTCTGGGAGACCACACACAAGTATTTTGGGAAAAGCCTGTCTCTTGACCTCAGTGGCCTTTTTTTTTTTTTTTCTCTTTCTTTTTCTTCTTTTGTTTTGTTTTTTTGTTTGTTTGTTTTATTTTTGTTATAGGGTGCATGGGCTCACCACACACACACACACACACACACACAGAGAGAGAGGGGAAAAGTGAGAAATCACCTCCAGTGGAGATGGCCCTACCACAATCCTTCTCCTCCATCCCTTTCTTGGGATTTTGGACATGCATGCACATGTGCCTGGCATGTTTTTTCAAGCCACAGGTTCAGGACGTGAACCCTGAAGTCGGTCATGTGGGATCCAGTGCTTTAATTACCACACCACCACCTGGCCCAGCCTCAGTGGCTTCTCACCAGCAGTGCTTCTAAGGGATGAAGAGACTCTACCAATTATTTGAGCACTCTCAATCCAAGATGAAATATACATATTTATTTATTTATTTTAGAGGTTTTTGCTATAGGGTGCGTGCGCTCACCAGAGAGACAGAGAGAGATGGAGAGATAGAAAGCGAGAAATCACCCCCCAGGGGGGATGGCCACGTCTCAGTCCCTTCTCCTCCATTCTCCTCTTGTGATCTTGGGCATGTATGCACATGTGCCCAGCGTAAATTTAAGCCTCTGGGTCTGGGATTCGAACCACGGTTGACTACATGGGAGTCCAGTGACATAGCCATTATGCTAACTGCTGGTCCCAAGATGAAATATATTTCTATCTTTTTATTCTGGATTAGAATTAGAAGCTCCCCTCTCCCTCCAAAAAAATATTGAGGAGCTAGCCTAACTGCTTAATTGGATAAAGGAGGCAACGTTCATGAAGAAGAGAATAGACTTATCTGAGGCACGCTATCTTTAAAATATAGCGATCTGGACCAGACCCCAAATTTCCTGAGTTTGGATCTAGTTCTTTCTCTTTTCTTGGGGGAAAAAAAAAAAGGAAATTAAATATATATATACCAGAGGGTGTGTGTGTTTTTCAGAGAAAGAGAGAGAGATGGCAGAAAGCACCCCTCAGTGGGACATGGTCACACCACAATCCTTTCTTCATTTCTCCATTCCACTGGGATTTTGGGCATGCGCACACATGCACCTAGCAAATTTTTCAAGCTTCTGGGGCCAGGATTTGAACTGCTGTCTGCCCTGTGGGAGCTGACTCCCTTACCCTTTAGGCCACAGAGGCTGGGTCATTTAAAAAAAAAATCTACCAAACAACTATATATTTATTTTTTCCATGAGAGAGACAGGGGCAGAGATAGAGAAGGGAGAGAAGGCCACCCCCCAGTGGTGTCCTCACGCCGATTCACTCCCAGGCTCAGCCAGGATGATGGGCGTATGCACACACAGCTGACATTTACAGGGAGACCTTAGAACCTAGACGTGGGACCCGACCATGTGGCTTCAGCATTGCTGCACTTTCTTGGGAGTGGAATGGCAGTCTTTTAAATGGCCTCTTAGGAGTTCAGCTGTGGCCCCTCCTCTCACAGGAGCTTGGGAGAGGACAATCCAGGCAGGACTCTAGTGACCAGGTCCATATCAGCCCCAAAGTTGCAGCCTTGTTTTTCCAAAAGCCCATTTATTTCAGTCTCCCTTACCCAGCCCAAGCAGTAATAGGATTTTGCTCAAACTTTCCAAAATAACTTCCCCTTGGGCTGAGACCAAGCATGTGTAGCTTCAGGCCAAAGGCATATTGAGAAGTTTGCGAGTCACTAAAAATAGACAGTTATAACAGAAACTCCCTCCTGTTTCTGCCATTTTCCCTGTTGGCTACACAAATATGGAGGCAGACTCTTTAGTCATGAAGGGTGTGAAAAGTAGCACACGTTTAAGCTGTGGTGCAAGCGAAAAGGAAGTAAGTTTAACAAAGAACACCGCAGTTTCAGGAATGAGTCTGACCCAAAGATCACAACTAGAAAGTACAAAATCCATGGGTACACCCTTGCCCTTGAGTTCATCTCATAGCCAAAGGGCAGAGGCGGGAGAAACGGTGGGACTAACCCATAGTCAGATTGGCACTCAAGTCTTTGGGGAAATGGAAGCCAGGTTTCATCATGATGTAGGTTCAAGAACATTCCAGGGACCATCAGTTAGCGTAGTAGCTGTGTCACTGGACTCCCATGTAGTCGAGTGTGGTTCGAGTCCCGGATCCGGTGGCTTGAACTCACGCCAGGCGCGTGTGCATGCGTGCCCAAGATCCCGAGAGGAGAATGGAGGAGAAGGGGTTGTGGCATGGCCATCCCCCCTGGGGGGTGATTTCTCGCTTTCTGTCCCTCTGTCTCTCTCTGTCTTTCTGGCGAGCGCACACGCACTGTAGCAAAAACCTCCCCCAAAAAAGAAGAAAAAAAAAAAAAAAGAACATTCCAGAACAACCCCAACAGGGCAAATGGTATCTTTAAACTATGTTTGGCTGGGTTATACAGACTATCCTTTGCCTCTTCCCTGAACTAGGTCTGGTCTGTACTTGGCTGCTTTGAAGGTTCTGGTTTACTTTATTGACTTTATAGAGTTTGGAAAATAACCAAGTTAAGTATTTGCTGTGGGTTCCAATGTTCCCAGTTTCCTACCAGCCATATACAAGGAATCCCTGAACTGCACTCCACTGAAGTAGGTAAGGGTTAGTCAAGCGTCCATTAGGTCCATAAGTGCCGTGGGATGGAATTACAGAATCCTACGAAGAATGGAATCAGCCCAGCTGCTTATGAGAAAACACTTGCACGTTTTGGTTTGTCCTGGAACAAATGACTTTCATGGTCCTCAGGCTATTTAGATATGCCATAAGACATCAGAAGTTACTCAATGGAGCAAAAAATAGCACAGGCTTGGAGAAGAAAAGATGTCTTTTTTCCATCTACTGTGTCCAGAGGGTGAGTAGGGCCATGATGTGATTCTCAGATGGTCTCCCCAATGAGAATAATTTAAAGTCGTGCCAAGCATCATTTGTGCATTTCTTGTGTTTAAGGTCAATTTATATATTCTGCACTGGACAGAGACCACCATAAAGATAGCACCATTCTCCCCATTATTTTTAAATATTTTTTTGTCATTGAGTTTGTGCACTCACCTGAAAGAGACAGAGAGAGGGAAAGTGAGAAATCACCCCCCAGGGAGGATGGCCAAACCTTAATCCCTTCTTCCCTTCTTCTCCAGTCTCCTCCAGGGACTTTGGGCATGCATGCATAGGTACCCGGCATAATTTTCAAGCTGCTCAGTGTGGGACTCAAACCATGGTCAGCATGTGGGATCCAGTGCTTTAACCATCACATCACCTCCTAGCCCCATTCTCCCAGTATTTTTTGTTGTTGTTGTTCTTAGAGAGATTTTTGCTGTAGGGCATATGTTCTCGCTGGAGAGACAGAGAGAGACAGAGAGACAGAAAGTGAGAAATCACCCCCCGGGGGGATGGTCATACCACAATACCTTTTCCATTCTCTTCTCAGGATCTTGGGCACACACACACACACACACACACACACACACACACACCTGGTGTGAATTTTAAGTTACTGGGTCTGGGACTCGAACCACGGTCGACTATCTGGGAATCCAGTGATGTAAACTTTACACCATCTGCTGGTCCCTCTCTCAAGTTTTAAAAGACTCCCAGAAAGGGAGAAACAGAACTTTCCTTTCCTGGCCATTTTAATGTCTTAACAGCTCTTTAAAGAAAAGAAAATCATCTTTATTCCTAATCCAAATCCTCATTATGGGACTTAGATTCATTTCTTCTTGTTTGGCTCTTGGAGCCCTTTGTACATGTTGTCTTGGATTTTTCATTTTATTCTTTTCACCTTTTTTTGAACCTTCTTGTTTGTCTCTTCTGCGTTCTCTTAAAAATTTTCATCTCCTTTTTCGTTATGTAGCCCTGGAATAGCCACAACACTTGGAAAGGAAAACCAGTGCTCATAATGTGGAAATATATATATAAAATGTGTATTTCTATATAAATATATATTATATATTTTATATAAAATATACACATTATATAAAATATATATTTACATATATGCATATATGTATGTGTTGTATATATATATATATTCCTCTCTCTCCACACACACACACACACACACACACACACACACACATATTTTTAAAAATATTTTAATACGCACTAGCTCATTTGAGACTTAAAACTATCGTTCTGTGAGATGACTAAGCAGCTTTTTTTACTTCAGTTTTGTAGATGAGAAATCAGGCTGTGGGAGTGAATTGACCAGTCATAAAACCAGTAAGTAGCTGGGCAAAGCCACAATCAGGCCTTTTGATCTCCAGTGTAGGATCCTCTTCACGAAACCTTCTCATCTTTCTGAGTCAATCTTGCATGATAGAAGGTCCATGTAAACGAGGCCCCTGTCCCTCTACATTCAACTTTTCCACTCTCTGTTCCTCTGTACCTTGTTTATACTTGTATCCAAGCACAAGGAATATTTCCTTCCATTTGGTTTTATTTTATATTATTTTTAAAAAGTATGTGTGTGTTAGAGACAGAGAGATAGGGAAAGAGAAGGAAGGTGAGAAAACACCTCCCATGGGGAATGGCCACACCACAATCGCTTCTCTTTCATTTCTTCTTTTAAGATTTTGAGCATGTATGCAGATGTGTCTGGTGTTTTTTTGTTTTTGTTTTTGTTTTTTTTTGAGAGGTTTTTGTTATAGGGCCTGTGTACTTACCAGAGAGAGACAGAGAGACAGAAAGCGAGAAATCATCCCCCAGGGGGGATGGCCACGTCGCAATTCCTTCTCCTCCATTCTCCTCTCGGGATCTTGGGCACGCACGCACACGTACCCGGCGTGAGTTCAAGCCACTGGGTCTGGGACTCAAACCACGGTTGACTACATGGGAGTTCAGTGATATAGCCATTACGCTAACTGCTGGTCTCCATCTGGTGTTTTTCAGGTCGCCAAGTCAAAACTTGACCTGCACTATCAACCATGCGAGATCTAGGTGCCTTAACCTCCACACCACCGGATGGCCTTCTTTTATTTTTATAATTCATGACAGAATGTGAGTGTGCATATGAAAGAGAGAGAGAGGCAGTCTCAATAAGGTCTCATGACATTGTCATCCCCTTTCCCTAGCCCTCCAGCTCCTCAGGATCTTGGACATATGCCTGGAGTGTTTTTTCCCCCTTAGATTCAGCTGAGGATCCAAATTGTAGTCTGCCACGTGGCCTCCAGGACTGCAGCTCAGTTTTCTATGGACTGTGCCCCCAGGCTAAGCCTTTTCTTGTTTTTTTTTTGTTTTTTTTTTTTTTGTTTTTTTTTTACTCATTGAGGGCAAAGGCCCTCAACCTACTTGACCTAGATTCCTCTAGCTTCACATAGTGGTTTAACCCTTGTAGGTGCTCAACGCATGGTAGAACAAATGAATAATGGCTGAATGACTGGATGACTGAATGAGAAAACATCACAGGGAGGCATGGAAATGGTGTTTATGTTATTAAATCTACTGCTATGAGGCAAATAGGCTTAAGTGAGTAAAAGGTATAATTACACAATTGCTTTGGAACATTAAATGAAGCTTCTGACATGATAATCTTTATAAAATAACTTCATAAAATAGTCACAGAATATTACACAGCACTATAATATTCAAATTAAAGCATGCTTTGCTATAGTGATAAAATGTTACAAATTTATATAATTTTTAAAAAAGTTTTTGCTCTAGGGTGTGTGTGTTCGCCAAAGAGAAAAAGAAAGTGAGAAATGACTCCCAGGGGTGATGGCTTGGTTGTAGTCCAGTCTCTTCCACTCTCCTCTCCAGATTCTGGGCATGCACACACACATGCCCAGCGTGATTTTCAAGCCACTGGGTCTGGGATCTGAACCACACACTTGGCTATGTGGGAGTTACCTGCTTTACCTTCATGCCACCTGCTGTCCTGAAAAAAAAAAATTTACATAATTCTTATGTTAATTTTTTTTTTCCCAACGACCAGAAGATATATGGACTTGCATGAGAGAGGAAAAGAGAGAGAGAGAAAAAAAGCACATCCCACTAGGTGTGGTCATGGTCCAATCCCTGTTCCTCTATTTCTCCATCCCATTAGGATCTTGGGCATGCATGCTCACATGACCAGTGTGTTTTTCAAGCTACTGGGGCCAGCATTTGAACCCAAGCTTAGCCATGTGGCTAACAATGCTTAACCATTGTGCTTTGGGGCTGGCCCCTATAATGTTAAATATTAAATAAATTGTTTGGAGTCACTTCAAACCCAGGAAATTCTTTTCTTGTATTAATGACAATCTTATTCTCTATAGTAAAATGACTCCTCCTGGGACCAGCAGTTGGCGTAATGGCTATGTCGCTGGACTCCCTCATAGTCGACTGCAGTTCATGTCCTGGACCAGGTGGCTTAAACTCACTCCGGGCGCGTGTGCGTGCGTGCCCAAGATCCTGAGAGGAGAATGAAGGAGAAGGGATTGCGGCGTGGCCATCCCCTCTGGGGGGTGATTTCTCGCTTTCTGTCTCTCTGTCTCTCTCTGTCTGGTGAGCGCACGCACCCTATAGCAAAAAAAAAAAAAAAAAAGAAAAGAAAAAAAAGACTCCTCCTTTATTTTTCTGAACATTTCCAAACAGAAGATGTGTAATGTATCACTAAATACTTGTTAAATACTTATTGCTCTCATGAATGGATCATATTTTAATTCCTAACTTCCTAGAAAAAAACTACATAGAATAAGCCAGTTTAACATTTGTGGAAAGTTGCCTGTTAAAAAAAAAATAACAGTTTATGGGGCCAGTAGGTGGCATAGTGGTTAAGGCACTGGACTCTCACATGGTCAACCACAGTTTGAATCCCAGACCTGGCAGCTTGGAACTCATGCAGGGTGTGTGTGTGTGCCCAAAACCCCAAGAGGAGAACAGAGGAGAAGGTATTGAGGTGTGGCCATCCCCCTGAAGAGCAGTTTCTCACTTATTCTATCTCTCTGCATCTCTCTCTGTCTTTCTAGTGAGTATATGCACCCTACAGCAAAAATCTTTCAAAAACAAAAATCCATAAAACAAAAGGCCCATTCTTTATTTAGAGAGCAACCTGGCTTTTAACTTCTTTATGGCTTGGGAGATTTTAAGTTTAGATGTTTAAAATGAAATATTAGAGCTACAGTTCATATCTGACAGCATATGTAATTTTGTTCCAAGGACTTCATAGAACTGGGAAATTTGTGTTCCTAGTGATGTACTCTAAAAATGGTCTTATTCTTTGCTTGAAGGAATACATTTTGCTTTCAGTCATGCCATCATGCATTGTTAGCAAATTAGAAGGCAGCAATCAATGACAGTGTCTTCTCGTAACTAATAGAAGCTTAAAAACCAAGTACTTATAATATTTAAATGTCCTTTGTGTTTTTATTCATTGTGGAAACTGAAGGGAAATAGTAGGTATTGTTATGATGTTATTACTAAAGTACATTACAAGATTAAAAGAAAACAGGCAAAGGCTGAGTAATTGTTTATGTAATTATTTATGGCTTCTTATCTAGGATCAGATTTTTTTAGGCCCTCCAAAGGAGAAGGGAAGTGGTTGTTTCCTGTACACAAAACTTGCTTTGTCACAGTCAACAATTTGGAGACCATCACAAGCAGTATAGGACTTGATGGATTCTCCACCAGAAAGGATGGCCCCTTCAAATCTAAACTGAGCTCCTTGGATTAAAATGATGTTTTTCTGGAGGCCGGCAGGTGCCGTGGTTGTTAAAGATGCTGGACTCCCACATGGCCAACCATGGTTCAAGTCCTAGACCTGGGGGCTTACTTTCTCACATTCCCTCTCTTTCTCTCTCTCTGTCTGATCAAGCTGGAATAATAGTAATAATAATAAAGTTTAAAAATGATGAATTTTGTCAGATATGAACTGTAGCACCAATATTTTGTTTTAAACATCTAAATTTGAACATTGCTCATGCTCTTTGATTTCGAGGAGACCAAAGTTCCCTTGATGGTAGCCATTACTGTGCTCAACAGCAGACAAGGTGAAGAAGTTTCTGGCATCTTTAAGTCCTGGTAGAAGTTCACCTCAGGCTTGACAGAGCTCCAGAATCTAGGACACTGATGAGTTGGGGCACACTACAATAAGGCAAATGTGTAGGTGAGCTGCCTGGATTTGATGTCCAGTTTTTCACACTCATTCGTGTGGGAAATGTGTTCTGAGAATGTGGCTGGGGTCAAAGTTCAGCAGTGCTGAAAGTATGTACTCTCACTGGATTTGAAGTTCAAGAGTTTGGGAGGCACCACCCAGATCTAGAACATTAGCTGAGGGATGTGAAACCAACAAAGTGAAAGAGGCAGGGACATAGGTTTGACCTCAACTAGCTTCTTCAGGCTTGTCTGAACCCAAACCCTCCAGCCATGCTGAATGACTTGCAACTCTTTTTTTTTTCTTTTAGAGAGATTTTTGCTATAGGGTGCGTGCACCTACTAGAGAGACAGAGACAGAAAACAAGAAACCACTCCTGGGTGGGGGGGGTGTTTAACCATGCCACAATCCCTTCTCCATTCTCCTCTCAGGATTTTGGGCACGCATGCACACGCACCCAGTGTGAGTTTTAAGTTGCCAAGTCCAGGACTCAAACTACAGTCAGTCACGTGGGAATCCAGCGATGTAACCATTACACCATCTGCTGGTCTCAGACTTGCAACTTTTCTGAAGGAGTTAGTTTTTTGCCTTGTTTCTGGGGCTTTCCACATGCTGCTACCTCTGCCTAGAAGGTACACGGTTGCCCCACCCAACTCTACTACACACACTCAGGAATCACTTTTTGTGGAAAGTCTTACCTAATCCACACCACAAAAACTGGATTAGGTGCCCTTCCTCATGCAGCCCCTTAGAAATGCTATCAGAATGTTATCTGTTGTATACCTAATATGAAACTCTATGGGTTTTTAACCTTCTTTCTAATAAACAGAGCACTTTTTTTTTTTTTTTCCAAAAGAAATCTTACTCAGAACCCAACACAAAAGAGCAAGTGTTTGCAGGAAGTGAAGATGAGAGGAGGGTGATCAGAACATGCCTGCTTGGCCCGGTTGCCTACCCAAAGAGGCCGCCCCTGAGAAACTTTCAAGGAATGGCTAAAGGGGGCTCAGGAAATGCTTTTAAAATCTCATACCTAATCTATGCTTGATTTTACATGAAGTACAAGTATTCTTTGTTTAGAGCTGCCCTGTGAAGTACTTATTTGTAGTAACACTATTAACTGCTAAAACTATTTCCAATTTGTACATCACAGAGACTGAATCATCAGAAATACACAAGTAGTGCTGCTGTCCCAGTGCATACTGGGTATGTGTAAGATGCAAACTTTTATCCAATACGAATCCTCTATTAATGTGCAATTTCTCTGTGCTCTGAGTCACTAGCACTCCCTAAGTTGGTTAACCGTATTTTTAACCCAATGAAGCTTTCTTCCTTTCCATTACTTTACATTTGGAAGAACACCTACCATGACCAATAAAATGTGAAGTGATAGGTTTGGGCTTGTTCCAAGAAGCAATGGGAATGAGTCATGTAAGACTTAGAATGAAAGGTTTAGGGTGCCTCATGTCGTCTCCAAAGCAGCAGGGAACAGTAAGCGTAAAGATCAACAGGCAATTACGGATTGGTACAAATTTTAGTTATCAGTAACCTAGAGGGTTAACCCATAGTTGCAGAAATAATGGTTGAAAAGAAAGTGGGCATGTTTGCTGGATTGGGACACAGCTACAAGAGGGCCCTGCTAAAGTGACTCTGTATACTCACCCCTTCAATTAGAGACCCAGTGCCCAGAGGCACCCACTATAAGCCCACCCAGCCCAGACACTGGGGCGTGCATATGCACATATCCCTGGAAGAATTTCAGTTCAGCTGTAGAAATTAGTGGGGAGGAGAACTGGAGATCTGTACCATGGGAGTGGGAATGACATGTTTTTGTTTGTCAGAGGCCACTTAAACTCACCAGAGAGAGGGAGAGGGAGAGGGAGAGGGAGGGGAAGGGGGAGGGGAAGGGGCACGCATGCACATGCCCCTGGTGTGTTTTTCAAGCCACTATGGTCAGAATTCTACCCTGTGGTCGGTCATGTGGGATCTGGCTCCCTCAACCACTAGGCCATGGGGTTGGCCCAGGCATAAATCTGTAAATTTTACTGTAAATCTTTTATGATGTGAATTTGATATGTTCATATATAAAATCACTGACTTCTTATCAACCTCTTCCATTAAGCCATAAGTTCCTTGAAGAGAGAAATCATGTCCTATTTATCTGAGTATCCACGAACCAATGCAGCACCTGCTAGCAGTAGGTAATAAATGAATAGGTGGATGGATGGATGGATAAATGATGGACAGACAAATGGATGTATGGATAAGTAGATGGATAGAGGAATGGAAGTATGAATAAATGGAGGGACAGTTGAAAGGGTATATGGATAATGGATCAATCTCAGCAGGTCGAGTTTTAGCACCAAAGAGATGTGCTAGCTGGAACCGTGGGCCTCAGTCAAGAGCCCTGAGAAGAAAGATACCTGTAGGAGAGAATGAGTAAGGCACAGAATCTAGCTGCAGAGTTACTGGGAAGCAGGTGCAGAAGAGCACTGTGGTGAGACTGGCTCCTGCTAAAAGAAGTCATTCCCTGCCCAGAACTAGAGCTGGGCACCGTCTAGGGCCCCAGGAACCCCCAGAGACCTGGGAACAAACACGGCTCTATTGCGCACAGTAAGATCTCCAGGAAAGTCAGTAGAGTGATATACAAAGCCCAATGCCTCGTGCTTGTAAGATGCTTATCTGTCTCTGACTTGAGTGGCTTTCTCAGGCCCGAGAAAGAAAATGAACCTTATGAAAGGGACTTAATTGGCCTGGACGGTTCCAATCGTAACATAAGTTACCATGGTAGCTAATGCACACACTTCTTTCTCAATAAATAAGACCTCCTTATCTGCTTTCTAAAGAAAAAAACGAATGAAAGAAAAAAGTAAGCAAAGCTATTCCTCCTGCAAAAGAAGCCCATATCCTTTTGCTGTTATTTTTCTGGATTCTAGCTGTTGCCGGAGAAGCTGCCACGTGACCATTTGGGTCCCAAAGAGCAAACTCCTACTTAATAACAGATGCTGCAAAATCTATGCAAGGGAATATTTTACCCTATTTGACTGTTGTAAGGTGGAGGGTGTTTTGAGGCCCCAGAGGGAATTGGGAAAATTATTCAGAGTCCATTCATGATGACATTCATAGTAATTATGGAAAAAGAAATGGAAACACGAAAGGCTTTTTAAAACATTTTCTCTTCAAAATGGAGAGAACGATCTTACAATATTTAGGATGACATTACGTGTGAATGCTTTTAAACCTTCTTTGGTGGAAATAATCCAGAATCAGAACCCAACTAAAGATGAAAGGGCTTGGGGGTGGGGGTGGGTTATGAACTTACTTCTTTGTTTGATTGGTTCAGTTCCAGCCTTTCTCCTCCATGGAAATCAGACACAGGAAAAAAAACTCTGAGGTCATCTTATGGATGCCCTGCAGGGTCAGTGCTGGTCCATTCTCTGTGTGTCTGAGTGAAGTGCTTTATTCAGGCCATTTTGAAAGGATTTAAGTAATGCAGCTCCCACCACTTCCTTTGCAAATTTCAGTAGTCATAGCCTTGAGCAAAGGTTTGGTTTTATTTTTTGTTTTGCAAAATGGCAGGCAGATAATGGCTGGCCATTGCTTTCAGGCCAGTAGCCTACAGACTCTGCTGTGGCAGAAAAGCCACTTACGTAGTAGGGACCTTGCTAAGTGCAGGGTCCCAAAATGCCTTGGCACCAGGTGTGCTTTTATTGTGGAAAATTTCTTTTTCTCCCTTTTCACACTTTGCCTTACATGCAAGCTCACAGCCCTGTTCTGGGGAGAGGACACCTAAGCCCCTGCTAAGGCTCAGGTCTAGGTAGACAAGCTACAGACTAGGGAGTGGCTCCACGTGAAATCCCGAGGGTCATGATGTTAAAACTGGGCCAGTCAGACGCTCTCTTGTAGAGGTGAATATAAGGTATAAGGGCACTGGTTGACAGGGAGCAGTGGCAACTCACAGTGAGTCAAAGCATGAGTAAGAAGTCATCGTACCTGTGAGATGGCGGCTGGCCGAACTCTCTGATGTAAAAAAACAAGGTATACAGGGATCCAACTGTGGTCGTGCAGGTGGGAGGACATCACTACATGGTGGCTGAGGCCCCTTGGGAGGTTCGGGTTCAGCGTCTGAACGAGCTGGCCATGGAGGTACATACCTGTGGTCCTGGTTAGCTGGGAGCTGGAGCAGGAGGATCAAGGCAAGGTGCTGGCATGTCAGAGATACTCATCTGTCTTTCATTCTCTTTCTCCCTCCCACCCACCAGCACACGCTCTCTCATTAAAAAAGAAAAGAAAAAGGTATATGGGTGGAACATAAGGTAGTTGGTGGGTAGATGCTGAGAAAACCCAAGGAAAGACAAGAAGAGCTCAGTTGCTATAATGGTGGGGGCACAAAATTGTCACTCTGAGGGAGCAATTAATACATTCCAGAAAAGTTTTAGATTTTTCCAATTCCTGAACTCTGTTTTCTTTTCTGTGAGGACCCTACATCCTCCATCTGAGCTCTGTGATTCCCATCTCCTGCATTGCCACGTCTGTCCTTCCAATATCCTGCCATCACTTGAGTCAGACTGAGAGAGCTTCCAGCCCTTCACAGCCTAACGAGTCAAGCCCTATCCCAGAGCCCAGCTGTCACCTCGAACCTCGCACCAATGGGCTTGGGCTGAGTGGGACCATACTAAGAGTAGAAAAGGAAGTTCTGGTAGAAAATCTATAGCCCACGAAGTACAATTTGGAAAACCAAGTTCCAAAAACTCATTCAAGAGCTGTCTTTTGGTCATTGAACTTTTGGGGGAAATACGGTAATTTGTCAATTGTTTAACATGCAGCTGAGCCATAAAGAGGTTCTCTCTCATGTGGGACACATCTGGGCCCTCAGTGACCACATGGTTGGCCATGTTACTGAATGGAAGCAGGCAAGGAGCGGCAGGTAGGGTGGAATCAGAAGGCTTTCACAGTCCCTGTCACCTCTTCCTTTCCAGCAGCAAAGGTGGGAACCCACACACCCAGGGCACCGGCACTTCACAATTTCCTGGTGAACAGGGCCCCAGAGTCATACAAACAGCAGTCCTGCTTGGTGGCCCTATAGGAGGCCCAGTGGTGGGAACTTGTGCTCCCCTCAGCAGCTGTAGATCCTGCCCCTGCCCCTCCCCACCACTCTGTACATCTACACTGAGCCATCCTGGCTGTGCTTCCAAGAGCTATCTTTGACCTGATCATTCTCAAACACCAGAATCTTGCTTAGCCTCTATTTTTCCTTTTTCTGTGACACAGAGGCACCCAGATCAATAACATGGGCAGACCATGACTTCTGGCTACTAACAAACTTATCTTCCTGAATAAGGAGCACAGGCCATGGGGCTCCGAAAGAGAGACCAGGGTCTGCTCCTCCCTGGGTATTCCATTTGGATATTCCATTTGCTTACTGATCAAAAGAAGCAAGATTGCTAAGGAGGGAACACCCATACAGAGCAACCATAGTCATTAAAGTTTCTTTATAAGAATTCATCAACAGTGCCAGTCAGTGGCTTCGTGGTTAAGGTGACTGGATCCTCCATAGCCGAGTACATGGTTCAAGTCCCAGACCTAGCAGCTGGGAGGAATATGCCAGGCATGTGTGTATGTATGCCCAAAATTCCAAGAGGATAATGAAGCACATTAATAAATTGCATTTTTGTTTCTTAAGTTTCTCAGTTTATTTTGGTGACAAATTCTTTTTATCATTTACTTATTTTGTTGTAAGACATGTGCATTCACTAAAGAGAGACAGAGAAAGAGAGGGAAAGTGAGAAATCACTCCTCAGGGAGGATGACCAAGCTGCAATCCCTTCTCCTCCGTTCTCCTCTCAGGATTTGGGGCACGGCACATGCACCCAGCGTGAGTTTCAAGCCACTGAGTCTGGGATTCCTTGTGGGAGTCCAGCGACGCAACCATGATGTCATCTGCTAGTCCTGCACTTTTGTTCTTTTATCTGAATTTTGAATTCCTTAAATCTCCATGCACAAGTTTCATTCCCAAAATATGGTTATGAATTCAAGACATCACACTGTTCAGACCTTAAGTGCTGAGGTCTCTGTTGGCTGCAGACTAAACAGAGTCCTGGGTTCTAACAGGCAAAAAATCATGGCCCACTGAGCAAGCCAGCTGCAGTGCCTGTCTAGGGGGCACGCACAGTCCGATATCCCCGGGAAAATAACCAAGGTGGGCGCAGCCACACTCGGGCCTGCTTCCTCAAGACATGCATTTTCTGGGAGCTTCCTCAAGACATGCATTTTCTGGGAATTTGTATTTGATTGACCTCCCTGCCACCTTTGAGGCCAGGGTGGGCTCATCAAAATCTATAAAAATGTCTGCAGGTTGCAAGAAGTTCCTCTAATTCTGAAAGACAGGAGAAAAGTCACCATATTCTGAGAGAATACGTCCCAGGGGAACCTCTCATATGGAGAGAAAAGGAATTTTTGGCTTTAATTGGGTTTCTTTCCCTTCATTCACAATTTTTTTGAGAGATTTTTGCTATGGGGCACGTGCACTCGCCAGAAAGAGAGAGACAGAGAGACAGAAAGTGAGAAATCACCCCTCCCCCCCGAGGGATGGCCACCCCACAATCCCTTTTCCTCCATTCTCCTCTTGGGATCTTGGGCACGCATGCACACCTGCCCAGTGTTGAGTTTAAGCCACTGGGTCCAGGACTCGAACCATGGTCGACTACATGGGAGTCCAGCCAGTACACTAACTGCTGGTCCCCCTTCATTCACAATTTTAAAATATTTTCACCTGTCGCAATGAAGTCCAAAGGCAGAGAGATTTTGGTCCACCTCGTGCTGTTATGTTAGTTAAAACTTCTCCCCAGAGCTGAGCTTGTTTGCAGAAGGGCTTTGCAATCCCTGGCTTTCCATCCTGATGACTCCATTCTCATGCTTGTGACTCTCTGAAATTCTTTTGCAAAACAGTGGCTCAAATCCCTCCTCCCTCCTGGGTCTGTGGAGATTCTATATGAGAATATAGAACAAGGCTTAGCATTCACCAGAACCGCGCGGCCTTCCCTTCTCTCTGTGATTGCTATGTTAATGAATCTGTTGGACGTTGCTGTGACCTACAAGCTCCTACACAGCGGGAGAGCCCTGCATCTGAACTCCAGATATGTCACACTAAGAAAGGAAAAGAGGCCCTGGCCGGGCTGAGGGGGCCGGGGAGTTTGGGAAATTTTCCAAAGCTCTGATCATTGTGTGGAGATGTAAAAGATCACAACTCTCCTTATTATTACTAATGATAAATGGCTGGGCAGGCGGTCCAGCACCGGGAGGATTACTGAAATTGAGGAAGCTTTGTGGAATGCACAAGCAATTGAGGAGGAAGCGAGAGGCCGATGGCAGTGTGACCTTAGTGGCGGAAAAGCCATGTGTCACATTGTTGTAACAATTTATGGCAAATAATTCTCTGTCTGGGTTTTGCCTTTAAATAGAAATTGCAGACGACGCACGTTCAGGGGCAGCACCTCCAAGCTCAAAGTCCTGCCAGTGGGGGAAAGCTGTGCAGAAGGGTTCATGGGTTTGGGGAACTTTGGTATGTTTGCGTTTCATCTCCTTTTTAAAACTAGTTAGAGGATACAGAGAGAGAGAGACAGAGGAGACAGCAAACCCTCCTCGGTAGGGTGTGGTCATGCTGCAACCCCTTCTCCATTTCTGTTCTTTTAGGAGCTCGGGCACGCACGCACATGTGCCCGATGTGTTTTTCAACCCAATAGGACCAGGTTTAGAACTGCAAAGTCAGTCATGTGGGATCTGGCTCCCTTAACTAGTACACTAAAGGGCCAACCCCTCCTCCTGTTTTTGTTGCCGTGAGTGTTTTTAAAATGAGTGGATGTGAAAGCTCTAGCTGCAAATGAGCAGTGTCTCATAGGTTCAAGCTCCGGCTTCTCAGCTTGACTTGTGCTGAATCTTATCAGCCCTGCCCCATGGCTTGTTTCCTCGGGTCCTACCCATGAGGACCCTCTCAGGTGTCTCAGGCCTCAAGGGAGAGGTGCAGAGCCTACTAGTCTGGATAAAGGCACTGACAGCCGCGGAGCCCCTCTGCCACCACGCCAACAACATGTATTTCCTGGTTCATCTCAGAAAAACTGTTGGAGAAGTGCGGGAGCTAACAGCGTTAATTCTTCAACCTAGCTCAGGAAATGCTCGAGGTGATGGGACACCAGATGACAACCTCCAAGCAGGACACCCAGGGAGTCAAAGTTGTGACATGGCAGGAGAAAGGCCCAAGGGCAGAGAGCGTTGTCATTAGACTCCTCAGCTGGAGAAAGGAACAGCCGTCCTCTGATTCCACCTGGGAGCCCTGGTCTTGGGTGAACTCCTTAAGACTGCACTCCTGCTGTCCCTCTGGATCTCATGGAGATTTGTACCCCTGTATTTCCTCCAGGAGAACTGCTTCACGGCATTTGAGCTGAGGAAAGGTCTTGATGTGGTTGTCACAGCGTACTCTCTGTACTCTCCATCTCTTCTCCATTGCTGAGCCCGATTGCCTTTGGTGAGTATCAGGTAGTGCGTGAGGCCAAAGTATTCCATTCACCAAGGCTCCAGGTGAGTCAATAAAAAAACAAAACAAAACAAAACAAAAAACAGAATCAACTATTGCGAAGTCAACACGCTCTTTATGAGTATGTGGCCCAAACAAATTCCATTATATGGAGCACACTGATAGAATTTATAATGTGGGATGTTAAAAACATACTGCCAAGAATCAGTGATTCAAAATAAACATGGAGTGAAGGATCACAGAGTCTAGGCCACCATTAGAAAAAACAACACAGGGAACTGGACAGTGGAATAGCGGTACGACTGAGTGTTTTATGAGGCAACTCCACATGGAAAGGTTCCCAGTTCAAATCCAAGACCTTCCAGAGTACACTGAATATGCTGTGCCCATGGTACAAGGATGGCTGGAGCTGGGGATTGAGTGTAGCGTCAAGATTTAGGGTTCTTTTTCTCAATTGTGGAAGAAATAAATAAACTTAGAAAAAGACAGACCAAAGCATGCAGGGGTGGGGACTGTGGCAGGGAAGCAGGGCAGTAGCAGGGCCAGGTGAGGGCAAACGAAGTCAGCTGTGGTCTCGCTGCTGCCGCTGTAGCTACAGAACACACCCTAACCCTTCCAGGGCCTCGAACTTCTGGACTTCAACTGCTGGGCAGGCCGTGGCACATGGGTGTGAATCTGACAAGTGCTGGCACCAGAGACCCAAGGACATGCCCCCGGTTCAGCCCCACTGCTTGTCATGGTGCCCTGGTCCTCTACAGCCCTGTGGCAGATGTTCGTTTAAAGAATTATTGAAGACTGGGGCCAGCAGGTGGCATAGTGGTTAAGGCACTGGCCTCCCACATGGCTACATGCTGTCTGAGTCCTGGACCCGAGTGCGTGAGTGCCCAAAATCCCAAGAGCAGAATGGAAGAGAAGGGATTGCAGTGTGGCCATCTCCTTGGGGCATGATTTCTCGCTTTCTGTCTCTCTCTCTCTCTCTGTGTCTCCAGCAAGTACACATGCCCTAAAGAAAAAAAATCTCTCAAAAGAAAGAATTGTCGAAGATGAAACTTTTTGTTTTATGTTTGTTTTTAATGGTTTTACAGAATATTAAATAGAATACAGTTTGACATGACAAAAAAATGTTGGTTTGACTTCCACGAATGCAGAATTAAGAGGATTTATAGACCAGACTCTCAGTCCAACAAAAGATCTTTAGACCTCACCATGACACAACCCAGTTGTTAAGAAACATTGGAGGGGGGCCGGCAGGTGGCATGGTAGGTAGGGGCACTGGACTCCCACATGACTGACTGTGATTTGAGACCCGGACCTGGCGGCTTGCTTTCTCACTTTCCCCCTCTCTCTCTCTCACTCTGTCCATCTCTAATAAAAATTAAAATAAATAAAGTTAAATAAAAATTTAAAAAAAGAAACATTGGATACGGTCATTAGAAAATCTTAACCGTGTGTGATAGAGTGGCCATGAACAAATGCATGGGGCTGAGACCTGCAACTGCAGAGGTCGGTTTGATACATGCATCAATTCATATATAATCCAATCAATACATGACTGCTACCTGTTTGTGTAGAAAAAGAGCTAAGTAACTGTTGCTTTGTGCTATAAGATCAGTGTATGTAACAATAAATGTTTGGTTTTTGTCTCTGTGTCTTGGCACACTGGTTCCTAAACGCCCAGAGGGCTAAGAGTGGTTTGTGTGCTAATAAGATGAAAGAAAGACCCAGGCATTACTGGAAGGTGGGAACTCTCAGCTGTGCTCCCTAACTTCCTAGACAGAAAGAAGGGCTAGAGATAGAGTCAGTCACTCCTGATTTAATCAAAAGTCCTTGCTTAGTGAAACCTGCATGAAACCCAGATCAAGGGTTGGAGAGTTTGTGTTCGTGAGCACATGTAGGTCCTGAGAGGGCAGTGCTCCTGGAGAAGGCGTGGAAACCCCAGTGCCCCACCTTGTCCCCCACCAGTATCTCACCCTGTGCTGCTCCTCATCTGACAGTTATAGTCCTGAGTTTGTATGATGGTCACAACTTGTTTATCCTTTCGTGAATTTGTGAGCCTTGGTATTGCTTCCACTTTAGTCTCCTCATAGCCATAGATCATCATGAATAAATAATGCTGCTACATTCAAGTAAAAGAAAAAAAGACAATACGGTGTTCTTAAAGCAGAAATTCAAAAAAATGTCCATTAAAATGCAAAACATGTAGTGTAGTGATTAAGCCCTGTGCATAGAAAGCCAGCTCCCATATGGATGGCTGTGCTTTGAATCCTGGTCCTGGGGTCTTGGAAAACATGCCAAATGTGTGTGTATGTGCTCGTAATCTTGATGGGATGGAGGAATGGAGGAAAAATGATTGCAGTGTGACCATGCCCTTTCAGAGGGTGCTTTCTGCCCATTACCTCTCGCAATAAAAAAAAATGCAAATATGTTCAGAAGCAAGCTCTAATATCGGGTTTAAATATATTCAGATTCTCCTCACCCTATGATGGGGTTAATTCCTTTTAAAAAATATTTATTTATTTAATGTTATTTGTTATTATTATTATTATTTTAATTTGACCAGAGAGAAACAAAGAGAGAGAAAGGGAAAGCGAGTAAGCAAGCGCCAGGTCTGGGACTCGAACTGCAGTCAGCCATGTGGGAACCCAACGTCTTTATTTCCCATGCCACCTGCCAGCCCCAATGGTTAATTCTTCTTTTTTTTTGGAGAGATTTTTTTTTTGCTATAAGGCGTGTGTGCTTGCCAGAAAGACAGAGAGAGACAGAGAGACAGAGAGACAGAAAGTAAGATATCACCCCTCCCCCCTGGGGGAATGGTCATGCTGCAATCCTTTCTCCTCCATTCTTCTCTCAGGATCTTGGACATGCACACACACATGCCCTATGTGAGTTTAAGCCACTGGGTCCAGGACCCGAACCGTTTTCTACTACATGGGAGTTCAGCAACATAGCCATTATGCTAACTGCTGGTCCCACCAAGGGTTAATTCTTGATAAATCCTTTTAAATTTGAAAACATCCTAAGTCAAAATACATATGCTGGGACCAGTAGATGGCATAATGGTTCCATTGCGTTGCTGGACTCCTATATAGTTGACCACGGTTCGAGTGCTGGACCCAGTGGCTTAAAACTCACGCCAGGCGAATGTGTGTGCATGCCAAAATCCCAAGAGGAGACTGGAAGAAAAGGAATTGCAGCGTGGCTATCCCCCCAGGGGGTGATTTCTCACTTTCTGTTTCTTTCTCTGTTTCCGGCAAGCACATGTGCCTTATAGCAAAAATCTCTCTTTCTCTTTTTCTTTTTTAAATATTTTTTCAAATAATTATTTATTTTATTTATTCATTTATTTATTTTGTAGTTTGAGCAGAGAGAGACAGAAGGTGAGAATGAGAGAGAGAGGAAGTGAGAAAGCAAGCCACCAGATTCAGGACTTGAACCCTGGTTGGTCATGTGGGAGTATCCAGCGCCTTAACTACCATGCCACCTGCTGGTCCCTTCTCTTAAGAACAAATGAACAAAAATATATATATATACCTACACCTAGCCTATCAAACGTCATAGCTTAGCCCAACCTACCTTAAATGTGCTCAGAACACTTACATTAGCCTACATTTGGGCAAAATAATCTAATATAAAGCCTATGTTATAATAAAGTGTTCAATTTTTCATGTAATTTATTGAATACTATGCTGAGTGAAAAATAGCAAGGTTGTATGGTACTCACTGTAAGCTTCCTACTGGACGTGTGTTGCTTTGTACCATCGTAAAGTCAAAAATATTTTTTGGAACTATTTATTTAATTTTATTTATTATTATCATTATTATTTACTTTGCTATACGGCATGTGTGCTCACCGGTGAGAGACAGAGAAAAAGAGAGGGAAAATAAGAAAGCAAGCTGCCAGGTCCAGGACTCGAACCATGGTCTGCCATATGGGAGTCCAGCACTGTATCCACCATGCCACCAAGTCAAGAAATCTCAAGATGAATCATTGCAAGCTGGGGATGTCTGTGTATACACAAGTGTAGCTTTTCATGTGCACATGCATTTATGTACTTGTGTCTGTGTGTATGCATGCGTTTGGTTAGAGAGAGAGAGGTGGGAGTAGAGATGGGAACGATTTCCTATTTTCTCTCCTCCATTTCCTAATTCTAAGAAGCAAAGAAATGCCAACATTAACATGTTATGTTAAAGGGAACCTCTGGGACATTAGAGACAAGGGCACCAGAGCAGCTAAAATAAATTCTTGCTGCTTTCACATGGCATCATGTGATTTGTCTTTACACAGAGCCCTGGTTACCCAACCCCCTTCTTCTCCTTTCCTTTAACTCACTCCCTTCGTCAAGCCTGCTGATCACCGTCCACACCAGTACAGATCTCTCAGAGACATAATGCAAAGTGTCTTACGGAATTATCTGCAAGGAATCCTGTCTACCCAGTTTGTCTCATTGGCTAGCAGGCAATGAATTATTTTCTGGTCAATAGGCAGGATAGAAAAGCGTTGAACCTGGGTGCAAGGCTGTGTTTGCAAGGGCAGCTGTTCAGACCCCAGTCTTCTCAGGCAAAGTATCAGAGAGGAGTGACAGGTCGGCTCTCACTAGCACTGAGAGTCCACATTGAACTGGAACCAGGATCTCAGAACAGTGGTTCTAGCTAGGATCTGAGGCAGCAGGATGTCATGCCTGTGAGCACCTCACTGGAATTCTGCTCCATTGGTCCAGGGGATTCTTCATCATTTCAGGAGACAGGTGCTTTCCTCTTCTAGGAAAAGATATTCTTCTCTAAGAAATCTCGTCCTGTCCTTATTGCTGCTTTTTATGTATCAGCTGTAGGACAATTTTCAGTGTGTCCGAGTAGGAATGCCTGACCTTTGCCCCTCAAGGCATTTGTGCTTTAAGACCTCCGGCACCACCAACATTCTTCCAGCAAGGACAACCAAAAACATAAAAAAAGAGAAGAAAATTCTGGGCAAAGAGAAGACTGAAATGAGAGATGAGGGGGTTCATCTTTCTATCCACTCTCATTATAAATACCATTACCAAGAATATGTTAAAATGATACATATTTTTCAGGCATTTGGCCAAAGTGCCAAACTATTTTAGGTTTGACTGGAAGGAGAGTCATTTATTCAAAATTGTTACCTTGATATATGTTTTTACTTTATCCCCTGGATAGATTTAATTCTAAGTCATATGCTTATTGGACTGAAAGATTTGAGCTCAGAGATATTTAATTATGTCTAACCTTTATCCCATTAAGTAGATTAAAAGTTTAAAGTGTTGGCTGGCCCCCTGGATGGCTGATCTGTAAGATATATATGTTCAACTGCAACTTGCAAAAGGCAAAAAATTACATCAGCCTTAAAACAGTATTTATTCAGGATTTGGTTCTATTTTGAGCTTATGCTTGGCTTAATTGTGCTAAGCAAGGAAATACTATTACAGTGAAACCGCTGAATTTATAAATATATTTCTGTTAGCAAGAAAGGCCAAAAGAGTCATCCAATGTAAAGTTATCTTTGGCTACTGAGCGATTACTCTTTCAAGGACTTGGGAAATTGGCAAGACTTCTGGTTTTGTGCCAGGAGTGTTTTTAAATGTGGTCTTAAAATAGGGTAAAAATTCTGCACCTAAGAAAGTGGGTACAGCTTTCTTGTTTGGGTGAGTCCCCTCACAATATGAAATTCCTGCAAGGGAGATCAGAGAGAAGCCTAAGCACTGTGGTGTCTAGTAATGTCCTACCTACTGCAGTGGGAAGGCACTAATCGGGAGTGGAGCATATAGTACAACATTTGTATGCATGGCAACACATTCCTTGGTGTGCTGAGACATTCAGTAGATGTGGTGACACCTGTGTTAAGAAAAAAGTATATGGAAGAAAGCTACTTTGGGGTTGGGGAAATGGTGTGTGGTTGTCTGCCGGGAAAGGTTTAACAGCCAGCTCTGTGGGATAAAAATGCCTGGTTTGGAGCACCTGCCAATTCCATGATATAAATACTCTCACCATGGTCAATTTCAAGCAACCAACATGAATAGAGTTGGGAAAAGGTGTGCAGTAGCCTACCACATTCGAGTATTTCCACTGCACAGATACAAGAGGCATAATTAATTAGAAAGTGATACGTTTGAGGGCCCAGCAGTTGGCGTAATGGCTATGTCGCTGGACTCCCATGTAGTCGATCGCAGTTAGAGTACCGGACCTGGTGGCTTAAACTCACGCTGGGTGTGTGTGCGTGTATGCCCAAGATCCCAAGAGGAGAATGGAGGAGAAGGGATTGTGGTGTGGCCATCCCATCTGGGGGGGTGATTTCTAGCTTTCTGTCTCTCTGTCTTTCTGGAGAGTGCTCGCGCCCTATAGCAGAAACTTCTCTAAAAAAGAAAGAAAGAAAGAAAGAAAGAAAGAAAGAAAGAAAGAAAGAAAGAAAGAAAGAAAGAAAGAGATACATTTTAAGGTATTTTTTTTCTTTGTTGGGGGTTTGGGGGGGAGAGGGTTTTGCTATAGTGCACATGCGCTTACCAGAAAGACAGAGAGAGACAGAGAGACAGAAAGCAAGAAATCACCCCCCCCAGTGGGGATGGCCACGCCACAATCCCTTTTCCATTCTCCTCTCAGGATCTTGGGCATGCACGCACACGCGCCGGGCCTGAGTTTAAGCCACCGGGTTAAACTTGAACCGTATTCGACTACATGGGAGTCCAGCTACATAGCCACTACGCCAACTGCTGGTCCCAGAAAGTGATACATTTTGAATATTTATTATATTTGCCTTTAAGATAATTTATTTAATTGTTAATTTTATATGAATTTTAATAATAGCCATGTTTAATTGTTGGTTTGCAAAGTTCCTAAAAATGTTAATAATCAGCTCTTAAGAAGTAGATCCAGCAAACCAATAGGGGTATGTGTGTGTGCATGTTACATGTCAGGGCTGAATAAAATACAAACATATCTCTGGGTTGAGCTTGTCAATGCTAGAGTCCTTCCCTCTGAGTTTGAAAAGAATTCCACAGTAAAGCAGAATGTCTACTATGTAGAGCAAAAAATGGCCATGATCAGGAATCCAGAGTGGCCCCCAACTCCAGACTATAAATTCAAGAATCCCCAAGAGTTTTGTACTGTGACGCAACATTAATGTCAGGCTGTCAGTGGAAAGGTACTTCCACCTTGGCTAACCCCACCCCACATTTTTTTTTTTAGAGAGAGACAAGTTCTTGTTTTATTGCCCCAGCTAATCTTGAACTGATAATCCCCATGGAAAGAGAGCCCTCTTAGATTACACCTTTATTATTACAATTTTCATAACATAGAATAACTTCTTTTAATTTCTCCCCCTAAACTGTGAGCTTCCTCAGAAAAAGGCAACTTTCCGTATTACCATTAGCCTGTACATTGGTTAGTACATTTGGGCACATGTTTTTTTCTGGAGAGGTTTTTACTATAGGGCGCGTGCACTCACCAGACAGAGAGAGAAAGAGACAGAAAGTGAGAAATCACTCCCCAGGGGAGATGGCCACGCTGCAATCCCTTCTCCTCCATTCTCCTCTCGGGATCTTGGGCACGCACGCACAAGCACCCGGCGTGAGTTTTAAGCCACCAGGGCCGGGACATGAACCGCAGTCGACTACATGGGAGTCGAGCGACATAGCCATTACGCTAACTGCTGGTCCCTGGGCACATGTATTTTGAATGAATGATTGTATGAATGACGGCAGATATTCTTTGAGTACTTATACTAAGCAATTTACGTGGATTATTTTGTTTGATTCTCTTGAGCCCCATGAGTTAGATACAATTACTGCAATTTACCCATGAGGAAGCTAGGGCTTAAAGATTTGAGTCATACCCAAAGGTCACATAGGAAATAGGGATGGAGCCAGGATTTGACCCAGAACATCTGACTTCTGCTCTTTTTTGAAAAATGAGTTTATTTCATTTATTCTCAACATCATTTATTTATTTTTATTTGACCAGAGAGGGACAGACAGAGAGAAAGGGAAAGCAGGAAAGCAAGCCTCCAGGCCCAGGACTTGACTGTGGTCAGCCATATGGGAGTCCAGAGCCTTAACCACCATGCAACCTGCCAGCCCTCAACTTTTGCTCTTACTCCTATACTAATCTGCCACCTTACATTATTATTATTATTCTTTTTTGCTATAGATAATCATCTATTCCTTTTTTTGCTCTCTGGGATTAGAGAGGTTCACAGCAAGTGCTTATTCTGCAAGTCATCAGACACCCCAGGAAAATTCAACCCATAATCTTATTTATGCTCTCATTTGAGTTTGAAAGGAAGAAGATCTGCTTACTCTATTTTAGAGACATCTGGGTATAGATCAGAAAGGATTAGTCACTCCCCAGGACAAATCCCTTTGGGAGAACTCATTTCTATCCTTCTAGGGTGGGGCTTTAAGATTTAAAGAGCTAGTCTTAATTAGAGCATTTCCTGACTAAGTAAATATTAGATTTAAATTCAGCTACGCCTTTGGTTAGCAAGTCACAGCTTGAGGTTTTGCTTTCCATGTGTCCACAGTTCTTCATGGTGGCAGGAGGGTAGGAATGAAGGCAAGGAGAGACTGTGGTCTAGGAAACAGGATGACCCTGGGGTGCTGACGAGGTGGAGACTGAGTCAACCCAAGCTGTAACACTGTTACTAAACCCTGAACATATACAGCCTTTCCAACAGTTAAAGATTAATCTGTGGCACCTTCCTCTGCTTGGGCCTTAATTAGACTTTGTTTAAGCAAATAATTCTGAGAGTCACCTTGCAGGAAGGTTACCTTAAGCTAAGTCAGGGTTTCTTCACATTCTAAGAGGCCAGATCCATGGCAGTTACACAGGACAGGCTCTGTGGTTTTATGAGGGAAGGAGAATGTCGTTGGACTTAATCCCACTTTTCTCATTTTTAACTGGAGCACTGTCTAGAGGACCAAAATGAAGAGTATTACACTTGGACACCAACCCCGTCTATCCCCCTTAGCTCGCAGGAAGCCGTCAGATTTTCCAGTGAGCTGTACACACTATGACCTGGGGACTGAGGGTGGGATGGGCTGACCAGGCACCTTATCAGAGTTGCTGTTATTATGGGAGCTACCGTGAATTGACTTAGAACTTTTAGGAAGCTGAGGGTACTAAAAAAAGATAGGAAAGAAACTATGAAAAGTAAAGAGTAGGTGGCTGAACCCTAGGACACACTCCCAGACCGTGGTGGTCAAGAAGGTTGTCACTTGCTGTACTTGGCAGACACTGGGCCAATGTCCCTTTGGCACTCTGGGAGTGGTACACTGATTTTACCTTACTTAGCTCCTTCTCCTCTCAAGCTATCTTGCCCATTCTCAGCCAAGGAGAGGGTCTTGGGCCCAAGGGAGACTGCTGAGGAATCTGAATCTCCAAGGGACAGAATGACTGTCCAGAATGATTCTTCCTAGTAAGATAGCACCCACTGATCCTGCTTCCAGAATACATCTTTCCTTTCCACTCTAACTTCATGGTTCCTTCCTGTCCTAAGTCTAAATCCTCCACTTTCCTTTTGACTCTGTGAGTTATTCCACAGTTATTGAGTTTATGCCTTTTCTGTTAAAGTTAACCAGGATTTGTTTCTGTTGCTTGACACCTAAAAATCAATTGACCAACTGTGTGACTATATATACATTTCTAGTGTGTTATTTATGCTTATGAGTATGTGTGTAAATACCATCCTTCTGCACACACTGAATATTTTTTCTATTTTGATGCCTGATGTCCACCCATTGAACATAGAAAGAAACAGAGAAAGAGAGAGCATTCCCCAATGGGGCATGGTCATGCCACAAACCTCCTCCATTTCTCCATCTTGTCAGCATCCTGGACTCAGGCATACAGACTGGGATTTGAGCCATAGTTGGCCATGTGGGATCCAGTTCTCTCAACCAATGGGGTTTGGGGCTGGCCCTAAAGATTTTTCAAAGTGCAAACCTGGAAAATAGATGAGTATAGGGGAAAATCAGCCAAATACAAACCAGTGCCAATCAAATCAATCAGCTTGCTTTCTATTTGCTGAAAGGGTATGAGAGTTTTGACTGATCAAAAGGGAGGGAGGTCACTGAGATATTTGAGACCCTTGGTTAATTAAGCAGGCCTGGGTAGGCCCAGATAAAGCAGCTTGAGAACACTGCTTTCTGGTGGAGGGCTCTAGGAAGAGAAAGACAAGAATAAAAGAAGATGCAAAGCAAACATCTTCCCTCTCCTTCTATCTCTT
Organism: Tupaia belangeri chinensis; assembly: GCF_000334495.1. Lineage (NCBI taxonomy): Eukaryota > Metazoa > Chordata > Mammalia > Scandentia > Tupaiidae > Tupaia > Tupaia belangeri. Next base: position 309,318 of record NW_006159514.1, read on the forward strand.
CCAGGTTCCTGGGTCCTAGATGCCAGAAATGAGGTAGTGCTATCAGAATAAGATGGCAGCTTCCTTGTAGGCTACATAGGTGTCTGTGAGAAGGCCTGAAACTCTTTAATATTCTTTGGCAACATGTTTTTTCTAGAATCATGGAACTAACCCCACTATTGTCTCAATGGTCTATGCTCCTGGACCTACACTGATTATGTCTGGCTTCTCCAGTCTACCTGGCAGTCTTTAGACTGTTACTTTCGTCTGCTGTTCTCTTAAAGATTAATATATTCAGCCTTCCATACCTGGGCCTTCTGCCTTCCCCGATTCAACCAACCATAGATAGAAAATATTTGGGGGGGAAAAAAAAAAAGGCCAGGTCTATATTGAGCACGTAGGCTTTTTTCCCGTTGTCATTAGTCCCTAAACAATAAAGTCTAACAATTATTTACCTAGCATTTACATTGTATTAGGCATTATAAACTATCTAGAGATTATTCAAAGTACCAAGGAGGATATGCACAGGTTTTATGCAAATTCCATTCCATTTTATATAAGGAACTTCAGCACCCTCAGATTTTGGTGTTCAAATAGGAGTTGTAGAACCAATCCCATGCAGCTACCCAGGGATGACCGTGAATTATTTTCATATTGATATTTTTAGAATGTATGGGCTACCCACATACTGGCTAAATTTGATTTCGGCTCAACTTAGATAAATCCCAAATTATTCTGGTTAAAATATGCTTTAACATACATAAATGCCCTGATTACTACGCAGTGAAGCCAACTGTATAAAGGAGCTATGAGACCAGTTGTCATAGATGAACAAACAATACATAAAAATGTGACCACCAAAAGATTTCTGGGCACTTTTACATTTAAATGAACATGGATGCATGTTTATATATCATTGGAGTCTGCAGCTGTGGCTTTTGTTTAGTCTCAAAGCATTGATAGCAGTCTTAATAGGTCAATTTATAAGCTTTTCAAAGAAACTGTTTCCCAGACCAGACGATACAGATGGCCATGTCATAGCCCTTACTCATCAGCCGTCCATATGAACATGAAAATAGTCAGGACCAGACATGTCCTTGGGTTTGCTGGATTTTCTAACAGGGTGATCGTCTCAGCATAGCTCTAGGCAATATTGTCTGGGGGTAAGAAGAACCAAATTCCAGTCCTCTCTGAGTCAATCACTGCTACATCTTGGGCAACTAACTCACCCGCCCAGGGCTTTACTTATTTGAGGGATCAGATGAGGGTAAGGAAATAAAAATGCCTTATTCATACATGAATTAGAGGAATGAAGGCTAGGTTAGTGACAATATCTGTAAAGGATTACAAAAAGCCATAAGTAACCTCTTATTGGCAGGAATATTCATAATCATAAAGGTGAATATGCTTTACTACAAGTATTCTTCCTTTCTACAAAATCTTCTCTCCATAGAGATAATTGAGACTTTAATTACTCAGAAGACAGACGGCTCAGATTTTTAACAACCACATATCAATTCAAGGATACACATGTTCCCATATTTTTCATCATGTAAATCTAGATGCATGTTTTCTTCCCCTCCCCCTTTTTTACATGAGTGCACACATGAAGAGAAAGAAAGAAAGCATTTCAAAAGGATCTCATCATGTTGTGATCTGCTATCTGCAACCCTCCAGCTCCTCAAGATCCTGGGCACCTGCACATGTGCCGTGGGTTTTTCAGGATGACCTGGGATCTGTACCGTGGTTGCCATATGGCTTCCAGCACTGCAGAGTGCTAGCATTACCGCTGTGTCAAAACTTAGGGCTTCTTCTTCTTTTTTTTTTTTTAAAGCTTATTTATTTCTCTCATGAGAAATAGACACACACACACACACACACACACACACACACAGAAGCACCTCCAGTCTTAGTCGACTTGGATCTTGGGCACATGAGTGTGTGCCTTGTGTGTTCAGAGAGATGCTAGGATGCAAACTGAGGACCTTTCCCATGTGTGTCCAGTTGTGTTACCTTTGGTCACCCTCTGGCCCTACAATTCTTATTTTTACATTGTTGAACTCGAGCTGCATCTTACTATTTGTGGCATCTTAAATTTAATGACATATGGCATCTCTTTTTTCATCTATTCAAATAGATCTTCATAGACTTGCCTCCCTTGACCAGTTGGTTTGCCGGAAGGACTGTGATGATTCTACTGACTCTGGAGCCCTGAGCTTTCATAAGAAGTTGACACATTTAGAGGCAACCAGGAACACCCCAGCACCAGTAAGACAGACCCATTTCAAATACAGCTTGATTAGTGCTCTAGCAGGGGAACACATAGGATTCTATATGACCACCCAGCCCAGATGTGGGTTGGAGGAGGGTTCTCAGGAACACTTCCAGGAGGGAGTGATATTTTAGCTGAGACTGCTAAATTATCTAGAATAGTACTACTCGAAGTGTCTGCAAAGGTTGTTATGACCAGTCTGCTCCAAGTTAGGTACAGATACTGAGAATTAGAGTATAGAGTTTTGATAGCATTATACTTACACACACAAATCATTTTATATATGCTTGCTGACTCTAATTTTAAAAGTTGGGAATGTATTTTATATATCTGTTTTTCCGATTCTGTTTTTCCTGGTAACTAGTTTTATTGTATTCTACAAAAGTAATGATCAGGAATGAATTGTAAGTTTTCTAAAACATACCAAAGCTTACTCTTCACCACAGAGCCGTGGAAAAACACAAAGCTGCAGTGGAGGAGGGAAGATTTAAGAAAGACTAGGTCTTGGACCTAAGAGAGAGAAGAGAGAGGCAGGGAAGGGGAGAAGAGGGAGAGAGAAAGGTGGTAGTGATAGCCCTGTCTCACACGGGAGAGCAGACTAGAAGAATAGCCACCAAAATGTTATAAATTGATGATTTCTGGATGGTGCTATTTCAAAGTATTTTCATTTCCTTAATTCACTACACAAAACTCTGTAGTGAACATGTTTTGATTTTCCTACTCAGCATCCATTACCTTTCCAGTTTCCTTCTGGGAACCTCTGCTCCCTGGCTGTGTGAAATTGTAGAGACCACCCACCCAGTGCCCTGTTCTCCAAAGGGTGGGTGTAGAGCTCCAAACCTCAGGACACCTGTGGGTCTGTCTGCTCAGAGTTCGCCGAACAGCCGAGTGCTGGGGCTCCTTTGGACACTGATGGTGTCCATTCAGTCTCAGTTCCTAGAGCTCTGAGCCACTCTGGCTTTTGCATGTTCTAAGCCTGGGTCTTTATTGTTTCCTTATGTTCTCAGAGCTCCTCTTTTTCTTTTTTGGAGAGGGTTTTGCTATAGGGCGCATGCGCTCACCACAGAGACAGAGACAGAGAGACAGAAAGTGAGAAATCACCCACTTCCCCCCCCCCCCGGGAGGATGGCCACACCGCAATCCCTTCACCTTCATTCTCCTCTCAGGATCTTGGGCACGCATGCACATGCGCCCTGCGTGAATTTAAGCCACCGGGTCTGGGACCCGAACCGCAGTCAACTACATGGGAGTCCAGCAACATAGCCATTACACCATCTGCTGGTTCCAGAGCTCCCCTTTTACTTTCAGATAAATTTTTATTTGGCTCAAGTTAGTAGAGTTGGGTTTTTTGCTTGCAATCAATGCGTGCTATTTGGTAAACCTGTATGTAGTACCTTTGCTATAAGAATAAAATGGTTTGTCAAACAGAAAACCTTCAAGAATTAATAGTCAGCATTGTGGCATGGTTAAAAGCATGGGTTCTGGGTTAGCAGGTGGCATGGTGGTTAAGGGTGCTGGACTCCCACATGGCCAACCACAGTTCAAGTCCTGGACATGGTGACTTGCTTTCTTGCTCTCTCTCTCTCCCTCACTCTGTCCCTCTTTGGTCAAATTAACATAAATAAATAAATTTTAAAAATTAAATAATTCTTTAAAAAATGAAAATAAATAAAAGTATGGGTTCTGGTGACAGAATGCAAAGCTTAACTCCTCCTCTGGCCACTTACCAACCATGGGGTCGTAGACCAGTGTCTTATCCTGCCCATGTCTATTTCCTCTTTGGAAGGAGAAAACGATAAAAGCAACTCCCTCACAGGGTCATTGTGAGAATGAAATGAGGCGGTATACGTAAAGCCCTGCTAACAGTGTGTGGCACACAGCAAGTGACGTGCGAGCATCCGCAGCTCTTACTGTGGGTACAACCCTGGACCAGAACAGAATGCAGCTCTGGTTCAGTCGTGGGAATCCACTGGTTCCGACTCCAGGACTCCAGCGCTCGTGAGACTCATCCACTCACTCTGTCTCTACTTCTCTTCCTTACTCTGTCACTGTGCTTTGTATTCAAATCCTGAGAGGAAAAAGGCTCTGAAGGGTCCAGCTAGTTTCCATCATTATTCTTTTATTTAAAAATTATTTATTTATTCATTCATTTATTTTAATTTGACCAGAGAGAGACAGAGAAAGAGAGAGAAAGGGCAAGGGAGAAAGGAAGTCACCAGGTCCAGGACTCAAACCGTGGTCAGCCATGTGGGAGTGTCCAGCGCCTTAACCACCATGCCACCTGCTGGTCCCCTCCATCATTATTCTTACTGGGTCAAGGCTGTTGACCCTCTAGCCTATAGCTAGACAACCCTTGGGTCAGGCCTACTCCTAGTCCAATCAGCTCTCACGGGTCACAGAGCTGTTCAGCACCGTCAAGGAACATCCTGGAGTTGCCTCATTCCTCACCTGCAGGATTGGCTAGTCAGCCGGGACATTGCACAATACAGTCCAGGGTTCCCATTGTGGTCCCAAGAAATCAACCCACTTTTCCCCCTAGTTCCTGAAGTGCTGCCCAGAATTGTCAGAGGGGGACAACTGGAAGTGCATCCAAAAGGCAATTATTGGAATCGAATGCAATGAATGCAGGGCCACCTCTCTACCTTCTCTTCCTGGCAAAGCAGCAGGCACATTCTGTCATGGAGGAACTTTTCCAAAAATTTACTTAGAGAATGAGTTTTCGTGTAGAAAATAATGTGCTTAAATGGAATTTTTGTTTTCCCAATTTGCTTTGGTTACTTTAGTCAGCTGAAGGTCAGGCAGTTTATGAAAGTGTGGAGAAAATAAGTTCAGGAATCCTGAACTTGCTGGTCAGGATCGACGGTATCCAGACTTCCTGCAAAAGTTGTGAATGTTAAGACATCTGCGACTTATCAGGCCTTAAGTGAAGCAGACACGCAGCAGCACCTGCCTGGTCAAATTCTTGCAGCATCAGACATCTGGGGCTGGGTTCTGCTGGCACCACATAAATTTCATCTGTCTATAAAGCTCTCTCCCATGGAGAGCACTTAAAAGGGATAAAGACCACATAAAATGCAGGCTGCTACTTCTGTTAGCCAGGCCTAGGAGAGGGAGCAAATGGGAAGCGAGTCCAACACAGAGGAGGCCCATTATAGTGGACTTAGCAGGAGGTGGACTACTACTATCTGGAAAATGGACTAAAGAGCTATTCCAACTATCGGGGACATGACGTCTCAACAAGGAAGCCCGTGCAATTGGCTGCCTTATAACATTTTTACTGTCCAACGAGTAGGGCATTAAGCCCCATTTCTTGGTTTAAGGATATCTTTCAGCTTTGTTTAGTTCCTGCAAAGAAGTCAGGAGCTAAAAAGATGGGGACAAACATACAAAGAACTCTTCAAAAGGGTCATGGAAATTCATCTTATGAAAAAAAGCACTATACATGGATTTAAAAAATTTTGCACCAAAATAAACTTGTACTTTAATTCCACTTTTTCATAAACTTTTTGAAGTGTCCTCATTTAGATACTTCCCAGGCAGCATCTGCAGAGGGGGAGATAGGAAGTTGGAACTGGGAAGGCCGAGGCGTGCAAAAGGTCCCCTAGCGTTCCCTGAAGCTGCAGGGGTGAGGACCATGTCAAAGTCAGGGGGCTCTAAGGCAGGAGCACATACCTCTCCATTCCTCGTGAGAAAAAAACCAGGTAACACGGAAAAGGCACACACAATCAGCTCTACAAATTGTGAACCTTTCACCCTCCTTTTGTGTGTGTGTGCTAATGTTGAAACCAGAGAGATCTACTGGGATAAAACGTACCATCAGACGTACCATCTGCGCTCTCACCCCACGTGTCATGGCGCTATGCCTGCCCTGGCACCTGCTCTCGCTCCAGCACCATTAGTCGTCCTCTGCTCCGCTTCACCCATGGTTTCCCAGACATCCTCCCCTTCGGTAAATACTGTTTCTTCTCCATGGACTTTCCTTCCTCTCTTTCTTTTCCCCGCCTTTCCCACCTGGCAAACTCCTACTCATCTGCTCAGGCCACCCCTCAAGTATCTTGTCTCCCCAAACAGCCTCTTCTGACAGTCCCTTGCCCTGCTCCAGAGTAAGGCATTTCTTTCATTGTTTGCTTGTAGCAGACACTGCTCCCTACCCCCTCAATCCATTCTCCCCTTCTTCCACACCAATAGAGCAGTAGCTAAACACTTGGCCATCCAGCCCCACCCCATTCCCAGCTTGCAGCTATGTGGGGAATGTGAACAGATGGGATTTGTGCCACTTCCAGGCCCTGCTGCTTTGTTCCTCTAGGCTTTCTCTTTCTTGCGAGCTGGAGCATGGGTACGCCATGACCTACTTTGATCACAGGACCAGGAAGGTATCATCAAGTATCAAAGCACCCTGAAGCTCAGGCTTAAAGAGCAACCAAGTCTCTCTCAGCGTTGGCCAAGTGGCTCTACATCAAGCCATGGGTCTGGTAGGGCGTGGCTCCTCACTGGAGTTGACCTCTGGTCTGCTCCACAAGTGTTTGTCCTGAGGCCCAGGCTGCAGCGGCAGCAGCTGCCTAAGGGGACCTCGTATGGCGATGACAGGGGCCCAAGCGGGCAAGCCTAGCCATGAGACCACATATCAAGCTTCTGTCTGAGCTACGCCTGCCAATATCTTGGCCTTGACCAAAACAAGTCACGTGATGGAATCCAAATTCAAGGGACAGAGCAGAAAATACCTCTCACAGAGGTTTGGGAGAGGAGGTAACTATTTCTGGGCAATAATCTCATCTACCGAAACCCTGCAGATAAGGATGGCGTCCTAGGAAGGAAGGGGAGCTATGGAAAGGAACCTGGATTCCTCAGTGACCACGGAAAGCACAGCGCCCTGCCTACTGCTTCACGGTGAATGGAAGATAAAGCAATTCACTTTTTTTTTTTTAGAGTATTTTTTGCTATAGGATGCGTGCACTCACCAGACAGACAGAGAGACAGAAAGCAAGAAATCACCCCCCAGGGGGATAGTCACGCCGCAATCCCTTCTCCTCCATTCTCCTCTCGGGATCTTGGGCACGCACACACACGCACCTGGTGTGAGTTTTAAGCCACCGGGTTCTGGACACGAACCGCGGTGGACTACGTGGGAGTCCAGGGACATAGCCATTACGCTAACTGCTGGTCCCAAGCAATTCACTTTTTATAGACCAGAGTTGGTACAGCTGCTTAGCCTTTGCTCTGACTAATGTAACATGCTCCCCATCACAACACTTCCATGTTCTTTGTTGTTTCTTCTTTTTTTTCTGCATTAGAAGTTTCTTTTTCTTTTGTAATTTATTTTATTTTATTTATTCATTCATCTATTTTTTAATTTGACTAGAGAGAGACAGAGGGTGAGAGTGAGAGAGAGAAGAAGTGAGAAAGCAAGCTACCAGATTCAGGACTTGAACCCTGGTTGGCCATGTGGTTGTGTCCAGCGCCTTAACCACCATGCCACCTGCCGGTCCCTGCATTAGAAGTTTCTTGAAGTCGACAATGATGTCTTAATTAATTTTCAAATCTCTAGAAACTACCATAGGATCTATTGTACAGTAAGTGATTAATAAAGGTCTGTTAAATGGCTAAATGAATTTTCTATATTTCTGTTACTTTTATCTGGAAAATAAACATGTTTTAAAGACATTGGTGGGCTGACCTCACACCACAGCGGTTGAGTGCTACGTATTGGGAGTCAGATCCCACATGGCCAACAGCAGTTCAAATTCTGGCCCCAGCAGTTTGAAAAACACCAGGTGCATGCGTGTGTACATGCCCCAGATCCTGATGGGATGGAGAGATGAAGAAAAGAGGATTGCCATGTGACCATGCCTCAGTGAGGAGTGCTTTTTTTTGTCTCTCTCTCTCTCTGGCGAGCACACATGCCCTCTGGTAATTAAAACCACAGCAATGAAAAACCGCTCACCTATTTACAATATATGCTTGAGTTAATTTCTCCATGCTCTTCTTCAAAGAATGATTTTTGAAAATCAACATCAAGGGGCCAGCAGGTGGTGTGGTGGTTAAGGCGCTGGACTCCCACATGGCCTATCACAGTTTGAGTCTTGGACCTGGCAGCTTGAACTCACGCTGGTCACATGTGCATGCATGCCCAAAGTCCTGAGTGGAAAATGGAGGAGAAGGGATTGAGGCATGAACATCCCTGGGAGCGTGATTTCTCACTTTCTCTCTCTCTCTCCAGTGAACACACTGGAGAGAGAGCAAAAAGCTCTCTCTCCAAAAATAAATAAATAAAGCAGTCAACATCAGTATTCAGTGAACATCAAGTACAAGATGAATCTTTTAGGCATGGTTCCCAGGAGCTTTATGATAGCCATCCCCACCTCTTCCCATGGCGAGAAGGGGGATGGCACCAAATGGGAGAGACTGGATATGACCCGGCGTATTCCCCCGCCTCTCTGTGCGTTTCTGTCAGACATGTGTCTTCACTTAGTTCCAGCCCATATGACCCTCTCTGCTCCACCCCTGCTCCCACCTCATTCTTCTTCCTTTGCAAAGAAAAACTGTATTTTAGTTGCTGCTTTTTGGGGTGGAGAGGTGGGTTGTGGATCAGGAGAGAAAAAGTTTCAAACAGAATAAAAAAAGAGAGAGCTTCTGAACATGCTGTCTTAAAACAGCCTCTTGAGACCAATTAAAAAGACCGAGTAAAAAGGAAGGAAACCAGGGCTGGGAAGGTGGGGTTGCATGCTGCTTCCCCTGCTTTTTTATATATTCTAGATGAAGTCCGTTTGAATACAAAAAGTCAAAAGTTCTAAGGTAATTGCCTTTTAAGCCAATCCTGTAAAAATATCATCAGAACTGGTGTCTCCCAGATGTGGTAAACACCAGCACGGAGGAGGAGCTCGGGAAGGGTGCGCGCCCTTGTCTGGATCTTGACCTGTTTGTTATCTGTTATGGGTTCCAGTGAGGCTTTGCCTCAGTGCTTTGAATCGCAGGTCTCTTGGTGCCCCCCAAGGAAAACGGCCTTATTTCTTGTGATGTATTAGCCTAGTAAATTTTAATTTTATTTGTTCTATTAAGCAGCTGAAGTTCAGCACATTTTTTATTCATTTTGTACAATAGGCACTAAGTGATTCTGAATGCCAGGCACCTAATCAGATTAAGAAGACCTCGTGTTGGCCAAAGGCTTATGTTCCTGCGCTTCAGTGAATCTCCGCATGACCTAGACTGTATCGGAAAGTCAGCTCTTGCTTTTCTATCCCGTCACAGGGAAGGAGGTGAAGCAACACAACAGGGTGGTTACAGACCTTCCTCACATCAGGCCTTATCAGAGCCTCCGCCCCCACCCCCATAGCTGTCACTGGGAATGAGGGTGGGGAGAATGGACCCCTTACACAGGATTAAAATGAAGATCTAATTTAGGGACCAGCCGACTCACTTCATGATTTTTCTTAGTCTGTTCAGGCTCCTACAACAAAATACCATAGACAGGGTGACTTTGAATAGCAGTAATTTATAATACTCCTCACGTTCTAGGGGTTGGAAAGTCCAGGATCAAGGCACTGATAGGGTCTGTGTCTGGGGCAGGTCTATTTCCTGGTTCATGGAAATGGCACCTTGGAGCTGAGCTGAGCCGCGCCCTGTCCACACGGTGGAAGGGGTAAACAAGCTAGTTTAGGTCTCTTCCACACAGGCACTGATGCTGTTCATGGTGGCTTTACCCTCACACCTAATTATCTCCCAGTGGCTCCACCTCTTAATCCCATCACCTTTGGGCGTAGGATGTTAACATTTCAATATATGAATGAGGGGGCTTGAAAAACATTAAGACGGTAGCAATGTTTTATTTATTTATATTTTTATATTTTTGCCAGCGAATGTGTGTGCTCACTAGAGAGAGAAGGAGAAAGATTAGGAGAGAGCACTGGCCAGTGGGGCAGGGTCATGATAAAGTCCTTTCTCCATTTCCTAGTAAATTATAATTTTATTTGTTCTACTGAGCAGCTGAAGTTCAACACATTTTTATTCATTTTGTACAATAGGCACTATGGGATTTGGGGCACGTATGCGCATGAGCCTGGTGTGGTTTTTCAAGCCATCAGGGCTGGGATTTAAACCGTGATTGTTCATGTGGAAACCAGCTTTCTTTCTTTCTTTTTTTAATAACTGATGCAGTTTATTTCCAAGCAGAGTACGAGTGACCTAGGCCCAGAGAGAAGGCAAACATGCCTTTCTCGGGGTGATCAGGTACAGGGGCTCCTTTTATTTGATTTTGAGAGTGACAGACAAAATTAGTGAAGAGACTTCCATTGGTCTGGCCCAAAAAAGGCGGGACGCAAGGAAGCAGGAGCTTATAGGTTATAGGTGGGTTCCACAATTTTTAAACTGGTGATTGGAAGGGAAGATCTGTGTCTTGGGAAGAGATTTGTAAAAGAAATGCTTAATCTACATCTCAAGGAAAGGGAAGTTCTGTGTCTTGGGAAGAGAAAAACAAAAGAATATACTGTAATCGGCCAGCTTTCTTAAGCACTAGGCCATGAGGCCAACCCTCAATTTTTATTTTTAAGCAACCAAATTACATCATGATATGCCAAATCTGGGTTTAGCTCTCAAGCAAGATGGATGTAGATTGTAGCAGAATACCCATGTACACCCACACCCACTCCACTGAGTTGCTGACCCTGGAGTCACCTTCCAGAGAAAAATATGGCTTTTATTTTAGAGAGATTTTTGTTATAGGGCATGTGCGCTTGCTGGAGAGACAGCAAGAGACAAAGAAATAGAAAGTGAGAAGTTACGTCCTAGGGAGGATGATCGCACCGCAATTCCTTTTCCTCCATTCTCCTCTCGGAATTTTGAGCATGCACACACGTGTCCGTCGTGTATTTTAAGCCACTGGGTCCAGGACTCGAACTGTGGTCAACTATGGGGGAGTCCAGCGATGTAATCATTATGCCATCTTCTGATCCCCCAGAACAGCCTGGTTTTAACTCAGCCTGTTGAACTCTGATAACTGACTGACCTGCGATGGCGTCAGTATTCGCAATTCTCATCCCCATCATCTTATATTTACACTTAGCGATTTGTCATATTGGAAAAAATAACAGATGCAAAGTCACAAAACATTAATGATGTCGATTTCAGTGAGAGTTCACCGACAGACAAAGGTTTTCCTCTCACACCATACTTTGAGACCTTCACAAAAGTCCTTTTAAATGCCTACATTCTATTTTTCTCTGTAGAAGATTGTTCTCTGAAAGCCACGGTTGCTTTTCCTTTCTCCCTCTTTTTCCCCCACACAGTGTCTAAAACCTCGGAAGAAGTTAGTTCTGGTGCTCAGTGTACACTCAGCAAAATAAAGTCATGGTGGTATACTCAGATGACAAAGTATTACTCAGTCAAGAAAAGGAATGAAGTACTGATACCTGCTGTCATATGAGTATGTTCGTCCATGTTCCAGCATTATGCTAAGTAAAGAAGCCAGGCACAAAAGGTCAACGATTGTATGGTTCCATTCATCTAAAACATCCAAAATAGGCGAAATGCAGATCGGTGGTTGCCAGGGACTGAGGGAGGGTGTGGCACAGAAAACAATGAGAACGACTCTTTAATGGAAATGTCTAGGATTTCCTTTTGGGGCGATGATGTTTTGAAACTAGATAGAGGTGGTGCACAACTTTGTGAATGTATTAAATGTCACTGAACTAATCAATTTAAAATGATTAAGTTTAGGGTTGGCTCATGGCCTAGTGGTTAAGGGAGCGGGATTCTCTCATGGCTGACTGCAGTTCGTATTCTAGCCCTGGCAGCTTGAAAAACACACCAGTACGTGTGCATGTGTGCCCCAAATCCTGACAGAATGGGGACATGGAGAAGGGATAGCTGCGTGGCCTTTCCTCCCTGGGGGAACTGGGTATTTTCTTGCCCCAATCTCTCTCTACCCACAATTCTGAGAAGAGAAGGGAGGAGAAGGAATTGTGGCATGGCCATTTACTCTGGGGGGCGGTGAGCATAGACACCTTCTAAAAATTAAAAGAAAAAGATTAATGTTATGTTATATAAATTCACCTCAATAGCAAAATAAAGCAAGGCAGTGTGCTTCCCAGCACGGCCATTAGAAAAGAGACTAACAAACATTAGTACTCAACCATGTCTCTTGGAATTCTACTCTCTACTCTAGACAGTTTATGAAAGTATTTTCTCAGCAACCCAAGGAGAAATGAAATTCCATGTCTAGGAAAATAAGATTTTACTTTCCCATCTACCCAAGAAAAAATTCGAGGCAGAGTAAGGTCGAGGCAGAGTAGGGTCCTAGCAGAGTTGCTGTGTTAACCCCCCTCGGCTGGACCAGCAGTTTCAGAAGTTTGCCCCAGTCCAGAGAGGAAGTGGGAATGGGCCGTGCAGGGAGTCACACCAGGGCGAGTCCCTTTAGTGAGGAGGCTCAGTGTGATGTCACGGGCTTTGGAGAAACTGAGCTCATCAGGGGCAAGAGCACCAGCGCAGGTCCCTGGCTCTGGGCGGGGAGGAGCGGGGGTAGTGAGGTGCTAAGACTGAAAAGCAGAGGGGTCTGCCATGCCAGGCCAGCCTCCTCCTGCCTGTACTAAAGTCGCTGGAGGTATTCCACACACTCACCTGTTTCTGTGATTTTGTGTTTCTGGTGTTTTACTTTTGGAAAATACAATTTGGTCTCGGTTTATGTCAGACTGCCTATTTTGGCTACTTAATCTGTTCAGCTGGTAACAGATTCAAGAGACAGAAGGCATTGTCTCACCCCTTGGTCAAGGTATGAAGGAGGGAAGGAGGTCATGACAACACCAGCTGATATTGTTTACCATGTTCCCATATTTTATGTTTAACCCTCACAACACTAGAAAACACACCTTATTGTTCCCATTTTACAAATGAGGAAACTAAACTTGGGTTTAGAGAAATAAAGTGACCATAGATTCCAGGTGAAATCCAGGGGCACTGGGTCTGGTAATGAGATAAAATCCAAAAAGAGTTGCTGGAAATAAAAATGCTCATAATTTTGTCCTGCTCCCACTCCTTCAGTTCCCCCAAAATATGCTTGTGTCCTAACCTCCAGTACCTGGAATGCAGTCTTTTTTGGAGAGAGGATCTTTCAGAGGTTACAGGTTAAAGTGAGGTCAGAAGTGTAAGCTTCAATCCGATATGATGGTGCCCTGGTTAAAGGGGAAATTTGGGGCACTGGGACAAATGCCCATGGACGGAAGATGAAGGGAAGATACCAGGAGGAGATGGCCGTCTATAAGCCATGGAGACAGGCCTGGGACAGACCTTTTCCTCATGCCCTCAGGAGGAATCAAACTTGCCAGTATCTTGGAGAGGTTTTTTTTTTTTTTTCTTTTTTTTTGCTATAGGGTGCGTGCGCTTGCCAGACAGACAGAGAGAGACAGAGAGACAGAAAGTGAGAAATCACCCCCCAGGGGAGATGGCCACGCCATAATCCCTTCTCCTCCATTCTCCTCTCGGGATCTTGGGCATGCACGCACACCGGGTCCGGGACTCGAACCGCGGTCGACTACATGGGAGTCCAGCGACGCAGCCATTACACTAACTGATGGTCCCAAACTTGCCAGTATCTTGACCTCAGACTTCCAGCCTCCAGAGATGTGAGACTCAGATCCTATGGTTTAAACCTCCCCGTTTATGGTGCTTGGTTGTAGCAGCTCTAGAAACCGATCGCAGGGTGGAAAGAATGGTGGGGAGTGTGGACAAGGGTTCCTTCCTCGTGGGAAGGGGCAGCATGTGAACGTCAGTGGAGAAACTTCATGGAATCCCAGCCCCACAGCTCAGCGTGGCTCCCCTGGGCCCTGCGGCAGACCGCACAGGGAGCCTCAAGGATAAGAACGTGGCTGCTGTGAAGGAGAAATCCAGCGTGAGCACGAGCCCTGGGAGTCTCCCTACCTGGAAGGCGACGGCTGTTGTGGGCTGAGAACATTAAAATGCCATGTGAAAGGGAGGGCGGGTGTGCTTGATAGTCTTCCGTGCCACTCTCTTTTCTCATTCTGATTGACTCGGATAATTCCCAAATAAATAGGCATGAATTTAGGCTACTCTGAATTGAGTTTTGCTAGAAATAAAAAGTATGCACCATGTTTTAAGGAAATTAAAAAAAAAATCTCTTTATATTAGTTTCCCACGTCTGCTATAGCAAACTTCAAATTTGGTGATTAAAGACATTAGAAAGTTATTCTCTGTCAGCACTAGAGGCCAAAAGTCCACGAACACAGTATCAGCCCGGGTGTGTGTGCGTGGAGGGCGGCAGGGACTCCTCGGCCTGTTCCGCATCACTCCAGCCTCTGCCTCCATCTTCACACGCCTTCTCCCACCTGGTATCTTCTCTTCTGTCTCATAAAGACACTCACCGTGGATTTAGGGCCCACCCAGGTCATTCAGGATGATCTCATCTCCAGACCCTTAGCTTAATCACATCTGCAAAGACCCTTTTCTTTCTTTTCTTTTTTCTTTTCTTTCTTTCCTTTTCTTTTGTTTTCTTTTTTTCTCTTTTCTTTTCTTCTTTTCCTTTCCTTTCCTTTCCTTTCCTTTCCTTTCCTTTCCTTTCCTTTCCTTTCCTTTCCTTTCTTTTCTTTTTTCTTTTTTTCCTACCAGAACATTTATTGAAATCCTTAAGATGAACTGGATGCCGCAACAGCTGCCCTTTTGGGTTTGGATGTTAATCCTTCACAGAATCCACGCCTGAATCTGCGGTATACAGTTTTTAGGTGCCTCATTCGACTAGTCCCAGTGGCCTTGGCACTCCAGTTATATTTTCTCTTGCGCTTGGCAGGGTAGCCGCATTTGCCATGGGTTGACTTCTTTTATTAATTTCTTTTCTTTTCTTTTCTTTTTTTTTTTTGGAGGGGTTTTTGCTATAGGGCAAGTACACTCACCAGAAAGACAGAAAGAGACAGAGAGACAGAAAGCGAAAAATCACCCCCCAGGGGGAATGGCCACTCTGGAA
>NW_006159514.1:324619-373821 GCF_000334495.1 Tupaia belangeri chinensis
GTCAACTGCATGGGAGTCCAACAACATAGCCATTACGCTAACTGCTGGTCCGGCCACAGTTGACTTCTGAAGGTGGGAGGCCTTAGAGCCACAGCAGCGGCATAATGTGTGCGTCTTATTGTGACGCTTCCCAAACGATGACTTAGTCATCTCGCTTCTGTCAAGACCCTTTCCTAAATACACTTACAGGGCCAGCCTGTGGTGTGGTGATTAAGGCAGCAGGATCCCACATGACTGACGGTGCAGTTCGAATCCTGGATCCAGCAGCTTGAGAAACACCCCAGATACATATACCTGCATATCCAAAATTCTGAAAGGAGAATGGAGAAGGGATTATGGTATAGTCATCCACTCGGGGGAGTGGGTGGCATTGTTTTTTCACTTTCTTTCTCTCTCTCTCTCTCCAGCAAGTGCACATGCTCTATAGTAAATTGAAAACAAACAAAGACCAGCAGTTGGCGTAATGGCTATGTCACTGGACTCCCATGTAGTTGACCACAGTTCAAGTCCTGGACGCGGTGGCTTAAATTCATGCCAGGTGCGTATGCGTGTGTGTCCAAGATCCCCAGAGGAGAGTAGAGGAGAAGAGATTGCGGCATGGCCACTCCCCTGGGGGGTGATTTCTCACTTTCTGTCTCTCTGTTTTTCTGGTAAGCACATGTGCCCTATAACAATAAACCTCTCAAAACAAACAAACAAACAAACCATACATAAGGTTATATTCGTAGGTTCCAGGGGTTAGGACGTGGACATTATTTTTGGAGGGCCACGTTCAACCCACTACATTCCTTAATCAGTTTTACTATGTTGACTACATGGTATTAATTTGCTAGGGCTGTCTTAACAAAATGCCATAGACTGGCTGGCTTGAACAGGAGTCTGTTCACAGTAAACGCACAGGTCAGGAGGTAGGGAGTCCAAGATGAAGGTGCCAACAGGGTTGGTGTCCTCTAAGGCTCCTCTCTCTCGCTGGCAGCTGGCTGCCCTCCCGCTGCCTCCTCACATGCCTTCTCTGCGCCCTGTCGGTATCACTGTGTATCCACATTTCCATTTCTTATAAAGAACTATCGGCATCGCTGTGTATCCACATTTCCATTTCTTATAAAGACAACAGTTAGACTGGATTTGGGCCCATCCTCACAGCCTCATTTACCTTAATTACTGCTTTTTATTCCTTTCCTTTTTTTTTTTTTTTTTTTTTTTTTTGAGAGGTTTTTGCTATAGGGCGCATGAGGTCACCAGAAAGAGAGAAAGAGAGAAAGCAAGAAATCACCCCCTGGGGGGATGGCCACACTGCAATCTCTTCTCCTCCATTCTTCTCTTGGGATCTTGGGCACGCATGCACATGCGCCCATGAGTTTAAGCCACCGGGTCTGGGACTCAAACTGCTGTAGACTACATGGGAGTCCAGTGACATAGCCATTACACCATCTGCTGGTCCCCACCGTAATTACCTCTTGAAGGTGCTGTTTCCAAATACAATCACATTCTGATGTACTGGGTGGTTAGGGCTTCAGCACAGGGAGACCAGATTTCATTATAACACATGGTAAAATGGTATTTGGGTTATGTTAGGGTAAATGCAATGTGTCATTAAAATTTAAAAAGGAAGGGCAGAGACATCCGAAATGCACTTTGATTCCACAATTTGTCCAGGATCTGCCCTGAAGTCTCCCACTGACCATGTACTCTGCCAACCCTGGCCAGGACAAGGGCTTGCAATGGGAATCCTTGGACCTGAGTTCTCTGGATGGTTTGAGGGAGCACCTGGAGGAAATAGACCAAGAAGAAAGCCTTAGCAGTGGTGTCACTGAGGGACTTTCGAGGCCAGTAAAAAAAAAGATACCTGTCAATTTCAGTAACTCAAATAGCTGTTATATCACCACAGTCCCCCACTCCAATCTCTGCACGTCTCCAGCTAAGACTGATCTGAGCAGTGTCTTTAAAGAAACCAGGGGCAGGGCCTGTTCAGCATGTATCTAAGAGGAGAGAGTGGCCACAGAGGTGAGATGTTTGTGTCCACGGCCATCAGGAGGAGGCGTGTGGAACCACAGGTGACCATGACAGCGCTGAGAGTTTGCAAAGATCTTTGGGAGGAGGGCATCCAACTTCCCACAGGATCTGATAAGGGGCTTGGGCTAATTCTATTTAAATCTCAGAGGCCAGGGTGACGTAAGCTGACATCTGGGCTGCACTTGTTATCAAGGAGTTGAAATGAAGACACAGGAGGCATGCTTATCAAATTTGTGGAGGACAGGAAGCTGAAAGAAACAGCAACTGCGTAATTAGAATCTACAAAAGTCTCAATAAGCTTGAATGCAGTCTGGATTTAATAAAAGAAACTTAATGAGGAGGAAGGGAATGTCCTGCACTTGAGATGAAAATAAATAAATAAAACAAAACAAACTGTGCACAACACATGGGAAAGAGATGGGTTTGATTCAGATGAGGACACCCCAGAAACACATGGCTCGGAAGCTGTTCTGATAAAAAAAAGTGGGAAGCAAAGGAGGGTGTGGAACACTGGTTTCATTCTTCCTGGGGAGACTCCCAGGGTATCATTCTGGGTCTGCCCTCTGCCCGTGGGAGGATGCAAACCAGGGTGCGTTCAGAGAATGAATGACGGTGTGATCACAGAGCCCCACGCAGCAGAGTGCAGGGACGTGCTGTGTGACTGGGAAGGAGAGCATGAAAATTCTCCACAAATATCTAAACTTTTGCCCCATGGAGGACTGAGCTCACCAGTCCTCACAGATGGCTCGAAGGAGTGAAGTCGGGACTGTGGATGCAAGCTTCAGGGAGAAACTTGAGCAACGTATCATGAAGACAGCAAATGTACCCATTAGTACTGGTTTAGCTGTAATGGAAGATCTGATTAATGATAATAGTAATAATAATAAATTTTCTGCAATTTAGAAAGAAACTTAGAAGTAGCCTGTTGTTAAAGAGCCAGGCTTTTCTCAGCTTTCCTTACCACCCTCATAGTGTTGTCCTTATCTTTCTATCTGTGCCTCATGGTTGCAAGATGGCTGCTGAAGCTCTCTACCAGCATAAATCTGCACTTAAAGTGATGGAGGATGACAGTGAGGAGGTCGATGATATAGCAAAGAGGACACTTTCCTTTTGTCAGAAAAGGAAATCTTTTCTCAGATGCCTTTGTATGCTCATTGGCCATCCTGGGTTATGGCCAATTTTAGCTGCAAAAGAGATCAGAAAAGGATATTTGGCATTTCCTATGTAATGAGAGGTTGGTAAGGGATAAGGGGATGAATTTTTTTAGTAGACCCAGTGCTTGTGATGAGAAAATCACCTATGATTTAATTAGCAATAGATTGTCTTAGTCTTTTTATTGCAAATATACATGTGTTCAGATAATTATTCTAAAATTTCATAGAAAAATAAAATACAAATTTATTTTGGTACAAAATAATTTAGAAATCTTTACATAGTTTCTTTCATAATACACATGTTTCATGGATTTCTGGAAGACCCCCTCATTTAAACACATATGCCACATATAAGATTTCACAGGTATGGGATTGTGTTGTAAATAGTGTTAGTTCCTGCTTTTCTCACTAAGCATTTTGAGTATCTCTCCCTTTTTTATAGGTCATGTGTGCTCACCACAAAGAAACAGAGAGAGGGAAAGTAGAAAGCACCCTTCAGAGAGGATGGCTACACAGCAATCCCTTCTCCATTCTCCTCTTGGGATTTTGGGCACACATGCGCACACATATACATAGTCAGCCATCTGGGCTTCAATTCCTTAACCAGCATGCCACTGACTGCCCTGAGTATCTCTTTTTAAGTTTTTTTTTTTCTTTAATTACCAGAGAGAGAAATCACCCCCACCCTCAGTGGGACATGGCCATGCCTCAATCCTTTCCCCCCTAATTCTCCATCCCATTAAGATTTGGGGCTCACACACACATGTGCCCAGTGTGTTTCTCAAGTCACCAGGGATGGGATTCAAACCACGGTCAGCCACATGGGATCTGGCTCCCAATGCACTGAATGTAACCATTATGCTATGGGGCTGGCCCACATTTTGAGTATCTTTATATACAATTTTCAAATTCTTTGAAAATATAATTTTCAGCAGTTACATAATACCCCACACAATATCCCACATTCAACCATTTCCATACATTTGGACATGTAGGTTATTTCCAGTTGAGTAGAAGAACTTCCTAGCTATCATCTCTAGAGACAGAATGGGGTGCCATGGAAAGTAATGAGTTGCTCTTGTGGTTTGTGTCACCCAAAAGTTTATGTGTTGGAATATGGTTGTATTGGGGCGATATCAAGAGGAAACTTAACTGGACTATAGGATTGAGAGGGGGAGACTTTTAGATCAAGATCATCGTGGTGGTGATGGGGGCGCACTCCCATGATAAAAGCCAGGTAGGTGTATAAGGAGAGCATGTGACAGGCACATGGACACAGACACATGCTCACAAGTTCTGCTCTGATCAAGCCCTTGCCGTGTAATCTCCTGTGCTGCCTTGGGATCCCACCAATAAGATCTTCACTGAATGTGGCACCTGGACCTTGAGCTCCAAAACTGTGAGCTAAATAAACCTCTATTTTTTTTTACAGATCTTGCAGTTTCAGCTATTTTAGTTGTTAGCAACACAATGGACTAAAACAATTGTGCACCCCTGGCAGAATTTCATCACAGGGGCAAACAGGTAGGACACAGCATCAGGTGGGCTGCTGGACTCTGTGATGTTTTAAGCCTGTTACCCCCCTTAAGGTGCTGGTGATAACAGGGTATAATAAGGTGTAGTAGAAATGGAGTGGTCAGCAAGGATCGCTGTGCCCTCACCAACTACTTCTCCATCTGTCATCTTCCCTAGTCCTGACGCCTGAGCACACATTCCTACTTTGGACACCTCAAAGGTGGTTCTTCATGACACCTGTCACGCCATCTCTCCCACAATCTTGTGTCAATGGGAACAGCCTGAATTGCTTTTGATGTGCCTTAAAATTGCCTTGATAAAAACAGTGACTGCTCTGGTTCATATCAATGGGGCCAGACTCGATAGACCATGTGAGGACTCAAGCCTGGACCAGAGGGGTCGAGGAGGGAGAGAGGATAAGACACCAAGAACTGATGACAGCATTCCAGTGAGGCTTCCCAGACACAGTGAAGGCCTATTTGTGGCTCTTTAGCTTGCCACTAGGACAGGAGGAGTCAGGGATCCTCAGGGGACTGTCCATTGCTAGGCTCAGCTGACAGTTGGAAGGTCACTGAGGTAAGCTGGAAAGGAATGAGTGAGAAGTGTAAGCATGTCCCTCAGTCAGTGTCCAAGGGGGCTTCAGATGTGGGAGTGGTGTTGGGGACAGGACAGACACCTGCCTTATCAGCCAGGGCTTGATATCACCCCTTTGCTATACATAACTATGTTTTAAGTCTGACTGAATCTTAATTCACTTTCTATAGATCCGATAAGCGTTCCTCCTGTAAGCATGGTCAATAGGCCAAGGCTGCAAGATGACCACCACCCAATAACAACAAAAACATAGCCATTAACAACTTTATCCGTTTATTCTCATATGTGGAGCTTAACTCATTCCCCCCATTACCTCACTCTTTTAAGTGGCTATAAAGAACAAACATTTAAGGTCAAATATTTTGATAAACTTCAGTAATTTCATATTGCTAATGTCAAGCACAGAACAACCCACTGAGAAAAGTTTGATCTCTTTTCTGAAAGTGGAGCTCTAATAATCTGGTGGTTGTACTGATTTGGAAAGGTCACACAGGTCGCAAGAATCAGCAGCCCCGAAGGTTTCTCTTTCTTTCTTTCTTTCTTTCTTTTTTTTTTTTTCTTTTTTTTTTGCCTACGAGGACATTTTGTCTACCAGGAGCACCACACAACAGTCCTATCTGCATCAGCAGTTCATCAGGGCCAGCGCAGAGGCCAAAGCTGGGGATCTGAGCAGAGGATCTCATTTGAGTCTCACCCCGAAAAGCATGCCTCCTAATTTCTCTAATACTTTCATTCTCCCTGTGTAGGTTTTCAGGTAGGGCCCATGACTCTAGCCACCCATAGGAACCTTGAAACCTGTTTACTGCTAATGGCTGCCCTTTCCCCCCAGGTTAACATTAAAGAACATCTCTTAGAATATTTTTTACCCTTGGATTAAGGACAAGTTTCATTCTATAATCAAAATCTTTTAACGTACTATGAATTCTAAGTTTGAGAATGAAGCAAAGCATGTCTAAACTGGGTCAAGCAGAAGTCTGAGAAACTGTTTAATGTCCTGCTTGTATTCTCTATTGCAACTCCTATATTGGGTCGTCAGAAAAGTCATGGTTCATTACGCATAAAAAAACATGGAAAATACATCATGACTTTTCCGACAATCCACACTGAACATTGTATGGGGCAGCATGCTGGTTTATAGAACTAGGTAGGCAATGCGTCTAGTCTCAAGGAACTTTTACATAGAGGAGAAACCGGCTGAAAATGATGAATACTGATATTCATACTGAGAGAACAGTAAAGGGATACAGAGGTTCCACGTCATATATGACACTGACAACCATCACCTATCCCCGACCCCGGCCACATGATTGGATCGGGGTGGACACCTGACCAGGCTGTCTCCTTCTTTCTCCTGAGCCTCTGGACTTCCGGTGATACAGAGCACTTGTAGAGTCCGGCAGTGGAGGAGGGCTATATCTCTGAAGAAGGAAGGGCATGAGAGAGAAGAAAGAGCCAGCGGGCCTGGTGTGCTGTGGGCCCCCCTTTCAGAGACCGAGGATGGCGGCCATGATCACAGTCCTTTGCCCTTTCTGGTTCCAGCCCCTAGGGAGCCTCAGCAGCCTTCCTACCCCACAAGAATCCTGTATCCTGTGAGAAATGCCCCCTTCTTCTAAAGCTGGTTCAGGTGCCTGGCTGTCACTCACATTCAGAAAACTGTCTTGATGAGGACTTGAGGACATGCCCTGCTGGCAGAAAGATAGCTATGGATAATCCCAAATGGCCGATAATCCAAAGGCCATTTCTGGCGAGGACATTGTGAAATGAGTATGTTTAAGTTGCCACAAATGAGTATACACATTCACCACAACAGTAACCTGATTTGTGGGGACCTGCAAAGCCTGTCCCCTTCCTTCTTCTGTCTTAGGGCTCTGCTCCTCCCTACTCTGTTCCTTACAGGACAGGGACAGCATCTCCTCCCTCCTTTCTCATTCCACCTCCCAGGATGCTCAAAGCCACTATCACTGACGTCAAGCTTAGCTTGACACATCTTTCTGAGAAGGCAAAAATTTTAATTGACGAGGCACGTGCACTCACCAGCAAGAGAGAGAGAAACAGAAAAACAGAGGGAGAGGGATAAAGCACCCACCAGTGGAGTGCGGTCATACCATAATCCCGTCTCCATTTTTCCATTTGGTCAGGGTTTTGGGCAGGTGTGCACACACACACACACACACACACACACACACACACACTCACACACACACAGCATGTTTTTCAGGCTACTGGGACCAGGAGCCAAACTGTAGTCAGCCATGTGGAATCCGCTCTCCTAACTACTAGGCTATGGCGCCATCCCTGGTAAGTAATTTTTAAAGTAATTTTTTAAAAGTAATTTTTACATTTTTTAAAAGTAATTTTCACTTGTTCCTGATAGCAACAAGTAAAAGAGATGGCAGCCGGGACCAGCAGGTGGTGTAATGGCTATGTCACTGGACTGCCACGTAGTCAACCATGGTTTGAGTCCTGGACCTGGTGACTTAAACTCACACTGGGCACGTGTGCGTGCGTGCCCAAGATCCTGAGAGGAGAATGGAGGAGAAGAGATTGTGGCGTGGTCATCCCCCCTGGGGGGTGATTTCTCACTTTCTGTCTCTTTGTCTCTCTTTCTGGCGAGTGCATGTGCCCTATAGCAAAAACCTCCCTCCCACACACACATGAAGAGATGGCAGCCTGAGAGAACAGTCAATACCAGAGGCAAGAAGACCACGGGGTCCTTCTTAGAAAGAGTTTACCACTGCACCTCACATGTGCATGAAAGAGAGAAGTGAGAGAGAAGTCCTCCTGGTGTTCAAGGTGTTCAGAAGTTCTGAGGGAAGAGCCATGGGAAAGGAACCTATTTGAAGATCTTAGGAATAAATATTGGGGGGACAAAGGGACGAGGACTATTTCAGGGATGTCCAAGTGTTGACTGGGTGAGGGGAGTAGGATGAATAGGGGTGGCAGGGGGAAGGAAAGTGAGACAGGAAAGGGGTTGTTAGGGTCCCATATTCCTGAAAATGGAATCCAGCAATTATATTAAAAATAATTTTGGGAGGGGGTATAACCCAACATTCCTCAGAGCAAAATAATCCTTTTTTCTTTCTCTTGACAGTTCCTCATGAGTCAAATTAGATTAAAAACACATCCACACTCACCCACATTCACACACACATATACACACTCTCACTCATGGAAATACACACACACAACTGCATGTCCCCAGAGTTCCCCTCATCACCACCTGACACATCCATCCTCAGTAGTTTATGGATCTAGTAAATAGCGAGGTAACCACGGTCATGTTGGGTACCAGGGTTATGAGCACATGAACAATCTCCAGTCTACCAAGGTCTTTCTCCTCAGATGATTTCAGTCAATCACAAAACAAGATGGTTTGGAGGGACCTTAGGGAGCTCCCTTCTAATACAACACCCTTGGTTTCCAGGCGAAACCGAGGCCTAATGTGGTTACCAAAAAAAGAACCCTAGTCCGAAGGCAAGACCTCATAGCCTTGGCTAGATTCTCCTTTGTCTTCCAATCTAATTGAAAAGGGCAGCCTGGCCAGGCTCCCAGTCTAGCTCCTGAGGTTTTGCCAGCAGGCCTCACAAATGTCCAGTAGAGAGGCTGCCAATGCAGGCCTCACCCTGGCTCATTATCCACGGGCAGGGTTCTCCCATGACTTTCTGGCTGGCCTTGCTGCCACCTCCTTTGTGGGACAGTTGTACCAGCTTGGCTGCTGTTCAGTCACAGGTCTTGCCTTTGTTTGGCTGAAAAGTGTGGTCCAGTTCCAAGTCCTACTGCTAACCCAAGGGATTGCGATTCTCTGCGGAGCCTGCACTGCCTTCATGTTGTGGCATCCAGGGTTAGGGTGGCCTGAGGCTCGAGAACAAAGGACCCTGGGAGAAGAGGAAGTTGCAGTCACCAGCAAGTCCCAGCACCAGCCTTCTTTTTCCAGAATCACCCTCCCACATCCCCCTGCCAGTTGGCTCTGTTCAGTTATTCTTTTGTGCCTCCATTATTATAGTCTTCTCATGTCCTGAAAAGCTTCTTTCCTGGGAAACACTTGAACTATCCAGTAAAGTCATGGGCTCTAACTTAAAAGATCTAGGTCAATGTTTCTTAAAGGAAGATCCACATCAAAAACATTGGGTACTTGTTTAGAATGAAGGCAGGGCCCAGCCTAGTGGTGCAGCTGAAAGCAAACTGAACTGCAGTGCTGGGCACCATGCGGCCAGCTGTGGGTTCGGGTCCTGGGTTGGCTTGCAAACACTCTGGGTACATGCGTTTATGCCCAAGATCCTGATGAGCCGGAGGGCAGGGGCAGGGGAATCACGGAATGATGAGTCCTCTCTCTGTCTTGTGCGTGCACGCTCTCTATCGTGAATAAAATAAACGTAAAAGGCTTCATCCCAGGCTTTTCAAATTAGAATCTTTTGAAGCATGGACTGGAAATCTGATTTTACTTTCTTTCTTTCTTTTTAAATTCGGGCATACGTGCTTGCCAGAAAAAGACAGAGAAAGAGGGGAGAAGTGAGAATGCTTTCCTCAGAGAGGATGGCCAAGCTGCAACCGCTTCTCTTTCACTCTCCTCAGGATTTGGGGCACACATGCACAGTGCCCAGGGTGTTTTTTCAAGCTGCCAGGTCTGGCACTCAATCTCATAGTTGGCCATGTGGGATCCAAATGCCTTAACCACCACACCACTGGCTGGCCACGGAAATCCAATTTTCCTAACAAGCCCCCCAGGTGAACGTGATGGACACTACAATCGTAAGCCCCCTGTGGGTCTGACTCTATTATATCTTGTAGAGTGGGGTAATTGTGCTTCCTGGGTTCTTTGGGGTTTCTCTCCTGAGATTTCCATGAAGATTAAAAAAAAGTATAAGAAATTGAAAATGTTGGGGCCAGCAGTTGGTGTAGTGGTTACATCGCTGGACTCCCACATGGCTGACTGCAGTTCAAGTCCTGGACCTGGTGGCTTCAAAATCACCATTCTGGGAGAAGAATGGAGGAGAATGGGTGTGGCATGGCCATCTCCCCGGGGGGGTGGTTTCTCACTTTCTCTCTCACTGTTTCTGTCTCTATTTTTGGCAAGCGCATGCACCATAAGACAAACAACTCTTTAAAAAAATAATAGTCAGGGTCTGGTAGGTGGCATGGTGGTTAAGGGGAGTGGACTCCACCATGGCCAACTGTGGTTCGGGCCCTGGACCTGGTGACTTGCTTTCTCACTTTCCCTCTCTCTTTCTCACTCTGTCCCTCTATGGTCAAATTGAAATAAATAAATAAATAAATGTTAAAGAAAATGATTCTTTAAAAAAAATCAGCTGAATGATGACAAAGGTTATTTCTTGGAGAAATTAGTTTATTTCTTTCTCCCCACCCTCACCTCATCCAGCCCTGATAGTAGATAGAGAAATTGCCCAGGGAGGATGCTGAAAACCAGGGGCCCTTGGACTGTCTTTGACCCTCTTTTCCAAATAGAGTTTTAGTTACCCCCCCCCCTTTCTGCCAGTGGCTGGCCCTTGTGGTCTATTTCAGAGTTTAATGACCACTTTGGGGGAACAAATCTGGGGTGCCTCTTTTGGTGTAGCACAGGTCTCTGGAACCGTTATACTGGCTTAGAAAACAAGAAAACAAGAAGATTCTGAGAACTCACTTCACGTTACTTTCAGAGAGCAGTGCACAGGAATGCGCAAGGTGCCACTCTCATAAAACAAACACCAGTGAGACCAGCAGACGGAGTAGTGGTTAGACTGCTGCACTCCTGCGTAGTCTACCGCAGTTTGAGTCCCAGACCCGGTGGCTTAAAACTCGTACTGGGCGCATGTACGTGTGTGATCAAAATCCCGGGATGAGAATGGAGAAGGGATTGCAGCGTGGCCACCCCCTCACCCCGGGGTGGGTGGGGGGGTGATGTCTTGCTTTCTGTCTTCTCTCTCTCTCTCTGTCTCTCTGGTGAGCACGTGTGCCCTAAACAAAAACCAGAACAAACACCAGCTGGGCACAGTGATGGGGGCTTGTAATCTCTGCTACTCAGAAGGGAGGATTGCAAGTTCAAGGCCAGCCTTGACAGCACAGTACACTCCTGCCTGTGGCCATCCCACACCAAAAACAAAACAAAGGAAACTAAACGCCAATCAAAAGTACTCAGATAACTACATGAGATATCCTTGTGCCCAAGATGACTCTTCAACCACTGACAGAGGGGTGGAAATTGATTTTAGATCTATAGCTCATTTCCAACCATTAGTAAGAAGCTCACAATACATCTTACATTTAAAGCAACTTTTTTAAAAATTAAATTATTTACAAGTAATTTTTTTTAATAAAAAGAATTATTTTATTTAACTTCATTCATTTGCTTATTTTAATTTGAGCAGAGAGGGACAGAGAGAGAGAGAGAAAGTGAGAAAATAAGCCTCCAGGCCTGGGACTCAAACCGTGGTTGGCCATGTGGGAGTCCAGTACCTTTAATGATCATGCCACCTGCTGGCCCCTAAAGCAACTTGTTTTTTTTTTAGAGGTTTTTGCTATAGGGCACATGCGCTCGCTAGACAGGCAGAGACAGAGAGATAGAAAGCGAGAAATCACCCCCCGGGGGGATGATGGCCACACCGCAATCCCTTCTCCTCCATTCTCCTCTTGGGATCTTGGGCACACACGCACACACGCCCGGCATAAGTTTTAAGCCACCGGGTCCGGGACGCGAACCACGGTCGACCACATGGGAGTCCAACGACATAGCCATTACACTAACTGCTGGTCCCACGAGCCCACAGCTTTCTGATCAGCCTTGCACTGCTCTGTAATCTTGTTTTCCTCCTTCTCTGTGTTGAAAATCTCATCTTTCTGATGTCCGGACTTATGCAGCTGCTTTTTCTTGAACTAAGCATCAGTGAAGTGTTTTGGATTTTTATTTTGCTAATATCAATTTTTATGGTGGTGGGGACGACAAATTTCTGGTGTGTTTTATGCCGAGGAACTCAATTGAGGACCAGAGGTCCAGTCACAAGTAGCAAGCCACTGCTCAGCTGCTTCAGGAAAACCACTCTCTTGCCTCTGTGGCGTCCAGTGAGGATGGTCAGAATGCTCCCAGGAGTGATGCTGGCTCACAGCTTTCTCACACGCTGTCTGAAGGGTTTATTTTGCTGTGGCTCAACAGCTCTCAAAGCACATCTTCAATAGGGTAATACCTAGGCATTTTGCAAAGTTTATCTACCTGGGTACCACCATTCTGGTCCCCACTAACTGGTTTTATGATAGTGGCAAGAACCTTCTCCTTCTTTTTATTTGCAATCCTGGATTTAGTGGCCAAGTATTTCCTCTCGTACGTGGCCTTCCAGGAATACATGGCAGACCGGGAGTATCTGCCGATGCCCTGGACTAGGATGGGGTTTCAGCTGGAATGGGGCTTCCTCTTCTTGGGCTTTTCAGCCGTGGGGTCACCTTTAAACCTTGCCACTGGCATCAGCCTTCTTGGCTTCAGGTTTCTCCTCTTTAATATCCAGCTTCTCAGCTTTTTCATCCTCAATCTTGTCAAAAGGGAAAGAACTTTTTTCCTACTAATTTTCTTTTTTGATAGAAAATGACAAGCTGATTCTAAAATTGATATGGAAATCAAAAAGGCCTAAAATAGTCAAAACAACTTGGAAAAAGAAAAACATTGGAGAACATATACTACCTGACTTCAAACTTCAGATAAAGCTACACTCAGCAAGGCAGTTGTGGTACTGATGTGGAGATAGCTACTGAACTCATAGGGAGATGGCTACTGAACTTCAGCTATGAAATGTCGCTTTCAGGGACTGAAAATGAAGACTTTCTGCTGAAAATTCTCCCTCCAGATCCCTTTCTAGGTTAGAGAGGCACAAACCAAGGCCCATTTGGGACCAGCAGTTTAGCGCAATGGCTATGTCATTGGACTCCCATGTAGTCAACTGCGGTTCAAGTCCTGGACCCGGTGGCTTAAGCTCATGACGGGCACGCATGCGTGTATGCCCAAGATCCCGAGAGGAGAATGGAGGAGAAGGGATTGCGGTGTGGCCATCCCCCCTGGGGGGTGATTTCTCACTTTCTGTCTCCCTCTCTCTCTCTGTCTCTCTGGTGAGCGCACACGCCCTATAGCAAAAACCTCTCCAAAAATAAATAAACAAATAAATAAACAGGCTTCCAACACAAACCAAGGCCCATTCTGAAATGGCTACTGAACTTCAGCTGTGAAATACTGTTCTCAGGGAATAAAAATGAAGACCTTCTGCTGAGAATTCTCCCTCCAGATCCCTTTCTCGATTGGTAGGCAACCTCTGTCTCCTCCTCTCCATCTCTCTCTGTTTCTCTCTATCTCTCTGTGTCTCCCTGTGTCTCTTAATTTTCTTTTTTTAAAGTAAAGTATTCTCTGAGCTCTCAGGCTCCTCCTTTAACTTGCTAATTTGTACCTCCCCCCCACCCCGCCCTTCTAGGAGAAGCACATACCAAGACCCTTTCTGCCATGGCTACTGAACTTCAGCTGGGAAACATTGCTTTCATGTGATGTGCGTGCATACTGTGCAGTTTTCATTTTTTGCCTTTTAAAATTAAAATACAAAATTATTTTACTGTCTTTTTTCTTTTTAAAATTTTTATAATTTCTTCTTCTTTCTTCTTCTCTTTTCTTTTCCTTTTTCTTCATCTCTTGGTGGCTCTGTCTCCACAAACTGAGTGTCCTTGTAGGTCTAAGTGAACAGTATCCAAACATCTGGTTACTATTAGGGTCAGAATATTCCTCCATTCCCACTGAATCGGATGCACCAAGAGTGAAAAATGGAACAGAAGAGAGATTGCAGATCACCTCCTCCAACACACCTCTGAATGCTCAGATCGAACATCAAGAGTTAGGAAGAAACACTCAACCCATCTGATGACCAGATATCACGTCAGGGGCACAAGAAATATAAAAAGGCAAGAAAACACCTCTCCTCCAAGGGAAAACAGTAATTCCTCCTCATCCACAGACAGTAGAATGGAACTCATGGAAATGTCAGATAATGAATTGAGAACATTCATAGTGACAAAGCTATCAGAGACGCAAGGGAAGAGAGACAATGAACTCCAGAAGACACAAGAGAAAAGAGCCTATGATTTCCAGGAGGTGAGGAAGTTCTTGCATGATCTGAAAGAGGAAATACATATCATAAAAAATAATCAAATGAAATTGTTAGAGAAAGGGTAAAGCCTCAACAAATGGTGCTGGAACGACTAGATATTTATGTGGGAAAAAAAGAAACACTGATCTAGGTCTTGCGCCATATAAAAATATTAACTCAAAAATGAATACGAGACCTAAAATTTTTATGAAACTTCAAGGAGTTAAAAAAAAAAAGGAGAAAATCATTGTGACTTTAGGTAGGCAAAGATTTTTTTTAGATAAAACACCAAAAGCACATTCTTTAAATGAAAACATTAATTAGATTTCAGATGGCATGTTGGTTAGGGAGGCTGTATCCCACATGGTCTACTGTGTGATTCAAGTCCTGGACCCTGTGGATTGAAGGGTATGCTGTGTGTGTGTGTGTGTGTGTGTGTGTGTGTGTGTGCATGTCCAAAATCCCAAAGAGAGAGAATGGAGGAGAAGGGGTTGGAGCATGGCCATCCTCTAGGGGTGATTTCTCATTTTCTCTCTCTCACTCTCTGGTGACCATGTGTGCCCTGTAGCAAGAGAAAAAGAGGGAGGGAGGAGTGAGTTAAATTTCACCAAAGAAACTGGCTCAAAAAGCACATAAAAATTATACAATAATGTGCATATAATTAACAATCTGTGCTGTATGTAAAAAATTTTGTTAAAAGAATAGATCTCATGTCACATATTTTTTATACAATAAAAAAGTATACGAAAAAAATGTTCAACACAATTGATACTAGGGAAATGCAAATTAAAACCATAAGATACCACTTATACCTATTAGGAAGTCTAAAATTAAAAACACTGAATATACCACTTGTTGGTCAACTGTTAGCAAGGATATTGAGAAACTGAGCCTTCTGTACTTCACTGGTGGAAATGTAAAATGGAAAGGTCCTTTTAAAAACAGTTTTGAAGTTTGTCAAAAAGTTAATCATGTGGGTCAGCCAGTGGCATGGTGGTTAAGGCAGCTAAATCCACCCGGCCAACTGTGTGGTTTGAGTCTTGGACCTGGCAGCTTGAAAAACATACAGGGTGGGGACCAGCAGTTGGCGTAATGGTTATGTTGCTGGACTCCCGTGCAGTCAACTGTGGTTCAAGTCCTGGATCGATGGTTTAAACTCACGCTGGGCGCATGTGCGTGCGTGCCCAAGATCCCGAGAGGAGAATGGAGGAGAAGGGATTGCGGTGTGGCCATCCCCCCTGGGGGGTGATTTCTTGCTTTCTGTCTCTCTCTCTCTCTGTCTTTTTGGCAGGCGCACGTACCCTATAGCAAAAACAAAACATAACAGAACAAAACAAAAAAACCTCTCTCAAAAAAAAAAGAAAAAGAAAAAGAAAAAAAAACATGCAGGGCGTGTGTGCATGCATGCCCCAAATCCTAAAATCCTTCAAGAAGAGAGAGATGGAGGAGAGGGGATTGTGGCATGACCATTTCCATGGGGGTAAGAGGTGCTTTCTCACTCTCCTTCTCTCTTTCCATCTTTGTTTCTTTCTGACAAGTGCACACGCACTCTAGCAAATTTTTTTTAAAAAAAAGGTAACCATACCATATCATGCATAAGAACTTGTGATTCCTAACTAATGCCTTTCTTCTCTTAGGCATTTCCCTAAGAGAAATTATGGCTTATATCTATAAAAAGACATATTCTCAAATGTTCAAAGTAGTTTTATTTGTAATACCCAAAACTAGGAAAAAATCCAAAAATCCATCAACCTATGAATAAATAAATAAATAAAATGTAGTATTCAAAAATCTCACTTTCCAGTTTTAGTCACTCACATTCAACCGCAGTCTGAAAATACTAAATGGAAAGTTCTAGAAATAAACAATCCATAAATTTTTAATTTGCAGGAGGGTACATCATGCACTCACCAGAGAGAGACAGAGAGAGAGAGAGAGAGAGAGTGAGAAGGGACTCCTTCCCCCCTCCCCCCATGGAGAATGGTCATACTGTAATCCCTTCTCCTCCAGCTTTCCTTCCTTTCAGGATTTTGGGCATGCATGCACACACATGCGTTTAGAATATTTCTCAAGTCTCTGGGTCTGGGACTGGCCCCAGTTCATAAGTTTTAAATCATAGGCCACTCTGAGTAGCATGATGAAATCTTCTACAGTCTTGATTTGTCCTATTCAAGATGGGAATCATTCCTTTTCCAGCGTATCAATGATGTATATGCTACCAATCCACCTGTTAGTCACTTAGTGGTCATTTAGGTCACCAGATTAAAAAAACACACAGTATCGATAGGATCCACTGGGGTCTTGGAATGTATGCCCTGAGAGTAAGGGGCCAATACAATATGGAATGCTACTCAGCAATAAAAAGGAAAGAGCTATTGACTGAAAAGCAAAAAAGTAAGATTCGATGCATGATGCCTTTTATAAAAATGCTACAAAAAACACACCAATCTATAGCGTAGAAAGCAGATCAGTGTGTTGTCTGAGGTGTGGAAAAGGTGGGGATGAGAGAGTCCGACAAGAGGCATAAGGACATGAGGGCAATGTTTACTATCTTAACATGGTGATCATTTTCGCAGGTACACATGTATTACAAAACAATTAAATAATACTTAAATATGCGCAGCTTGTCGTATGTCAATTATATCTCCATAAAGCTCTTTTTAAAAAAACAAACAAGGGACCAGCAGTTGGTATAATGCCTATGTTGCTGGGCTCCCATGTAGTTGACTGCAGTTCAAGTCCTGGACCTGGTGGCTTAAACTCACGCTGGGCGCGTGTACGTGCATGCCCAATATCTCGTGAGGAGAATGGAGGAGAAGGGATTGTGGCGTGGCCATCCCCCCTGGGGGGTGATTTCTCGCTTTCTGTCTCTCTGTCTCTCTTTGTCTTTCTGGCAAGCACACGTGCCCTATAGCAGAAACCTCTTTAAAAAAAAAAAAAAAGAATGGGACCAGCAGTTAGCGTAATGGCTAAGTTGGCGGACCCCCATTTTATTGGCATGATACGTAAGCTGGTGTCACAGTGACCACTGCGACACTGCCTGAAAGCTGCCCAAGATCCCGAGAGGAGAATGGAGGAGAAGGGATTGTGGCGTGGCCATCCCCTCTTGGGGTTGATTTCTTGCTTTCTGTCTCTCTCTGTCTGTCTGGTGAGCGCACAAGCTCTATAGCAAAAAAAAACTCTAAAAAACAAACAAACAAACAAACAAAATATTCTCTAACCTGAGATATTCTCTAATTTGAGAAAAGAAACCTGTAGTAGGGTGCCAATATTCCCCCAGCCTGTGGCAGGCGTTACTAAGGGATCATTTGGTGATTCAAACAGTCAGTCTCAATCAGACTTTGATTTTGAGCTAAACTCATTTTTCATCTCTGATCCAGGCCAAGCATCTAGTTTTATAAAACTGAGACCCAAGGGACCAGCAGATAGCATAATGGCTATGTCGCTGGACTCTCATGTAGCCAACCGCGGTTTGAGTCCTGGACCTGGTGACTTAAAATCACACCAGGCGTGTGTGTGTGTGCGTGTCCAAAATCTTGAGAGGAGAATGGAGGAGAAGGGATCACATCATGGCCATCTCCCTTGTGGGTGATTTCTCGCTTTCTGTCTCTCTGTCTCTTTCTGGTGAGTGCATGCACCCTACAGCAAAAACCTCTCAAAAAACAAACAAACAAAAACCAAATAAATAAATAAACTTTTTTCTTTTTTATTGATTTTGCCTTGTTTGGTCTTTGTTTTCTTTAGCTTTTCCTTTTCCTTTTACCTTTCTCACTTTTCTGCTCAGCTTTTACACACTGAGCTTCTGGACAGGTCTAGGTGCATAGTAGCCAACATCTGGGTTCTTTTAGAGTTAGAGTAATCCTCTACTCCCACAGGATCTGCTGCACAAAGGGAGAAAAGTGAAACTGCAGGGACCAGCCATTGGCATAATGGCTATGTCGCTGAACTCCCATGTAGTTGACTGCAGTTTGAGTCCTGGAGCCGGTGGCTTAAACTCACGCTGGGTGCGAGTACGTGCATGCCCAAGATCTCGAGAGGAGAATGGAGGTGAAGGAATTGCAGTGTGGCCATTCCTGTGGGGGTGATTTCTCGCTTTCTATCTCTCTGTCTCTCTCTGTCTTTCTGGCAAGAACATGTGCCCTATAGCAAAAACCTCTCAGAAAACAAACAAACAGAAAACAACCAAAAAACTGAGGCCCAAGTGCAGAGCAAATTAGTAGCTAAACTAAAACTAGTATTGAGGTCTCCTGTGTGCTGGTTCAATATGCTTTCACCACATAAGTTTAAGAAAATTGGAGTCAGTAGAGACTGAAGCCAGAATCTAATAAAGAGAGGCTTGAAGAAGACCATGAGAAAATTAAAAAACAACAACAACAAAAAGATTTGAGGAGCCAGTAGGTGGCATGGTGGTTAAGGGTGCTGGACTTCCACATGGTTGACCATAGTTCAAGTCTCAGACCTGGAGGCTTGCTCTCTCACTTTTACTCTCTCTCTTTCAGTCCCTCTCTGGTCAAATTAAAATAAATAAAATAAAATAATTATTTAAAAACATTTTTAAAATAATAAAAAAAGACTTGAATGGGATAGCACATGTAAACTTTGGAAGAAGGTTAATGATGCATTGTGATGGTAGTTCTAAATATATCTATTTTTCATAAGACCAGTAATAGTATTCATGCAAGGGAAAGAATTAGCTGCAAGAAATTTGGTGGAATTCTTATTTTTTAATACATTTTTAAGGCAAATGTTAAAATGACTCAGTGTTTTGACCTAATGCGAAAGGAGTTTTTATGACCAGAAAATTGTCCTAATTACAAATAAGACCAGAAAACAAAATGATGTAAGATTATACAAAATGTGAGCCAGTAAAATCAAATGTAAATACACAGAAATAATAGTCATCTTGATGAGTACATCATTGGTTTGAAGCACAAGTAAATATTTATCTTAAAAAGCAATGACATCTAATATTTTTTATTTTTAAAAATTTATTACTATTTTTTAAAATTTGTTATAGGGCACATGCACTCACCAGAGAGAAACAGAGAGAGTGAGAGAGAGATAGAAACAAAGTGAGAAAGCAAACTGCTGGGTGTGGGACTCAAACCACAGTTGGCATGTGGGAGTCCAGAGCCTTAGTCATCATGTCACCAGCGGGCCCCAAAGCAATGTCATTTAGTAGCTATTTGTAAGCTACGCGTTCTTAATCATCCCATGTGGCTGTTAAAATAAAGACAGAACTCCGGCTGCTGGCCAATGATGAGCCGCTCTGCAGACAAGGCTTCTGCCTACCTGCTCATGCGACTTGGGCTCGCATGACCGGGAGCCAGGTCTCACTCATCTTCACGCTGTTGGGCTAGTAGACTCGGTGACATAAACTCCACCCTCTTCTTCTTGCTGCAAGTCTCTTGTCATGTGAGAGAATACAAGGCGTCTTTAAAAGTTCATGGAAAATGCTGGGAACAGCAGTTGGCATAATGGCTATATCGTTGGACTCCTGCGTAGTCGACTGTGGGTTGAGTCCCGGACCAGGTGGCTTAAATTCACACTGGGCGTGTGTGTGTGTGTGTGTGTGTGTGTGTGTGTGCACCCAGGATCCTGAGAGGAGAATGGAGGAGAAGGGATTGCAGTGTGGCCATCCCTCTTCGGGGGTGATTTCTCGCTTTCTGTCTCTCTCTGTCTGGCCAGCGCATGTGCCCTATAGCAAAAACCTCTCAAAAAAAAAAAAAAAAAGTTCATGGAATATGTGTACCGTGAAACAATTAGGCATGAGTTTCAAACTCAAATTTTGAACCAAAATTAACTTGTATTAAAAAAATAATAAATGCCAGAGGGCACATGTACTTACTAGAGAGAGCCAAAAAATGTTAGCACTTCCCATGGGGCATGGTCATGCCACAGTCCTTTCCCCTCCATCTCCATCTCCCCTCCATCTCTTCCTTCTTTCAGAATTTTGAGCATGTGCCCAAGTGCCTGGCACATTTCTGAAGCTGCTGGATCTGGGACTTGAACCACAGTTGATCATGTGGGATCCAGCTTACATAACCACCAAATCATAGGTTGACCCTAAACTTGTACTTTAATTCCATTTCTTACAAATCTTTTGAAGTCCCCTCACAAATGTCCTTGTTGTTTGAACTAATTAAGCTGACGTTTTCTTACTTGCAGCCAAGGGCATTAGAACCAACACAACCACTGCATGAGTCTTAATTTCTTCAATAGTAGAACTAGGATAGTAAAATCTGCCCCATCGTGTTTTGAGAGTAGTAAATGAGGTAATGCACTTAGAAACCCTTGCATAGTACACTAAGTAAAAATGAATTCACTTCCCCTTCCTCTCATATGGAATTTTCAAAATATTAGGGAGACAAAGTCGAACACATACAAAGCTTATGAAACTGCCTTTTATGTCACTTGCTAAACTTAATGCCACTAACTTTGACAGAATTAATTATTACATTAACCATGATCTTCTCTCTAATTTTTATTATTGTTAAACTCATCAAAGGCTTTCTTCCAAGAAACGATTTTAAAAGGGTCTGTGAATGAAAACCTAAATTCGCACCAGGCAAGCAACAAAGAGAACGGCTGAGAAGACTCTTCTTCCCCAAAGCAAGCCATTATGCTGGTAGCCAAGCAGCTGCGGCTCATTTTCATTCCATGGTGATTTCAAAAAAACTTTCATTTGGAAAATGTCAAACTTACAGAAAAGTTGTAAGCACAAACGATAATAAATAGTACAGTTGGCTCTTCCTATCTGCAGGTTCTGCATCTGCGGATTCAATCTGCAAATCCCACTCCATCTGAGGTTGGTTGACCTTGTGGCTACAAAGGGCTGATTATACTAAGCCATTGTATACAAGGGACTTGGGAATTCACAGATTATCTTATCCTCTGTAGCAGGTGTTGGTTCCGTAGGATTGCCTGCAGATCCTGAGGGATGATTGTACTAAGAACACCTATACAACCTCTCCCTAGAATCACTTATTATTACCATTTTGGCTATTCGCTTTATCATTCCCCCCCCCATATAAGTATTATATTTTTTCTCTGAATCATTTGAAAGCTGCATCTATTATACCCACTATGATTAATTTTAATTTTAAAATTTATTTTAGAATCTAAAGACTTAAGAAAATGTTAATAGGTACTCAGGCCTGACCTCCTAGCCTAGTTGTTAAGGGAGTCAGATCCCACATGGCCAAACTCAAGGTTTGAGTCCTGGCACCACTGGCTTGAAAACACACTGTGTGTGTTGGGGGGGGGAGGTGCACGCGCGTGTGCGCCGCAGATCCTGACAGAATAGAAAAACAAAGGAGAACGGATTGTAGAGTGACCACATTCCATGTGAGGGGTTTCTTTCTCTCCCTCTCTCTGTGTCTCTCACTGGTAACCATCCATGTTCCCTGGAGTCCTAGTATTAAGACTTTGAAATTTTGAATGTATTCCTTGAGATTGTCTAAGTTGATTTTCTTTCCCCACTATATGAAAACTTCCTTATATCCAAAATGATTGAGAAAATCATTCACATTTACTAAGAAAACCCATGAAGCCTAAAACAGAACCCCTCATGAGCCACCATTCTTTCTGGTGCTGCAAAGATTTGACACTTAGGGCTTTACATAGTCATTTATTCACACGGTTCTTCCTTTACTGAACCCTGCACCTCGTGCTAGAGTGGTCTCCTCCTACCTTATACCCTCTTCTTGCAGAGTGACTCTGATACTGCTCCCTGGAGAGGTAGGATCTTTGTTTCCTTCCCTGGAATCTGGATGGACTCGTGACCAGGGAAGAAGTGACACTATTTGACTTCCAAGGTCAGCTCATACAGCTTCTTGTCCAGGAATGCTCACTTTTAGAACCCAGACGCCATTGTGTGAGGAAGCCCAAGCTGTCCTGGAAAGAACCTCACATGGAGAGGAACTGACAAATTTGCACCAAATGGGAGTAAACCATATTAGGAGGAGACACTCTGGCTCTACTGGAGTCCCCCCATTCCTGCCAGCTGATGCTGCATGGAGCAGAGATGAGCCACTGCAAGCTCTGCCCACACTCTGGAGTCACAAACAAATGAGATCTTTCTTGCTGTTTTAGGCCACTGAGTTCAGCACATTTTCCTACACAACAATATTCAGCCAGAAGAGCTAGGCACAGAGGAATACGAAGATAGAGTAATCTATTAGGGCAGGCTGCCTGCCTTCAAAGAGCCCACGCTTCAGTAGAGGAGCCACTATAGAAGTCAAACAAAATAATTAGTTAAATACAGTGGGATGAACACTCTCTGTACTGATACCTTTTTTTTTTTTGTATAATAACTTAAGAAATGGGAGATATTCATTGAATTCGATGGGGCATCAGAAGAATTTGAAGAAAATAAAAGTTGGGTGAGGCCTTGAAGAATGAATAGGAGTTTACCACATAGAGGAAAGACGGCAGCCCAAGGTCACTTTAAGCCCTTCAGTGCTGTGCAACTTCACAGAACAGAAAGGATGATATGAGGGGCAAGGACAGGGATAGGATAGAATCAGAGACAAGGTCTGGTTAGAGTTAAGGGTCTGGTTAGAGTGAGAGCAGAGACCGGGTTGGAAGCAGCAACTGGAGAGGGTGAGAGAGGAAGAGAGCAGGAAATAAATGAAGATATATACCTTGTGCTGCTGGGAGGGGCAGGGTAGGGCTCTCGAAGGCCCAGGACCAAGATCCAGGCCTCATTCTGCCTCTGAGGAGCTGCAGAAGCTGAGTGAGTTGTAGGAGCCTGGAAGAAACTCTTCAGGATTCTGAACCAGTCTTCCTTTTGTAAATGGATGGGAAGTTAAGAGCTCTAAACCTCTCCAATTTTGTGACACTTCAAGGATGAGGAGTCAAGGTTTCTCAAAACATGGTCTCATGGAATCAGGATGCCAGGATAACCCAGATCATTCTGATGCCAATTACATTTAACTCCTTTGTAGGAACTGATTGTGACTAAACTCTTGTACTCGATTTCTTTGCAAAAAGTAGAGAACAGTAAAAATTTTACATTCTGTAGGAAATATCGTAGAAATGCATCCTGGAACTGTGTAAGATTCATATTAAACACCACATGATTTTATCCTGCAAACTGCATGTCTCTTTTCCCCCAGGTCAGAAAATGGTACATTGTTTTTTGTTTTGTTTTGTTTTTTCATTTTTTTCTTAAGGAAGCAATCTTGGTTTGGTCAGTGAACTGGCCTCCTTGACATTAGAATCCAGAGTTTTCTGGTGAGATTACCTGGCAGCCTCAGAGGGAGCATGGGCTGTAATTCAGGTTGACTACGTTGAAACTTACCCCTAAACCCCCTCTGGCTGAACAGCTGCTGAAATGTCAGCCTCTAGTTTGTGGTAAACTTCAAAAACGCCTGCATCTTCTAGAATATTCTAGACAGTCAGTTGTACGAGTTGAGGGTAGTTGGTTTCATTGGCAGGTGTAGAAACACAGTTGTGAGAAAAATCTTTTGGAGGTGAAAATGGAGACCTGGGCAAGCTACTTGAAATCGGACAATAAAAGCGGGGCAGAGGCATCGTTTGCTTTTTCAATGTTAATCAGAGTTCTTAATCAGATAAATGCCGCTTTCACTTTGGGGTCTGCTCCCACACACTCTGCTTTGAGGCTGAGCAAGGTTCAGAACTTGATTAGACTCAGGGAGGATCTTCTCCAAGGGCAGTCCTGTTGTTTTTCTCGTTTAAATCATCAGGATGGTTGTAAAGAAAACAAATTTAAGAAATATAAATTCTAGGGGCTGGATGGTGGTGCTGCAAGGCTCTGTGAGCTGATACCCATGGGAAGATTTCAGGTTCAAGTCCCAGGGCCTCCCTGAGTGCACTGGGCACAAGCACTTGCATCTCTGACCCGGGGTGTCGATTCCTACATCATGACTCTGTCAGGGGTTTCTCTGTCTCTTTCACTCATGAAAACAAATAATGAACAAACTTTAAAGAAAGAAATATAAGTTCCTTATCTCCCCTAGTCCCAATGAAATCATAGAAGTATACATTTATTTGGCTCAGAGGATTTAGCACTTAGTTGAAAATGTATTTAGCAGATCATATATGAAAAGGAGGGAGAGAGCAAAGGGGAAAGAAAGAGAGAAAGGAAAGAGACTGAAAATGGAAAAGGGACTTGGGGAGACCAGTCAGGGCCACTTCTGGGAGGTGCAGCCAGAATCATTCACTCTGAGTGTTCTCCTTCCCATGGTCAGGTGAAAATGAACTCAAGCCCAGAAGGGAGAAGGAGGGGAGGAGAAGGAGGGTGAGGCAGAAGGAGGGGACCTTGTGTCCTGGGGGAGACCACTCCTGTAGGTCTACAGATTCATGACTTCCCCGGAGGGTCACTGGGCTTTGGCAGCAGCCGCAGGCACCATTCACCTCACCGCCCTGGAGCAGCGCATGTGCGGCCAGTCCAGCCTGGCCCATCCGGTAACAGACCCAGGGAAGACGCGGCATTGCAGGAATCTGTGAGTTACAGGAAGAGACACCACTCCTAGGTGTGAGAACACAAACCCCAGAGACAGGGCCACAGCGTGTATTTTAATTCTTTCATTTCCCAGAGCTGCAGTACGTCTAAGGGTTAATCTATAAACATCCAAATGCGGGGCAGGGGCCGGTTCTCACAGTTTAAAAACAAAACAAAACCCAGTCCTGGAGAACCCGATAGACTATTGCTTGATCTAGCTTCCCCTGTCACCCCAGTTTCTGCGAGGATTTATATCCATTGCATGCAATGCCTAAGTTTTCAGTCTACATGATAGATTTGTCCTGCATAGAAATATTTTAAGAATTATTTATTTAATTTAATTTATTATTATTATTTTTTTATTTGACCAGAGAGTGATAGGGAGAGAGAGAGAGAAAGTGGGAAAGCAAGCTGCCAGGTCCAGGACTTGAATCCTGGTCAGTCACTTGGAAGTCTTGGATTGAATTTTACAAGTTCAAATTTATGTGAAGGTCAACTTACAACCTCAAAGGCAAGACTGGCTTTTTCCCATTTGACATACGCCAATAGCATTGGCGTGCCTTTCCTTTATTAGATATTGTTCAATGCTGAGGACAGCAGGGATCTGTAATGAAAAAGACTGTCTCCTGCTCCAGGTGGGGTTGCCAAGGAAGGAGAACAATGGAACTCAGCCACATTCACCACCTGAGTACTTGCCTCTTACAGCCCCAGTCCAAAGATAAACACCAAGGGGGAAAAGGACTTTGCATAAATATCTCCGTGAAAACAAAGAACAATGTTCTCGTCTTTTATCCGCCCATGTGAACTCGGGACAAGGGCACGTTGGAGTCTTATTTTTCTTTCACGTTATATAAGGGCACTGTTCCATGAGACAAACCCCTGGCCCCCCAAGCAAAAGAACCCAGTTCCCCCAACAATGAAGAGGGGTTATGGAGCAGCTACCCTCAGCCTGCCTCCTCTAGGAAGGCCAAGCAACTGATCAGGGAGTGAAAAAGCAAACAGGACCTTATTCTCAAGCTCCTCTGATGGATTTCATGTACGTAGTTTAGAAAGGCCAGTAATCCAGTAATGGACTGTATTTGACTACAGGTAACTGAAGCCGTGGACAGTGAAAGCGGGCCGTGAAGAGGCAGCCACTGTGCTGTCCTTCGGACGTGTAAATCATGTCCTCTACTGCCATGGATTTATGCATCTGGGATGTCCTATGACTTCCTAATGTGCTAGAAGACTCCTACACCCTCCTGCCTAGTTGGCCTCCTCCCCTCAAGGTAGATAAATGATCATTTTTGGTTAATTGAACAGTCTGCTTTTCCTTTATTAGATATTGTTCAATGCTGAGGACAACAGGGAGCTGTAATGAAAAAAGACAATCTCCTGCTTCTATCCCCTGACCTTCCAGCTGGTGCCTACACGGTGGTCTCCCCTTATCCGTGGTGAATATGCTCTGAAACCCCCAGCAGATACATGAAACTTCAGATAACACCAGACCCTATATATAATGTATTTTTACCTACACATCCACACCTATGATAAAGTTTAGTTTATAACTTAGTAAGAGATGACAACAATGCATAATAAAATAGAGCAATTACAACAATATACAGTAAGAAAAGCTATGTCATCCTTTTCCATCTGGAACCATGTTCGAGAGAAGAAAAAGAAGGTTTCAGCTGCAGCAGAAACTAAGAAAAAGGTTCTTGCTGTGCTAGAAACCCTTAAGAAAAAGTGGGGAAATTTTGTGGAGCTAAAGATCAAGTGCCTGAGAAGAAGTTTGCTGAAAAGATGCTTTGAAAGACAAGGAGGAAGCTTATCTATGAAAAAGCTGAGTTCTATAATGAGGAATATAGACAGATGTACAGAACTGAGATTCGCATGGCCAGGATGGCAAGAAAAGCTGGCAACTTCTATGTGCCTGCAGAACCCAAATTGGCGTTTGTCATCAGGATCAGAGGTACCAATGGAGTGAGCCCAAAGGTCCGAAAGGTGTTGCAGCTTCTTTGCCTTTGCCAGATCTTCAGTGACACCTTTGTTAAACTCAACAAGGCTTAAATGAACATTCTGAGAACTGTGGAATCACATATTTCATTGGGGTACCCAAACCTGAAGTGAGTAAGTGAACTAACCTATAAACATGGCTATTGCAAAATCAATAAGAAGAGCATTGCTTTGACAGATAACTCTTTGATTGCTCAATTCTTGGTAAATTCGGCATGATCTGCATGGAGGATCTGATTCATGAAACCTGTACGGCTAGAAAATGCTTCAAAGAAGCAAATAACTTCCTTATGGCCCCTCAAATGATCTTCTCCCTGAGTGGAATAAAGAAAAAGACCACCCATTTTGTAGAAGGTGGAGATGCTGGCAACAGGGGAGACCAGATCAACAGACTTACTAGAAGGATGAACTAAGGTACTCACCAAGATTATTTTTGTGATCTGGTCAGTAAATAAACAGTGGCTGTTTTCAGACTACAATATATTGTTGCATTAGTAACTTTTTTGTTAGTTTGCCTCTTCTCTCCCTTAGCTATTGTGACACATCTTGGTGCTTGGTAAAATGAAGCCAAGACTTCTGTAAGACTAGGGCCCATTTTATAGTTTGAGAAAATCACTTAGGAACTTACTAAAGGCTTTTCCCACACCAGAATAGCCTAATGTTTCCCCTTTTAATTTTGCTGAGTGAAAATGGGTTTATTCTAAAAATGTCTATTTCACAGGCATTTGCGCATGATTTGTAGGTAATAAAATAAAGGTTGGTTCACATAAACACCAAAAAAATAAAAAAGAAAGAAGGAAAGACAAGCTAAGTCAATGTGGTCTTCCCCAAAATATCGGACTGTATTTGACTGCAGGTAACTGAAACTATGGAAAGTGAAACTGGGTAAGAGGCAGCCACTGTGCTGTCCTTCGGACGTGTAAATCATGTCCTCTGCTGCCATGGATTTATGCATCTGGGATGTCCTATGACTTCCTAATGTGCTAGAAGACTCCTACACCTTCTTGCCTATTTGCATCCTCCCTCAATATAGATAAATGATCATTTTTGGTTAATTGAACAGTCTGCATTTCCTTTACTGGATATTGTTCAATGCTGAGGACAATAGGGAGCTGTAATTTTATTTCCTTTGTTTTCTGGCAATTAGGGTTGCTATTGAGAAGTTTAGTGTCATTCCAACTCCGTTCCTTTGAACAAAACCTGTTTCTCTAGGGAAATGTTTGGGTCTTCTCTTTATTCCCAGTTTTGGAAATTTTGAAATGCTATCACCTGGTATGGATCTTTTCAAAGACAGAAATTTTCCAATATTTTCTGAAAATTTCTGAAATTTTCCTTGCCAATTCTTTCACCTTCATTTTCTTTCTTTTCTTTTTCTTGTGTTCCCATTAGATAAATGTTGGCCCTCCTAAACCAATTTTTTTTTTTTGAGAGTTTTTTTCTACAGGGCTTGTACGCTTGCCAGGACAGAGAGAGATAGAGAGACAGAAAGTGAGCAATCATCCCCTGGGGGGATGGCCACACCACAATCCCTTCTCCATTCTCCTCTCGGGATCTTGGGCACGCACACACACGCGCCTGACTTGAGTTTTAAACCACCGGGTCTGAGACTGGAACCATAGTCAATTACATGGGAGTCCAGCGACATAGCCATTACACCAACTGCTGGTCCCCTAAACCAATTATTTTAGTTTCTTATTATTTCTTTCCTATTGGCCATATCTATCTCTTTGTTCTGTTTTGGGAAATTTCCCACTTTATCTACCAAATCTTCTTTTTAAGGCTCTTCAACTTGTAACTTCTGAAAGTTCTTTCTTGTTCTTGAATCATTCCTGAATTAAAGCATCCTGCTTTTGATTTATAGGTGCAGCCCTATCTCTCACCTCCCT
This sequence comes from Tupaia belangeri chinensis, assembly GCF_000334495.1. Taxonomy (NCBI): domain Eukaryota; kingdom Metazoa; phylum Chordata; class Mammalia; order Scandentia; family Tupaiidae; genus Tupaia; species Tupaia belangeri. The sequence goes on from NW_006159514.1 coordinate 353,349, forward strand.
AAGAATAGTAAATTAGTTCTTTCATGTGTTTACAACTTTTTATTCTATTCCCTAGCATTGTTTCTGTTTCCTCCTAAATCATTTTTCCCTTGAATGACTTTGTTCTTTCATGTGGAAGCCTTTCCTCCAGGATCAGATGGCCCCGAGATGTTCATTCATACTGTCAACTAAGATCTGAAAGTGTGCTTCATGAGTGTGCCTTTAGGTATAAATGCAGGGCTTGCCAGCTGGTCGGTCTCATAGGCAGAAACCCAGAAGCAAGGCAGCCTTTCCAGGGCTGGACCCCAAACAGCCTTTTCTGGAGGTCCTCTCTTTGTGGCCTCCTGGTTTGGGGCAGATCTGGAATCAGCACCCTTCAGTCATTGTCAGCCCTGTCACTGTCTTGCACTGCCAGCCCAAATCTCACTTTTGCCCACCTCCGTGCATTATGTGGCTGTGCAAGGTATAACATCTGTGGAAAACCTTCCAAACATATATAAATAGGTGGCAAAGGAGGTGAGGGAGAAGAACTGTCTGATTGAAATGGCTAGGGGAAGACATTTGGGGATCCCAGACATTTTTTTAAAGAATTATTTTTCTGTAACTTTATTTATTTATTTAAATTTGACCAGAAAGGGGCAGAGCAAGAGAGGCAGGAAGAGATACAGAGAGAAAGAGAGAAAAAGTGAGAAAGCAAGCCGTCAGGTCCAGGACTCGAACCATGCTTGGTCATGTGGAATTCCAGTACCATCAACCACTATGCCAGCTGCCAGCTCCAGCACTTGGGGATCTCAGATTTCAAGCAGTCTCCATATCCCGTTTTCAACTCTTCCCTGCCTCCTGGAGCACCTGCTACTCCAGAAAACCTCAACCTTGCCCATGGTGGTTTTGCTGGTGGTGGAGTACAGGGGTGGGGTGGGAGACGGGTACAGCTCCCCTTCCTTGGTGCAGACCAAACCAGTCATCCTCTTTCTTTTTTCTTTTTTTTTTTTTTGAGAGATTTTCACTGTAGGGCGCGTGCGCTCGCCAGACAGACAGAGAGAGACATAGAGACAGAAAGCGAGAAATCACCCCCCAGGGGGGATGGTCATGCCGCAATCCCTTCTCCTCCATTCTCCTCTCGGGATCTTGGGCATGCACGCACACGTGCCCGGCGTGAGTTTTAAGCCACCGGGTCCGGGACACGAACCGCGGTCGACTACGTGGGAGTCCAGCGACATAGCCATTACGCTAACTGCTGGTTCCCACCAGTCATCCTCTTTCTATCTACTTTCTTTTTCTTTTTTTTTTTTAATAGTTATTTTATTTAACTTTATTTATTATTTACTTATTTTTTAACTTGACTAGAGAGGGACAGAGCAAGAGTGAGAGCGAGGCGGTGGGAGAGTGAGAGAGCAAGCCACCAGGTCCAGGATTTGAACTGTGGTTGGCCATGTGGGAGTTCAGTGCCCTTAACCATCAGGCCAACTGTCAGCCCCTTTCCATCTGTTTTCCACCTGCCAAAACTGTGTAGCTGCTTCAAAGTCCTTGTAGTTCTTTCAAGTGCATCTGTTTTATGTATTTATACTTTTTTTTTCTTTTAAAATTTTATTTTTTATTTAATTTTTTTATACTGGAGCTCTTGGTTGAAGATTTGGAAGAGAGAGTTTTCTGTCTGCCTTATTTAACCAGAAGCCTTTTCTCACTATTTAGATTTCACACTGGCTCTGCAGAAATCTCCTCGCCCGGAGACCATGGAGCCCCGTGGGGTTCTCAGGGCTTATATAAAGGTGGAGAGCTCTACCTTCGACCTGCCAGGCACTAGCTGTATGGTTTTGGCTTAATTGCTCCACCTCCCTGGGCCTGGGCCTCATTTCCTCATGTGAAAATTGGGGCTGGGGAGGGCCTCTGTGTATTAAAAAAATTTTTGATGAATCATTAAATCATCACTGGCACAGAACTAAATTGCTATTGAGTTAAAGATAATATTCATAACAATAACCAAGTAGGGTAGGCATGCCGCACGCCCATTTTTTCAGAAGAGTTCTACAAAAAGGTAAGGAGTGTGGGGGGTTCTCACCTGGTGCCATGTAACTCAATTCTCCCCTTAGTATTTCACCTTCCATGTGAAATCCCACTCTATTGCTAAATGATTGATTCTTTTTGTTTTAACTTTATTTACTCATTTATTTTAATTTGACCAGAAAGGCATAAAGTCAGAGTGAGGGAAAGTGAGAAAGCAAGCTGCCAGGTCCAGGACTCAAACCACAGTCAGCCATATGGGAGTCCAGTGCCATTAACCACCACGCCACCTGCAGGACCTAAATGATTGATTCTTTAGTTCGACAAGTTAAATTGGGTGTTTGAGGGGGGAAAAGAGTTTCTACCTGATTACCTTGGAGGATATAGAAGGAAGGAAGATGGAGGTCCGTAACTATGAGGAGGAGGTATTCTTGTTCCCTTTGTGCCCTGACCCTCCCTTTACTTAGAGGATTAACTTCTCAGCTTCCAATTTAAAAAAGGGGCCTCACGCCTCACGATGTAAATATTTTTAAGCCATCAGCCATTCGAGGAAGTACCATGTTCTCCTGCACTACTTTGCCTGCTTACCTAGGCTTTGTGCTTATCTGGATAGTTCACCTACTGACCTCCGTGAGGGCCTGAGATGGTTCCCATTTTTCTATAGGCCGCAGAGTACAGCAAGATGCCCAGTGCATCCTACATCACAGCCTCAAGAACTCCAAGAAAGTTTCACGTGAATCTAGTCCAACCCCCTTATTTTACAGATGATCTAGCCAAGCTCAAACAAGATGAATTATTTACCTGAGGACTCTGAGGAGGAAGCTGAACCAGAACTTGACCTACACCTTCCAGCTCCACATGATCACTGGGCTGTCCAGGACAGGTGTTCAGTAAGTGCCTGGTGTCCTCATCACCACCTAATTATCTGTGTTCTCTCCTCTGCAGCCCAGCTGGTTTTGCCCTTCAAATGCTGTTTTATGTGGTCAGCAGGTGGCGTAGTGGTTAAGGTGCTGGACTTCCACGGTTGATCACGGTTTGACTCCTGGACCTGGCAGCTTGAGAATCATGTCGGGTGTGCATATCCAAATCCCTGAAGAAGAATGCACGAGAAGGGACTGCAGCGTAGCCATCCTCCCGAGGAGGTGATTTCTCACTGTCCCTCTTACTGCCTCTCTGTGTCTCTCCCCAGCTAGTAGTGCATGTGCCCTATAGTAAAAATGAATAAAATAAAAATAATAAAATTCTGCTTTATATAATGTTACAAATGGCTGAAATGATAAGTATAGTAATTACTCCAGTTTAATCATCATGCATTGTATTAATATACTGAAAAATCACATTGTTAATAAAAACAATTAAAAATAGATGCTCTTTAAAGTTTATTTATTTCTTCCATGAGCTAGAGAGACATAGAGAAACAATTCCCAACAGAGTCTTTTTTTTTGAGAGGTTTTTGCTATAGGGCGCGTGTGCTTGCCAGACAGACAGAGACAGAGAGACAGAAAGCAAGAAATCACCCCCCAGGGGGGATGGCCACACCGCAATCCCTTCTCCTCCATTCTCCTCTCGGGATCTTGGGCACGCACACACGCCCGGCGTGAGTTTTAAGCCACTGGGTCTGGGACGCGAACCACAGTCAACTACGTGGGAGTCCAGCGACATAGCCATTACGCTAACTGCTGGTCCCTGGATGATGGGCATTCTCATGACTGGTGTCCTCAGGGAGGTCTCTGGATATGACCCCAGAACCGTCTCATGTGGGTCAGCCTCTCAGTGTTGTGTTCTACTGCTGTGCCACTGTGCAGCCCCCAAAAATTGTTCTTTTTAGCAGCAGCAGGGCTTAACCTAAAACAGGTCATTATTTCAAGGGGAAAAGAAGTTTGGACTTCAAATATGAAATGACTAACTATATACCTTCAAAGATATTCTTTGTAGTAAAAACATTTCCATCAACTCATTCTCTCATAAAAACCTATCACCAGTCTATATATTTTCTGCCCTTGGGCGCCAATTATTTTGTGTGCCTTCAGAGTCTTGATGTAACTTGGCAAAACTAGCTCCAGCTAACCTCTGTGTTCTCTGACCTTGGCGCTGCCCAAGTCAGTTCAGCTCAGAACACCTGACCATAAGCAGATACCACTGTTTTTGTAAGAATTGTCCCATATCATCAGTCATTCCTTTACTCAGCAAATGTTCATTTTGAAATTTCTACATGCCAGGCACTGTCCTAGACCCTTGGAGATACAGCACAAACAAGACCAAGATCCCTGCCCTCAGGGAGCACACATTTCTACAACAGAATTTATAAAATGGATAAATTACACGGTATGATGGAAGGAGGTGAGTTCTGTGAAAAAAGGAAAAAATGTCCAATAAGAAGATCAGGAGCACAGAAGGAGAGTGGTCAGGAGAGGATGGCATTTGTGCAAAGAGGGTAAGGACGTGAACCTTTAAGTCATCTGTTTACAGGACCAGCAGGTGGTATGGAGGTTAAGGCAGCTGAATCCCATATGGCTGATTCAGTGGTTTGAATCCTGGACCAGGTGGCTTGAAAATCACAACACAACAAAATCCCAAGAGGAGAATGGAGGAGAAGGGATTGTGGCATGGTCATCCTCCCTGGCAGGTGATTTTTCACTATCCCTCTCTTTGTGTCTCTGGTGAAAGCACTCACACTATAACAAACCTGGGAAGAAAAAAAAAAAAGCTGCTTTCTCAGCAGAGGGAACAGCCAGGGTGAGAGTGCGTCTGGTCTGATGGAAATAACACCACTTACCAATCAGTGATATATTTGGGGAAAGAATTTTAAGTAAAATAAAGTTATAATTCCTTGATTCCAAACCAAAAAAATTAACAAATTAATTAATAAAATGTCTAGAGAGAAAGAATGAAGACAGTATCTTCACTTCAAAGAAAGAAAAAAAAAAGTTTTGGAGAGATTTTTGCTATAGGGCACATGCGTTCACCAGAGAGACAGAAAGTGAAAAATGGCCTCCCACCCCCAGGAGGATGGCTACGCCACAATCTCATTTCCTCTGTTCTCCTCTCTGGATCTTGGACACTCATGCACATGCTCCTGGCATGAGCTTAAGCAGCCAGGCCCGGGACTCGAACCACAGTTGACTACATGGTTGACTATGTCCAGTGACATAACCATTACACCACCTGCTGGTCCCCACTTTAAAGAAAAGTTTAGCATTCTCTTTTTCTGTTCAATAGTTTGTTCAGTTTGCTTAAAACCTATGTAAAGTTAGCATAGAGGCTGAGGAAGAAACATGCTGCCAAAGCCTCTAGAAACATGAGCAGGTGCAACCTGTCAGCTGGACTGGCCATACAAGTGCCATGTGTGTTTGTGCGTGCGTGTGTGTGTGTTCAAGATGTAGGGTGACGGGGTTGGAAGGAAAGATTTCCATGAGTCAGAATATTCACAGACCATATTAGAAGGCATTCATATACACACCAGCATGGTGTTGAATTGTGTCAAGGTTCTTGTGGTTAAAGTAGCAAATACCACTTGAAACTCACTCAAGCTATAATAGGACTAACTTGTTATAAAGATACAGGGGTAGACCCTGGAGTCCCAGAATAGGAAGAGCAGTAACAGGGTGACTGAAACCAAAACCCAAGAAGGCAGTGGGATCCCAGAAGCTGGGTGCAGCCTTGCTTTGCCCGCAACTCCATACCCTTCACATGACCTCGATCCCTGCCTCTGAATCCCACTATCTCTCAACAGCCTGCCTGTCTGCCCTGTCCACCCACACGGCCTCCTCACCACTCCTAGGTTTATATCACCTCTGGTTTCTAAAAAGTAGAGCCTAAAACCAATGTATTTCATTGAGAAAGGACTGAGAGGCATGGTTCAGACCAACGTCTCTCTCTGCCCCAAATAACCAAAACCACTAGGACCATCACCTATTCCAATGTGACAGGCAGGGGATTGACAAGCGACCCAAGTCCACTTGGCTGTCCACATCAGGCTTTCTTTGGTAGATAATGGCAATCCTCCTTGGTGAAAGGCACATGTGAGAGCCACAGTCCCCTTCCCCAGCTACCTCACTGAGAGGAGGAGTATGAAAATGAAGGCGAATCTCATTGGGAATTCTGCAGAACACAAGCATTTACCAATAAGCATGAGGCATCGCCACCTGCTCTTAGATGCTCCAGCAGCAGAATCAGTCACCGTCCAGTTGTACTAGTGGCTGAGTCCTTGGGTACCTTGGTGGCTCAGAACTCAACCAAGCCTCCATCTCCAGTGCCTTTGCAAAGGAGATTTAGTTGGTAGGCTCAGCCTTGTACCACATCAATGCAATGGTAGAGGCTTCTTTACAACATAGGCAGCCGATCCACATTTTGTCCATGAAACGTTCTGAAACCCCTTATGCTAATAAACAGACCCTCGAGCTGAGAGCCAAGTGACGGTCGTTAGCCATATGTGGAGAGTGCACTCTGAACAGGGCCCTCCAAAGGTACTCAGCACGTCCTGGAGTATAGACAGGTTCTTGATTAGGGCTTCAGATGTTAACCAACCAGCCCTGGTCTAGATGAAAACTCACACACATACACACATACCCTACACCTTCAGTGGTGGCTGTGGACTGATTGCAAAAAGCCCCGGCAAATGATAGGCTTCCCTTACAGCGCTATCTGGGAAGTGCTCGCACCCATCCCACCCCTCACTGCTCCTTCTATGTCACTGGACACCCCCATCGGCAGAGGCTTCTGGGATGCTCTTTTTCGGCTGGATGTTCTGTTCCGTCCATAATCCAGGGCTCCTGTTTCCCAGGTCAAGGAGCACATGGGAGCTGGGGCATCCAGCAGCCTCCGGCATGAGCGCATCTGAAATAAATCTCTTAACCTTTGTCTCAGTCTCCTACCTCAGTATTACCAGTACCTGCCCTGCCGGTTTCTAGGGTTTTTTATGACTATCAAATGAAAACACTTCAGAAACTGAGAAGCCTTGTTCAAATATAAAGGATCATTCTGGGAGTATATACAAGAAACCAAGGATTGTACCGCAAAGTAAAACCTTAGATAAATGCTTATTCTTGATCCCAAAGGTTTGTTTCAGTTTTCCCGATGACCATGAACGTGTCATTTTTCCTTGTCAAGGATCTTTGGTGGCATTTCTTAGTTCTCGTGAGGCTGACTAGGCAAATACAGGGGCTATTGGAAGATGATGTGGCACTGACCGGAGCTTGCTCTGTGCAAGGTGCTGTGTTTCACACGGACGAGCTCATCGAGTCGTCATGCAAGCTCACTGGGTAGGCTCTACCGCCATCTTATCCCACTCTCAAGGAAACACAGGGGACTGCCACTGACCCTGATCAGGAAGCAGACCGAATACAGTCCACACTTGCATAGCGGGGTGGGGAGCCAGGCACGTCTGCAACCGTCCTTCGAGTCTACAGTGCTGTGGCTTTTATCGCAGTTACTGTGGGTACCGGGTCAAACTGGGTTGCCCAAAACATATGCGCTCAGATGCACACCCTGTTAGGGCTGGGCAAAGGGAAAGACTCACTTTTCCTTCCATTCCACTTGCATCGAGATTGCTCTGAAAGTTTTATTTCTGGAGACCTGGAGCTATTGTGTGAATAATTACCTGTATTTCCAAAGACCAGGCTTGTGTACTTCAGTCATTCCACCTTTAAAAATGTTTGTCAAATTTATATGTCACCTGTGCTTCTGAAAGAAGTTTATTCATTTATTTCTTTTTATGAGAGAGAGAGGGAGGGAGAGGGAGAGGAGCGAGAGAGGGGAAGACAAGCACTCTCGTGCTGCAGTCCTTCTCCCAGCCGGCCCAGCCAGCCAGGGTCATGGTCACGTGGGCATGCTCGGGTGGGACAGGTCGACCCCAGAACTGAACCTGGATCTCCCAGTGGATCCATCCACAGGGAGAGCTTGCTACTGCTGTGTACTGTGGCTGGCCTACATGTGGCCTGAAAATGACTTTTAAAAAAGCAGAGGTAGAGGGGGAACCAGCAGTTAGCGTAATGGCTATGTCGCTGGACTCCCACGTAGTCAACCGCGGTTCGCGTCCCGGACCCGGTGGCTTAAAACTCACGCCAGGCACGTGTGCGTGCGTGCCCAAGATACCGAGAGGAGAATGGAGGAGAAGGGATCATGGCGCGAGCACCCCCTCTAGGGGGTGATTTCTCGCTTTCTGTCTCTATGTCTCTCTCTGTCTGTCTGGCGAGCGCACGGGCCCTGTAGCGAAAACCTCTCCAAAAAAAAAAAAAAAAATCCCCAAAAAAAAAAAAAAAGCAGAGGTAGAGGCCAGCAGATGGTATAGTGGTTACATCCATCGATGGACTTCCATAGTACCGACCTTGGTTCAAATCCCAGACCTGAAGGCTTGAAACTCACGCCAGACACGTGTGTGTGAATGCCCAAGAGGAGGGTGGAGAAGGCATTGTGGTGTGGCCATGTCCTCTGGGGGGTTATTTCTCACTTTCACTCTCACTATCTCTGTCTCTTTCTCTCTCTCAGGTGAGTGCACTCACCCTAGGGCAGAACCACTTAAAAAAAAAAAGAAAATGTAGGAACAGCCATGCCATGCTCGTTAAAGCGGCTAGGTCCCACGTGGCCAACTGAACAACTTGCATTCTAGACGAGTCGCTTCATGCTAGGTCTGTGCATGGGTGCCTAACCTCTCATAAAAGGGAGAAACAGAGGAGAGATTGCAGTGTGACTATGCCCCATGGGGGAGGTGCTTTCTCATCCCTTGGTCTCTATCTTTCTCTGACAAAAACTTAAAAAGTAAAAATTTGAAGCTGTTTTTGGGGCCAGGAGGTGGCAGGGAGGTTAAGGCGACTGGATCCTACATAACCAATTTCACAGTTCGAGTTCTGGACCCAGCAGCTTGAAAAACACACTGGGCGTATGTAAGTGCATGCCCAAGATTCTAAGAGGAGAAGAATGGAGGAGAATGACCATTCCTCCTGGGGGAGAGAGTTCTCATTTCCCTTTCTCTCTATTTCTCTCCTCTCTCCCTCTGTCTTTCTTTCACCAGCGAGGACATGCACCCTACAGTAACAAAAAAAAAAAAAAAAGGAATAATTAATGTATTTAATTTTATTTATCATTACCATTTTAAAATTTGTTACAGAGCATGTGCACTCACCAGAGAGAGAAAGAAAAGGAAAGTGAGAAAGCAAGCCATAAGTTTAGGGACTCAAAACAGCAGTTGGCCATGTGGGAGTCCAGCACCTTAACCACCATGCCACCTGCTGGTCCCAAACAATTTTCTTTTTTTTAGAGAGATTTTTGCTACAGAGACACAAAGAGAGACAGAAAGTGAGAAATCATTCCCCAGGGTATGGCCACACCGTAATCCCTTCTCCTCCATTCTCCTCGGGATTTTGGGCACACATGCACATGCACACATACCCAGCATGAGGTTTAAGCTGCTAGGTCTGGGACTCAAACTGTGGTCAGACTATGTGGGAGTCCAGCGATGTAACCATTACGCCATCCACTTCTCTCCCCAAACAATTTTTTAATAATACTATTTTCTAACCAAGAGGGAAAGCCAGAATTATCTATAGATGATAAAAAGTTAAGTATTGGGACTCTCTCTCTCTCTCCCATCAAATTGGAACAGATAAATAAATAAAGTTAAATAAAAAATAATTCTAAAAAAAGTTAAGTATTAAAAAATAGGAAGTTAAAATATTAAAATTCGAAAAGCGCCCTTTATTATTTATGTACTGGGGAACACCCTAGCTGGGGAAAGGCAGTTAATAGGGGCAGCATCAACGCTACTCTGATAGACCATGTAGTGTTTATGTGTGGCGCTACCTTGGAAACTACTGGAAAAGCTGGCCTAAGTCACAATTTGAAAGAAATCTACTGCTGTAACCTTTCTGTTTCTACTGCAGTGCGGATTCTTAGGCCACCACAAATCCATCTGTTTGGCACAATGGTCTGTGGACAGACAGTTCTGGAATGGGACAGCTGAACTGGTTTTAAAATGCAGGAGTGCCAGGCCAGTAGGTGGCTTGGCGGTGAACGTGCTGGATCCCATGTAGCTGCCTGACTGTGTAGTTCAAGTCTTGGACCCAGAAACTTGAAAATCATGCCAGGTGCATATGCATGTGTGCCCTGAGAGGAGAGTGGAGGAGGAGGGATTGCAGTAGGGTCATCCCCTCCAGGGGGTGATTTCTCTCTTTTCTCTCTCTGTCTCTGTTTCTCCCCCTGGGGAGTCCATATGCCCTATAGTCAAAAACAAAACAAAACAAAACAACCACATTAATGCCACTCACATTCAGAAGAGCAGTGCTGGCATGTCAACCCCAAGAAAATTAACCGTATGAGCATCTGCCATCTGCGTGACCTAGCTTAAGTGTCACTTTATCATCCCTGATAATAACTGGCGATGTGTCTAGTCTTGAGTGGAGAAAATAAATATGACTACTGGGCTAAGAAGAGCTCTTTTCATTGTGCTGGTCAGAGGAGAGAGCTGGACAGACAGCCAAAGAACACAGCTAACCTTTGTTGAGACACTGGTGTGAGGGAGAGAGGAAAGTGCGGCTGGGACAAAGAGGTATTTGTGTTTCCAGCTTGCAGGGCAGTCGGAATGCAACACTCCACAGCAACAATGAGCCCTTCTAATACACTCAAGTTTGACACAGACAAGTGTGGCCACTTAGGCCTACCATCACTTTTCCTGAAGCTTAAAGTGAACGCCCCTACATGGATGCAATCCTGATATGGAGATGGAAGCAGGAGGGCCTCATGCACCATAGAAGCCAACCAGACTCTAGGATTAACATTCAAGAGGCTGGCTGCCCTGCAAAACACCCAGATGGCGTGTGCGTGTACATGTGCGTGTGTGTTCTGCTACCACCTTCTTCTCTGACATGATGCCATTTATGATAGAAGTAGGCTAAGAAAATGGAAACTCCTTTCCACAACAATGTGCCCAAGGGTAACTTAAACAACAATGTCAGTACAAAACTCAGAAGAGCACAGAAGAGCATGTAAACGAGAAATAGAACAAGTCTCAGAGGGAAGACAGAGAAGGAGGAAGAGTAACTCAATGATGGGTCTGTCGAGCTGTCATGGTCCTGGCCAGAGACAGGCAGCACACTGTGCTGGGAATTTTGAAGGGTCTTTTTGATGAAAGGACCACTTCTGGAGAGATGTGGGCAGGGTTAAAGAGCCAAGAGGATGGTGAGGCACCCAAGGACTAGCGCTAGCACTAGCTGTTCTCCCCTTGCATTAGTGTGCTAGGGTTGTCATAAACAGCACCACAGACTGGAAGAATATTGTCTCCCAGGTCTGGAGGCCAGCGGCCTGAACTCACGGTGTCAGCAGGGCCATGCTCCATCTGAAGACAGTAGGAAAGGGTCTGTTCTGGGCCCCTCTCCTGGCTCTGGTTGTTCTTACCAAGTGGAACAGAACTCCTACTTCATGTGGCATTCTCCTTGTGCATGTCTGTGTCCAAACTTCCCCTTTTCATGAGGACACCAGTCATGTTGGACTAGGGGCCCACCCTTCTCCAGCGTGACCTCGTCTAAGCTAATCACATCTGTAACAACCCTATTTCCAAATAGGAGCACATTCTGAAGTGCTGGAGGTGAGGACTTGAACATGTGAGTTTAGGGAGAAAAGGGGCATGATTCAACCCGTGGCATACTCCAAAGACTGATGAGGCAATGGGAAGAGAAGGTGGAGCCTGGCTGAGGGCTAAAGGCCAGCAATAGCTGTTGTCAGAGAGAGACTCAGTGGTGCCAGGACTGCCCCAAAGCAGGGAGGCGGTAGGAGAAACACACATGCCAGCCTCTCTCTCACTCCACTCTACGGACCCCAAACCCAAACACAATACAGAGGCAAAGGAGCCAGGTAATGCAGTGTGTGCATGAGGGGCGGGGGTGATAGAGTGGTTTGTCAGAAGAGTCATGACACATTTTTGCATAGGAAAACAGAAAAATATGTCATGACTTTTCTGATGACCCAGTAGTACAGGGGCAATTGGAGAAAAACCAGCAAAAGAACATCCACTGGGCCAGTCAGTGGGGTGGGGGCTGGGGCAGCTGGATCCCATATGGCTGACTGTATGGTTCGAGTCCTGGACCCAGCATCTTGAGAAACACACTGGGCATGTGCGTGCATGTCCAAAATTCCGAGAGGAGAATAGAGGAGAAGGATTATGGGGTGGTCATTCCCCCTCTCTCTGTTCTCTCTCCCGTGAGCACTTGTTCCCTGTAGCACAAAAGAAAATGAGTAAACACACAGATCCACTTACATGGCAGAATCAAGGGATCCAAAGGGATTAGGGACAGAGGTTAATATGTAAGACTTTTTCAAATTGTAAATCAGAGTTCTTCAAGAGAGAAAAATAAAGATACACGTTCCCCAGATGGTCTATAGCAGATTTTCTTCTCTTTAATGGAAACGTTGGGCAGAATTGAAGATCTGTGTTTCCAGCCCACGCAGTGAAGGCTTCCTGGGAACACATCTCCCATGAGCGTACCTGAAGGAACACTCTTCCCTCAGAACCCCTTCAGATTACTTGGTTGTGGGCCTGTGACTTCCTGAGACCTGAGTCACCCAGATGTCCCCTTTACTTTGTACCCCCCATGCCTCTGTCTCTACTCTTACCACCTTGGTCAGGACCTCCTCATGCTTCCTCTGGATTCATTGGCCCATAATCCATCCTTCACGCTGTGGTAGGAGGAATACATTTAGATTCCCCAAAATGATATCTAGGCTCTTGGTGATTTGATCTCTCCCTTTCATCCACTTGCCACTCTGCCCTCTGGTGCCCCAAAAAAAAAAAAAAAAAAACCTCGAAAAACTGGAAAATGTTGAAATGTGAAGATAAAAAAAAGATTACTGAGTGTCCTGTCCAATGATCCCTACTGGGTGTCTTTACTGTTCCTTGAATTGCGCTATTTTATATTTTGTTTCTATAAATTGTAGACTAGTAGAAGTGATGCAAATAATTTCTGCCCATAAAAATGCAAATTGTGTCCCTCAAGATCAGCAAATGACTGCCCTGTGGATGTTGAGCACTGTTGTACCTAACTGTAAATTCTTTTCAGCATTTCTGATCACTTATATCTGAGCGATCTTTTAGTTTTTATTTATTTATTTATTTATTTTATTATTAGTAGTAGTATTCAATTTGAGCAGAGCAAGTCAGAGACAGAGAAGGGGAGAGTTGGAAAGCAAAAAAAAAATCCAGGACTCGAACTGAGGTTGGCCATGTGGGAGTCCAGCACCTTAATCACCATGCCACCTGCCGGCCCCTTTCAGTTTTTCTTTAAACCATTTATAACCTCTTAGTGGTTTCCTCATTAGCTGAGCTAAAATCTTTGACATACAATTTATAATTCTATGAGAATCATGATTTTATCTGTTAAAAATGTTATTTTCTTTTAACAACTCCTATGGCTCTCAGATTGGACCATGTTCTTTCCTGCCTCTTTACAAGCCACTACCACTGTCAGCATGTCCTTCCCCACCTTTTTCTTTCTTTTTTTAAATATTTATTTATTTAATTCCATTTGTTATTATTATTATTATTTAAATTTGATCAGAGAGAGAGACAGAGAGAGAAAGAAAGGGAAAGTGAGAAAGAAAGCCACCAGGTCCGGGACTCAAACTCTGGTGTGCCATGTGGGAATTCAGCACCCTTAACCACCACGCCACCTGCCGGCCCCCTACCCCATCTTTTTCTACAGGGTGAACTCCTAACCATCCTTCAGTGCCCACCTAAAGGTTACCTTCTCTGTGAAGCCTTCTCTGATTTCCCCATGAAGTCAGATACTCCCGAGTTGACTAACACCTTGTCCATGCCCAATACTCTATGTTGGTACCTGCTTGCCCCACTAGACCTGGGACCCTGTAGAGAACAGCCATGATCCATCTTCTACTCCTGGAATGGTGCAGGCTCTTCACAGAATCACTGATATTTGATCAATACCTTTACTTAGGTTTCCTATTAATTCTCACAAGGACGGTGGAAGGTTGGCCATACTGTGTCTCCCTTTAACAGATGAAAGTCAGAAAGGGAGAGCAGTGGAGCCCAAGGTCACACGGCCTTGGGAGGAGCTGGACTTCACTGGTGTGCCTTCAGATTGAACTGCCTTCACTGCAATGTTAAATTGTTAGTTGACTCAGCAAATTCATGACCACATTTAAACAGAACAAGTAAGGCTAAACTTTTGGATGGAATCATGTGTCTTACCAGGTCGGTTAGGAAGACCACAATGATTTTTTTTTTTTTTTTGGAGAGGTTTTCGCTATAGGGCGCGTGCACTTGCCAGACAGACAGAGAGAGACATAGAGACAGAAAGCGAGAAATCAGCCCCCCAGAGGGGATGGTCACGCTGCAATCCCTTCTCCTCCATTCTCCTCTCGGGATCTTGGGCACGCACCCACATGTGCCCGGCGTGAGTTTTAAGCCACCGGGTCCGGGACACAAACCGCGGTCGACTATGTGGGAGTCCAGCGACATAGCCATTACGCTAACTGCTGGTTCCCGGCAGACCACAATGATTTTTAATATCTTAATTTCTCCTTCCTCAGAAATTAGTTAATAGGTATCAACCAAATAGAACTGACTATGCAAACAAATATCCTAGATATTACTATATGATGTAGCTTAAATGAAACAAAAAACAACTATAGTTTTTTTTTTTCCCATGAGTTAAAGAGAGAGAAAGAGAGAAACCCCCCTGTGCTATGTGGGGGGGGGGTTCAGCCAGCTTCAGCCAGCCCATACTCTGGGCACTGATATACACTCATGTGCCTGATGTGCTCAGGGATGTCTCCAGACATAAACCTGGAACCTTGCCATGTGGGTCAGCCTCTAAGAGGGTTGCATTTTACTGCTGCACCACTCTCTGGCCCCTTGACACTACAGTCTCTAACTTACACAAAGAGCACAGTGCTTAGTGCATTAGGTGCTTGGAAGAATCTATCCCCAGACTTGTACGAGGATGTTTGCAATGCAGAGGGCCAATTGCCCTGCAGAGCAGCCAGCAGAGCCCCTGCCCTAGTTTCATCTGGCCTATCTCTTCTGGCAAACTTGCTCATGCCAATGGCAGTCCTACTCTCAAGGCTGCATCTGGGATTGGAGTTTATGGAAGCATCTGGGGTGTTTAAAAAACACACCTAATTGTACAACTTTGCTAGAGCAGATAAAGAGTGAAATACATGCTTTACCATCTGGGTGAGTGCTCGGGTCTCCTTAGGGCTACCTGGGAGCCATCTGACCTGACACTCACAGGGTGGAGATAAACAGAGCAGCACCGGTGTAATAAGGGAAACAGGATGATTGCCTGGAGTGGTATAATTAGAGTAACTTTCATGTTGATAAGCTGCTGAGCCCTTCATCTTAGCACCCCTGCCCTTGGAAGACTGGGCTCCAGCAAGCCGTGTAATCATTATCTGGGGCTCTCGATTGTGCAGAAGCTGGGGCTGAGAGAGCAGGAGGCTGTGCAGAGGTGTGGGGAGCAGAGCAGTGAGGCCAGGCTGGCTGTAGATGCATTTCCTCCCTGTGCCAGGAAAGGCTCTGACTAAAAAACAAATGTAGTTATCACTTCCAACTGCTCTGCAGGGCAGGGCATCCTGCCTCAGGGTGGAGCGTCAGTGTGCAGTGGGAACGGTGGCCGGCCGCCAGCGGAAACCACATTTTGCCAGGGCTCCTGCCACTCTGCAGTCCTGAAGGCCAGCATCACACCAGAGGTGACAGTTTGGCCTCTCAGCCAGCCCTAAAAACACAGGTTCCAGGGAAGGGCAAACCCTTAAACCACCAGCCAGTCAACACTTCCCACTATGGGCTGGAAGCCAGGACCCAAAGGGCCAACCTCACACTGCGACTAAGGCTTTTTCTAACCCTGGGGTGTGGCCAAGGCAGAATCCCAGGAGGAGCAAGCAACTGGTAATTTTCTTGCCAATCCTAGTGACACACGCACCTTGGACTGTAAGAGATTGGCGGGTTGTTTTGCTCTAAGACGATCCTGCCCCTGACCAGTGGTCCCAGAGGCTGGCTAGATATTTTCTAGAAAGGGGGAAAGAAATGAAGACAGTCATTGCTTTCCAGTTTGCTGGCTCTGGGCTGTCGAGTAGTCCTTCCCCTTCAACCAGGCTTCCCACTGCTGGAGTTCAGACTGGATCCTGTCACTCTCCAACTGAAAACGCCCTGGGCAAAGTCCACATCCTGATGGATACCATTCTAGGTCCTTCCGGTTCTTGCTACACCGATCTGTCCCATCTCATCACTCTGCCCTTTCTCCTTCACAGGCCGTTTAACACACCCCAAGCAAGCCGTGTGCTTTCATTCCAACCGAATACCCTTTGTACCTTCTCTACCTTCTGCTCAGGCTTCCTGGTTTAAATGGCCCTTCCTAGGTGCAGGCTCTCCTGCCCTTTGTAGTCTAATCCCAACAGAGCTTGAATGTCTTCCTCCCTTGGCCTTCATAGCTTTGCATACATACTTTGTAACGTTAAACCACATTGTACTTACTTGAGTATATGCTGGGCCCTGATAATGAGCTTGACTGAGTAAGGGCTTTCTACAAAAGTTCATCTATCTATTCAATGACTAAAACAGTCCCTGGCACGTAGTAGGTGCTCAATAAATGAAAATAATGAGTGAATATATGTCGCAAAATGTCCTCTTCCTTGGAGAATTTCCTTTGTCTTAGGTAAAAGTAATGCAATTCGAGGCCAGCAGGTGGCATGGAGGTTAAGGCACTGGATTCCCAGATGGCCGACTGCAGTTAGAGTCCTGAGCTAAGCAGCTTGCTTTCTCACTCTCTCCCTCTCTTTCTCTGTTTCTCTCTGTCTCTCTGGTGAGCACACATGCCCCATAGCAAATTAAAAAGAAAAAAAAAAAAAGAAAAAGAAAGAAAGAATAACAATAAATAAAATTAATAATTAAAAAAAAAAAAAAGGCAACGCAATTCTGAGCCTTCTAGGGGCCAAGGACATTTATCTTGGAAAACAGTTTGGTCTAGACAAGCTTTGCTCTTCATCCCTGATGAAACTCCAAGCAGAGAAGGCAATGTGCAAATTAACCACTTCCAGAAGGGAACTCTCAGATGTTAACAATTTCACTGTGTGTTAAAAGCAAAGCCAAACCACACAGAGAAGTGAAACTTCCTGAACATCCCACGCCAAGCATTTAGTTACTGCTTTGTTGAAATCTGGTTGACAGTGGCCATCTGAGTCGAGACGCAGGCTGCAAGAGCAGAAAGAGCTCCATGGCTCTTCGGTGCATAAATCTTCAGCCTCCCTCCCTTCTGCCCCCTGCGACGACGTTGCCCTTTGCTAATGCCCCAGCTTCTATCACTGATGTTTGTTCTTTGGGGTTAAAGAATCTGCTTTACCCAACAGATGCAGATTTCCCTAGCCTTTTGCACCCTACAAGAAGCAAAATGGCACCCTGTGCTTGATGTAGGACCCGGGTGGCCACAGCCCTATCAAATTCTGAACCTTAAGCATCAGCACTCTTACTCTTTTGGGATTCTTATGCTTTAACGATGATGATGATGATTGTTGCTATTGAAAATCTCCTCTGAAAATAAAATGGGCTAAAATCTGAAGCAAATGACTCCAACCTTCTCAAAGATAGGATTTATCATTTTAACAGTCTACTAGGAAGATCAAGGTCCAGCTAAGCACAATAAATTAAATGGTATTTACACAAGGACATTCACTTGCAAAGCATTTTCATGAATTACAAAATTTTTTATTTCAATTTCTTTTATAGATCCAATCACATGTTACTTAACTTACAAAGCGAATATTCCAACATGCGTGCATTTCTCACCAGCCCAGTTGACAATACAGTAAAGTTATCTTCAATAGATAATAGGTATTTAATCTCCTTGGTAAGAATTGCTCTAAGTCGGTTCCATATGTGGCAAAAAGGGCACAAATTGAAGTACTTTCCTGTACTCCTAATACTGCTGAGCAGCTCCTTCCTCCTTTGTTGCCCACCCTAGATTGAAAAGAAAACAAATACCCGTTGATGTCTCAATGCTATTTCCAGGAAAAGCTCTTAACTCTCCCTAGTAGAAAGAAACAGAGATCTCGCCTCCCTGCAAACCATCCCCTCCCTCCCCATCCAGCCTATTTCTCCCACCTCCCCCTACCACTGCAGCCCTGCCAGCCTAAGTGCTTACAGCTCCCCAAATGCACTGCACCCTACCACCTCCCACTCACCCACATCTCACCATCTCTCTGCACTTCGTCCCTATGCATCTTTTGAGTGTCCATTAGATAGCTCCTCCTCCAGGAAGCCGTTCTTTAGCTCCCAAGACTGACTTTGTTTCTTTCAAACTGGTCCTAGCTCACCTTCTCCTTCTCCATCCCAGCAGTGATCACACTGCCTGTGACTGCCAATTCATGATCCTTCTCTAGAGCAATGCAGACCAAGAGTAATGTACTTTTTAAAAAAGAATGATTTATTTTACTGTATTTATTATTATTCTCAATTTGGCCAGAGAGAGAAAGAGAGAGTTATAAAGCAAGCCTCCAGGTCTGGGACTTAAACCATGATCAGCCGTGTGGGAGTCCAGCACCTTAAACACCATGCCACCTGCTGGTCCCAGTAATACACTTCTAACCATATATGTCATTTAAAACTTTCTAGCAGCATCATTAGAGTAGGGAAAAGAAACAGGTGAATTTAATTTTATATATATTTTATGTAGCTTGCTGGTGTGGCCATTCCCCTTGGGGAGTAGGGTGCTGATTTGTCACCTTTTGTTTCTGATTTAAACAGACAATCAGGGGGCCAGGAGGTAGCGTGGTGGTTAAAGGCGCTGGATTCTGTCCTTTTGGCCAGAACCGCCATCTTCCAGTAATTCACCAAGATGATGAACACAAAGGAAAAGAGGAGAGGTACCCAATAGTGGTTCCTTTGGCAACATATATGCAAATCTACAAGAAAGGGGATATTGTAGACATCAAGGGAATGGGTACTGTTCAAAAAGGAATGCCCCACAAATGTTACCATGGCAAAACTGGAAGAGTCTACAATCTTACCCAGCGTGCTGTTGGCATTGTTGTGAACACACAAGTTAAGGGCAAGATTCTTGCCAAAAGAATAAATGTGCGTATTGAGCATATTAAGCATTTTAAGAGCAGAGATAGCTTCCTAAAACGTGTAAAGGAAAATGACCAGAAAAAGAAAGAAGCCAAAGAGAAAGGTACTTGGGTTCAACTGAAGCGCCAGCCTGCTCCACCCAGAGAAGCACACTTTGTGAGAACCAATGGAAAGGACTCTGTGAGAACCCATGGAAAGGAGCCTGAGCTACTGGAACCTATTCCCTATGAATTCATGGCATGATGGGTGTTAAAAATAAACTAATCTGTGGTCTATAAAAATGGGAAAAAAATGTACTGGATTCCCACTTGGCCGACCATGGTTCAAGTCCCAGACCTAGTGGCTTGCTTTGCTTGCTTTCTCTCTCTCTCTCTCTCTCTCTCTCTCTCACTCACTCACTCTGTCCCTCTTTGGTCAAATTGAAATAAACAAATGAATAAATAAATTAATTAAATTAAATAAAAGAATTCTTAAAAAATAAAAAAATAAACAATTACTGTAAAATATTGTTAATGAGATATTTGACATGCTTTTTTCCCCTAGTCGTCCTTTGAAATCTGGCATATTTTATACTCACCAGATATCTCCACTTTCAAGTGCTCCATAGCCACATGTCGCTGGTGGCTAGTGGCTGGTTACCGTTTTGGACAGCGCAGGCTAGATTAAACGCCTTGAGAGCAGGCAAAGGCTCAACCTCACATACTAGTACCTCTTGCACTGTGCTTGGCACAAAGGCAACAATGTGAATCCCATCTATGAATGACTTCATCCTCTAAGAGAGGGAGGCTGAGTGTACACCGCCCTGTGTACCACCCAGAGCAATGGGTCTCTGTAATACAAGCCACAAGCACCTGCAGCTGTGGGTAAAATTCTGTTCCAGTGAAACTCACTAAATTAAAAAAAAAAGATGCCTGTGGACCAGCAGATGGCATAATGGTTATGTTGTTGGACTCCCATACAGTAGACCATGGTTCGAGTCTTGGATCTGGCGGCTTAAAACTCATGCCAGGTGCATGTGCGTGCGTGCCCAAAATCCTGAGAGGAGAATGGGGAAGAAGGGATTGTGGTGTGGCCATTCCCCTTAGGAGGTGGGGTGCTGATTTCTCACCTTTTGTCTCTCTCTGTCTCTTTGGCAAATGCATGTACCTTATAGCAAAAATCTCTCTAAAAAAAGAAAAAGAAAGATGCCCAGGTATAGGCTGATAACATTCATATTTCAGGCATTATGGAAAATGACAGAAATAACCAGATCAACAAACAAACTGGACATACACCCCTGGGAATTTAACATAATGTAACTTAACCTTTGTATGGGACAGGAACCCAAAGTGCAGCTTCTCCAGGAGACTTTCTTGAGCTGAACAAACCTAAAACATTCTCTACCACAGGACGAGGAGGCTAGAAAGGAGCCAAGAGAAAGGATAAGTA
>NW_006159514.1:380644-394198 GCF_000334495.1 Tupaia belangeri chinensis
CTGGGTAAAAAAAAAAGTGCTTGACTTCCTTTTGGCTAGAACCACCATCTTCCAGTAACTCACCAAAATGACAAACACAAAGCGAAAGAGGAGAGGCACCCGATATATGTTCTCTAGGCCTTTTAGGAAACATGGAGTGGTTCCTTTGGCAACATATATGCAAATCTACAAGAAAGGGGATATTGTAGACATCAAGGGAATGGGTACTGTTCAAAAAGGAATGCCCCACAAATGTTACCATGGCAAAACTGGAAGAGTCTACAATCTTACCCAGCGTGCTGTTGGCATTGTTGTGAACACACAAGTTAAGGGCAAGATTCTTGCCAAAAGAATAAATGTGCGTATTGAGCATATTAAGCATTTTAAGAGCAGAGATAGCTTCCTAAAACGTGTAAAGGAAAATGACCAGAAAAAGAAAGAAGCCAAAGAGAAAGGTACTTGGGTTCAACTGAAGCGCCAGCCTGCTCCACCCAGAGAAGCACACTTTGTGAGAACCAATGGAAAGGAGCCTGAGCTACTGGAACCTATTCCCTATGAATTCATGGCATGATGGGTATTAAAAATAAACTAATCTGTGGTCTATTAAAAAAAATCAAGTCCCAGACCTAGTGGCTTGCTTTGCTTGCTTTCTCTCTCTCTCTCTCTCTCTCTCTCTCACTCACTCACTCTGTCCCTCTTTGGTCAAATTGAAATAAACAAATGAATAAATAAATTAATTAAATTAAATAAAAGAATTCTTAAAAAATAAAAAAATAAACAATTACTGTAAAATATTGTTAATGAGATATTTGACATGCTTTTTTCCCCTAGTCGTCCTTTGAAATCTGGCATATTTTATACTCACCAGATATCTCCACTTTCAAGTGCTCCATAGCCACATGTCGCTGGTGGCTAGTGGCTGGTTACCGTTTTGGACAGCGCAGGCTAGATTAAACGCCTTGAGAGCAGGCAAAGGCTCAACCTCACATACTAGTACCTCTTGCACTGTGCTTGGCACAAAGGCAACAATGTGAATCCCATCTATGAATGACTTCATCCTCTAAGAGAGGGAGGCTGAGTGTACACCGCCCTGTGTACCACCCAGAGCAATGGGTCTCTGTAATACAAGCCACAAGCACCTGCAGCTGTGGGTAAAATTCTGTTCCAGTGAAACTCACTAAATTAAAAAAAAAAGATGCCTGTGGACCAGCAGATGGCATAATGGTTATGTTGTTGGACTCCCATACAGTAGACCATGGTTCGAGTCTTGGATCTGGCGGCTTAAAACTCATGCCAGGTGCATGTGCGTGCGTGCCCAAAATCCCGAGAGGAGAATGGGGAAGAAGGGATTGTGGTGTGGCCATTCCCCTTAGGAGGTGGGGTGCTGATTTCTCACCTTTTGTCTCTCTCTGTCTCTTTGGCAAATGCATGTACCTTATAGCAAAAATCTCTCTAAAAAAAGAAAAAGAAAGATGCCCAGGTATAGGCTGATAACATTCATATTTCAGGCATTATGGAAAATGACAGAAATAACCAGATCAACAAACAAACTGGACATACACCCCTGGGAATTTAACATAATGTAACTTAACCTTTGTATGGGACAGGAACCCAAACGGAAGTGCAGCTTCTCCAGGAGACTTTCTTGAGCTGAACAAACCTAAAACATTCTCTACCACAGGACGAGGAGGCTAGAAAGGAGCCAAGAGAAAGGATAAGTATGGGATTCTGAGTTGCACCCACTCTATGTTTTAGGACTCCTGGAGTCTTTATCTTCGAAGTTGTTACTTTTAAAGGTGCTTTTTCCTGCAAAGCAGAGGTGCCGGGGAAAACATTGATGTCAGTCCAAACTTGAGAGCAACTTTCAGGAGCCAACCACCTCAAGGACACTGCAAAGCTCGTGGAATGGATGGCCTGTCTGTGCTCTGTACAGTCAGTTCTAGATCCCCAAATAACCAAACTCGAGGGCTTCTGGCTGTTAAACCAGCTATTCTTTTTTTAAAGGTTTTTGTCATGGCACACGTGTACTTGCCAGAGAGAGACAGAGAGAGACAGTGAGAGGGAAAGTGAGAAATCATCCCCCAACGGGATGACCATGCTGCCATTCTTTCTCAATGATCCTAAGGGTGTATGTACGTGCACCTGGCATGAGTTTCAAGCCGCTGGATCCAACTGTTGTTGGTCATGTGGGAGTCCAGTGCCTTAACCACCACACCATCTGCCAGCCCCACAAACAGTTGCTCTTAAACTTCAGTAGGCATTAGAAACACCTTGGAGGGAACCAACAGTTAGCGTAATGGCTATGTCGCTGGACTCCCACGTAGTCGACCGCGGTTCGCATCCCGGACCCGGTGGCTTAAAACTCACGCCGAGTGCTTGTGCGGGTGTGCCCAAGATCCCGAGAGGAGAATGGAGGAGAAGGGATTGCGGCGTGACCATCCCCCATGGGGGGTGCTTTCTCGCTTTCTGTCTCTTTGTCTCTGTCTGTCTGGCGAGTGCACACGCCCTATAGCGAAAAAAATCTCTCCAAAAAAAAAGAAACACCTTGGAGGCCAGTTAGAAATTCAGATTGGGGACCCCACCCTTCAGAGAGTCTGATTGAGTAGATTAGAGGTGGATAGTTCTTTTCTTTTGTTTTCTTTTATATATTCAACCACTGTACATCGCTACGACTTGTAAAGTGAATTGATCCAACATGGATATACTTCACACCAGTCCAACTGAAGATATTGTACATGTTATCATCAACAGGTAATCATCCATGTCTGTGTTCCATAAATGTCTTCCTATTTTTCTCCTTGATTCCTTTCTTCACACTCTCCCCCTTCGACCCTCCTCTTCCCACAGTGAATAATAGTGAGGTCCACACTTGGAGAAAAACAACCCTAACCTGTAGTAGTTACACCTTACCAATGATCAGTTTACTTTCCTCTCGCCTCTCTTCTAAACAACCCCAAGGCTCTGCCTTCTGGGCCGAGCGTGGCTGTGCAGTTCCTGCACAGACTACTGGTTACCAGCTGAGAAGGCACATGGGCACTGAGGCCTAGGTGCCTGGTGAGAGCTGCGTCTACCCAGAGTAGTAACTCTCTCTCTTTGGACAAGCTGCCTCCTCCAACTCACCAGCCTTGTACTCTGGTGAGGTTGTATCAGCGCAGAAGAGCCCTCCCGCCTTTATTTTTCTTCATACACTCTAAGGGCTAGCAGTTGCCTTGAATCTGTTGTTCAGCGCCTTGGACATCCCATCTTTCCCAGACTCCAGCAACAGGCACCCTCGGCCAAGCACTGCTCTTGCAGGTGAAAACCAGAAGTGGGTTTTATGGCTCATTGCTTTCCTTAGCCGTCACTAGCCAGTCAACCACCAGCCCAGATCCTGAACTCCTGCTAGGGTCTCAGCAGAGGCAGCCCAGCAGGGGTTTGGCACCTCCCTGGGCAAGGCTGGCCGGCTCCTTGGTATGGATGAGGAGTGAGCTGATGGCTCAGGGCACCTCTGCTGGACAGACTCTGCCTCTCTGGTTTCATGAACAGATGGCAGATTTCTGCTGGGCTCCATAAGGACTTAGTAAGAATGATGGTTCCACGGGAAAAGCTCCTGAATAAGTCTCCAAGTGAGGCTTACCGTGGGGAGGATCGCTGGGTGGGACAGATGCCCAAGTGACAAGCTGCAACAAATTCTCTTCCCCCTTTCTCCCAGCTCTTCCAACTTTCTGAACTGGATGAACACTTCGTGATAGATCGTGTGTGTCAGGGCAGACAAAGAGCTAATAAAAGGGTCATTGGACCTACTCTGAATCTCAGCTGCATCCTTCAGAAAGTGAAAGAGGACTCCCCTGAGCTGCCAAGAGTGAGGAAATGTGATCTGGGTTGGGCTGGAAACTCTAGATCTGCTACAACCTGGCTAATTGCTACTGGGGAGAGAGGCGAAGAATAGTTAAGAACTTGCAGCCAGAAGAAAACAAATCAGAAGGGGATAGAGCAGGTTAGTAAAGAAGACAGCTGAAATCTGAACCTACCACCATTCACTCACAGGACAGCTATGGGGCTCCTAGTCACATCATGTTACCAGTTAGTACTGTCTTAGGTCCTTCGACCAGCTCACTCCTAGACTAGCAGGTGATAATTACAAGTAGCTAAACAAATAATTACAACAAAGCGCGGCAAGTAATAAGAAAGAGAAAGGTCCAGAAGACTGTGGGTGTGTGCAGGAAGAGAAGGCCCAGCAGGTACTGGGCAGCTCCCTAGTGGAGCATAGAGCAGAGCAAACTGCATGTGCGAGGCAGGGAGGCCAACGACCTGGTGAATCACAAACAATCCCGCCTCAGGGAGCACAGAGTAAAGGAAGGGAGTGGCTCAAGATAAAGCTGGGGAGGCAGGCTAGATCCGGGGACCTTTGGATGGTATGCTAAAGTATACAGAATGTCTCCCTGAGGAGTCGTAAGTTTTACGCAGAGGAGTGACTGAAAACAAACCTGTGGTTTTTGTTTACCTTTCTTACTTGCTTATTTAAATGAATTGGTTTTGAAACGTAATTTGTAAATAAGGTCACAAAATTCAAACACCCCCAAAGACAGTAGAGAAGGATGAGCTGCCTTCCTGCCACCAGCACAGCCAGCTTTCCCTTCCCAGAAGCACCTTCTTTCTAGTTTTACATATATCCTCCCAGAAGTGCCATGTACTGACAAGTATATATGTTTATATACAAAGGGCCACAGTTTTTTTAAAAATTATTTATTATTGTTATGATTATTTATTCACCAGAGAAAGAGAGGGAAATGAGAAAGCAAGCTGCCAGGTCTGAGACTCAAATCATGGTTGGCCATGTGGGAATCCAGCACCTTAACCACCGTGCCACCTGCTAGCCCCCACAGCATATTGTTTTCAGGTTGTGTACTGTGCAAGGCCACCCATCCAAGGGGATGAGAGGGGGTTAATATTTGTTGCTCACTTGCTTGCCAAACTGCTCACTGGCATGGGGCTGCATACACCGGAGGGGACATCTTTTCCTAATTTGTTCAAGGCACTCCGTCGGCTAGTCCATATAGTGATTTGTACACATGACACACATACACACCTACACATAGGCACTGATCTATAGGCACTCACACAGCTTTTTATTCCTGTAGAAGGGAATACATTCTATATTCATGGTACAACACCTTCATGTAGAAAGAATCTTTGAGATCATTCATATATAGATATCTCTAATTTTCTCTTATAGCTACTTGGCTGCTCTTTGGCATCTAGGATCACTATTATTTCAAGGAACAAAGAATTTCCTTTGAATAAACTGAAACCAAAGGCAAAAAAGAAGTTCAGCCGGCCCCAGCATGCCACACAGTTTAACATCAGTAGGCTCCACCCTCCAGCCATGATTCTTCAGATCAGCTTTCACCTTTAGGCCTCCTGGAAGCTCCAGGCATTCACTTTGTGGCTACAGCTATTTGAAGCCCCATATTTATTCTGATTAATTCTAATTCAACAAGATTTAATTATACATGAGACAGTCTCTGTGGTCAGGGAAACATGACGAACCAATTGGCTTTTACCCGTTGGGATCCACCCCCAAGAGCTGGGAGTGGGTACAACACCAATCAGCCATTAGGAGGAGCAAGAAGGAATGCACACTCGGGTAGCAACCGGCAAACGGTCCTTATATCTGGTTTCCCATTGAATTCAGTAATTCCTAGCAATGGTCCTTTAGTTTGCTTCCAGCGTCATGTCATTCTAAACAATGCCATAATTAACATCGTGCCCATACTTTTTGCAGATAAATGAATAGTGTAAAGATACATTCCTGGACAGTCTTTGAGCCCAAGAATGTCTGTACATGTAATTTGATAGACTTTACTATATCACCCTTTGAAGGGAGGGCACTGACTGAGATTGCTGGTTGTGTGCTGTCAACTTTCTCAGACCTGGGCTTTCAAAGTGCAATTTGACATCACAAAGTTCAATGCGGTTGATGGATAAGAAGGGAATAAAAGTGGAGGTAAAAATAGTAGTTATGTAATTATGATAATCACAGGAAGAGATGATAAGGACGTGAACCAAGGTAGCTACTGTATGTTTGAAAAGCAGAGACAGGATGAAGACATGCGTTTCTCAGCACAACACAGCAATGGGAAAATGTAGCTATTTTGCAAAAAATGTAGTGCTGAAAAAGCTTCTTTTTAAAAATAGTAATGAAAAAGAAAAGATTCTGCGATTAAGAACTTCTCCAGTTGGAAATAGAAAATAAATATGCTAAGTATCAAAGACCCTAACGCAGACCCAACTCAGAATTTGAGCTAAACATGCTCAGCTCTCAAAAACAAATGTAGAAATGAAAACCCCAATTATCAGAGCACACATTAAATGATATTCTAAAAGTGCTCTTTGTAAATTCTAAACAGTCTGCAGTGTAAGAGACTATGACAATCATGTACTGCTAAAGCAGAGTAAGCACTGAACCCTATGAACTGTTGTTCAAACAGTGAAAAATTCTTTCTTGGTGGATCCTTCCTTTTAGATCCTACAAGCCAAAGTATTCTCCACTCTGGCATCAACTTTGTCACATAGAGACCAGCCAGTGGTGCACTGAGGCTGCATCTGTGATCCTCTGCAAGGCTAACCCATATGAGAGACTTTGGGGTTCATAGCTAGACACCTCCCTGAGTATACTGGATACCCGTGTCCCCGTTATCCAGGACTGGCTGCAGCTGGAGATGGATTGTGGCATCAGGACCCTGATGGAGCTGCTGTCTTTTTTTTTTTCTCTGTTTCTCTTGTTTATCAAATAAGTAAATATATTTTTAAAAATTTGCCATGTACACTGGAGGCACCGTAGCTAAATTGCTAGCTGGAGTAGTCTAAGATCAGTTTCTGACACATTTTCCTGGTTGTAAAACAATGTTCTCAATTCGTTCTAAAATCATCTCATTAAGTATGTTTGATGCACTTTGCTACAGAACTGCATAAATCCTTCTGCGTTGCTCACATTTCTCAGAACAGTTTGAAACTATTTCTCTACTGGGTGCAATGTCGGGAAATGAAAGTCTTCTTTCTAATCCCCTGACATTGTAACTACCCACCCAATCCTGTTTTTCTTGTTTTCTGCACCAACCATCCTTAGATCCTTCTTTTCTATAAAATTCTTGGAGGAGAAAACAAAAAAGAGAACATTTTTTAAATAGTTGCAAAGGGGAAAAAAAAATCAAGCATACTTCTGGGAAACTGGGTGAGATACAAAGGGGTAGGGCCGAAGTCTGGAGCACAGTCCAGGTCATGTTATACCCCATCTGGATAAAGTCTTTGAAGGAGGGACCAGAAGGTTTACAGACCTGAAAACCAGACCTGGAGAGGTCTACTGGGCATTCTGAAGCCACCTTGGCACTAGTAGAACCTGAACTCCTGGAGCACTGCCAGGAGGAGGAAATCAGGCAGTATTGCAAGTGACGGGGAGTGACTGTAAATACAGATGAAGCTTCGTTAGCTCACCCACTGCTTGTTGCCCACTGTTTGGCCCAGTTCCTAAGAGGCCACGGACTGGTACTGGGTGGTGGTGGTGGAGGGGGGACCTCTGGTCTAGAGAATTTCTGAGTTCTTTTCTTTTTTAATTTTAAATTTATTTATTTACATTCATTCACTGTATACCATTACAGTATACAAAATGAGATTTTTCCATCCAGAATACACTGTTTATTGGCTCAATCAAGGATATTACCATATGTGTTATCATCAACAAATAATTTTCCATTTCTTGTTTCTTACATATTTTATTTCTCTTCCTCCCCCCGCACTCCTTGATTCCCTACCACTCACCCTCTGCCATTTCCCACCTTCTCCCACACTCTCTGGTATCTACTGCTGCTTTCCATGCCTTTTTTTCCTCCCACATTTTATTGATTCACGAAAAATTTTAATTAATCTAAATACTTTCAATAGCAAGTGCAGCCGATATATACATGTCTATGAACACATGTCTGACTTTAGGCATAAGCCACAGTGAGCAGAATGAACATACTATAAAGTGGCACCTAGCTGGGGCTACATAGCTTACTACAGTCATTAAGAAGATATTTTTATGCATTTTTTAATTTCAAGAGGAATAGTTTTAGTTTTAATAGATCAAAATCAAAAAATGTTAAGAGAAGTTTGCTTAAGACTTAAAGCCAGGTAAAAGGTTAGGATTCCATTCAAACAGTAGGCGGATGAACCTATCAACAGTTGAAGAGAAGCCAAAAAGCCTTAAATCTGGAAAATAAAGCATAGAAGAAAATCAGTAATGTTTTAGTCACAAATCATAAAATTCTATTTCACCAGTTCAGTCTCATGTAATTCATCTCTCTTCTGTTGAATTTGCAGTATCACTGTGTTCTGATTTTCTGTTGCAGTTTTGGAAGTTAACATTCAATGTTATTATTGATCTTTCTGGACTTGTCTCTACCATTAAGTTGGCCATTCTCTTGGCTATTTTTTGTACTTTTATCTCTGTGTGTCTGAATTTAGTTTTCTTGGTATAGCAATCCCTTCAGAACTTCTTGGAGAGATGGTATGGTGTTGGTAAATTCTTTCAGGTTTTGTTTATCTGAGAATATTTTTGTCTTTTCTTCCCATATGAAGGATGATCTTGCCGGGTATAGTTTTCTTGGTTGAAATTGTTTTTCACTTAACACTGTGAGTATATTTTCCCATTCTTTCCTTGCTTGTAATTTTTTTTTTTTTTTTTGGGAGAGGTTTTTGCTATAGGACATGTGTGCTCACCAGAAAGACAGAGAGACAGAGAGATAGAAAGCGAGAAATCACCCCCTGGGAAGGATGGCCATGCTGCAATCCCTTCTTCTCCATTCTCCTCTCAGGATCTTGGGCATGCACACACACATGCCCGGCGTGAATTTAAGCCACCAGGTCCGGGATTCGAACTGCGGTTGACTACATGGGAGTTCAGCGACATAGCCATTATGCTAACTGCTGGTCCTGCATGTAGCGTTTTCAATATGAGGTTAGATGTTACCCTGCTGGGATATCCTTTGAAAGTAACGACATTTTTCTCTTGCCAATTTTAGTATTCTGTCTCTGTCTGTGGTTTTAGTCAATCTAGCTATGATATGCCTTGGAGGAGATCTTCTTGGGTTAATTCTACGTGGGGTTCTTTGTATTTCTTGGGCCTGGGTATCTAAATGCCTCTCTAGGTTTGAAAACTTTTCTTCCAGGATTTCATGGAATAGATTAACAATTCTCTTACTAGTTTCTTCATCTTCTGGGATACCGATTATCCAGATATTTGGATCTAGTATGACTAGTATATTATTCTCTTTTTTGGGGGGTTATTTTCTCAGTCTTTTTATGAATTTTCCTAGGTCAAAGCTCCTGTTTTCTACATCTGAGAGTCGACCTTCTGCATGATCTGATCTGCTTTTAATACTTTCAATGTAGTATTTTGATTTCCTGTATTATAGCCTTCATCTCTAACCATTTAATTTGATTCTTTTTTATGGTGTGTATTTCCTCTTTCAGATCATGCAAGAACTTCCTCACCTCTTGGAACTCCTTGTCTCTTTTCTCCTGCATCTTCTGGAGTTCATTGTCTCTCTTCTCTTGCATGTCTGTTGGCTTTGTCACTACGAATTTTCTAAATTCTTTGTCTGACATTTCCATGACTTCCATTGTACTGTCTGTGTAGGATGAGGAGTTATTCTTTTCCATTGTGGGAGAAATTTTCTTGGCTTCTAATATTTCTTGTGCCTCTGTGGTGGTTTCTGGTCATCTGATGAATTATACATTTTTTCCTAAATTTTGGAGTTAAATCTGAGCATTCAGAGGCATGCAGGAGGAGGTGTTCTGCAATATCTCTGCAGTTTCATTTTTCTTTTTTTTGAAAGGTTTTTGCTATAGGGCACGTGTGCTCACCAGAAAGACAGAGAGAGACAGAGAGACAGAAAGCGAGAAATCACCCCTGGGGGGATGGCCACGCCACAATCCCTTCTCCTCCATTCTCCTCTCAGAATCTTGGGCATGCACATACATGCGCCTGGCATGAGTTTAAGCCACTGGGTCCAGGACTCAAACTGCAGTCGACTACATGGGAGTCCAGCGGCAAAGCCATTATGCCAACATCTGGTCCCTGCAGTTTCACTTTTCTCCCTTTGTGCAGCAGATCCTGTGGGAGTTGAGGATTACTCTAACTCTAAAAGAACTTAGATGTTGGCTACTGTGCACCTAGACCTGTCCAGAAGCTCAGTGTGTAAGAGCTGAGCAGAAAAGTGAGAAAGGTAAAAGGAAAAGGAAAAGCTAAAGAAAACAAAGACAAAACAAGGCAAAATCAATAAAAAAGAAAAAAGTTTATTTATTTATTTTGTTTTTGTTTGTTTGTTTTTTGAGAGGTTTTTGCTAGAGGGCGTATGCGCTCACCAGAAAGAAAGAGAGAAACAGAGACACAGAAAGTGAGAAATCACCCCCTGGGGAGGGGACCATGCCTCAATCCCTTCTCCTCTATTCTCCTCCCGGGATCTTAGGCACGTATGCCCATGCGCCCAGCGTTAAATTTAAGCCACCTGGTCTGGGACTCGAACCACAGTCGACTACATGGGAGTCCAGCGACATAGCCACCACACCAACTATGCTGGTCCTAAAAATTTAATTATTTTTTAAAATACAAAACGAAAACCATACAGTGCCACTCAGAGCTCAAATGTAGATGACTTGTGGTTGGCCTGTCCTATGTGGGAGGGGTGGAAAGGTGAGAATTAGCAAGATAAAAGGCTATCAGAGAGCTAAGAAGTTTAAAAATTAAAAAAAAAAAAAAATTAAAGAGAGAGATGGAAAGAGACAGAGAGAATACAGAGTGTACTCTACCTACTACATCATGAGGTCGGGAGGGTGAAGTCTGGGCAAAAAAATCTTCATTTGTCCTAGTCCCTGAAAGGGGCCACTCAGAGCTCAAGTGTCGAATTCTTGAGTTCTTAACCACAGGTGGCCCTGGCCCTCAGTCCAGTCCTGAAACTCAGCTGACTGGGGCCAGTAATCCACAATGGGAGGGAGGGTCTCACAGCAGAGTTGAGTTCTTCCTCAAAAACCTTGCTACAGCCAGGCTGAAAAGCTGTGTCCCTGGAGACCTTCTCGCTGGCCCAGCTCTGAGTCCCATTTCCTGTTTCTGTCCTGCCATCTCTCGAAGCCAGGGGCAGGCCTGTCTGGTGAAGCCTCCCGTGACCACTGCCCACATGACGTTCTCGCTTTTCCTTTGATTGTGACAGCCTGTGATCACTATTACGGAAGTCTCCCTGGCCACACCGCCCTTCAGCCTGTCCTGAGTGGAAGCCCGATACTGGAGCACGGGAGAGTTTTGCGCTGTCGATGCAAGATAGACCATGCTGTCCTGTCCTCCCCTAGAAACACGGTCCCAATCCCAGGAAGAATCCAGTGTTTCTTGGAGCTAGTCACAAGTAGTTGAGGGTCCAGAGGATGGTAAAATTATTTCTTTTCTTTCACTAAGAAAGGACTTCCGTAAGTATGGGTTTCCTGCAGTCCCTACGCTAAATATAAACAAGCTCTTGCTTCCTCAGTCTCCCTTCCTCCTTCCTTCACCCTCTACCCACTCGGCCTACCACCAGCATTACTAAGACCTCAAGGAACCTTGGAACCCTGCCCTTCATTCTGGGAAAGCAACCTGAATCCTTTTCCCTAAGTGAAGCCTTTATTAAAAATCAACCTTTCCAAAGCCAGCCTGAGATTAAGGGATCTGGATCAAACATGACCACCTGCGTGTGTTTTTTAACCCAGAAACCACTGGGCTGGGGCTGGCAGGGGGCATGGTGGTTAAGGCACTGGATTCCCACATGGCTGATCGCAGTTCAAACTTGGACCTGGAGGTTTGCTTTCCTACTTTCCCTTTCTCTCTCTCTGTCTCTCTCTAGTCAAATTAAACAAATAATAGTGATTATAATAAAAGAAATAAAATAATTCTTAAAGAAAAGAAAACAAAACAAAACAAAAACACACTAGGCATGTGTGCATGAATGCCCGGGATCCTGAAAGGAAGGAGAAATGGAGGAGAAGGGATTATGGTGTGACTATTCCCCACGGGTGGTGCTTTCTCCCTCTCCCTCTTATTCTCTCTGGTGAATGCATTCTCTGGCAAAATTTAAAAGTAAACATAAAAAAAACCTTGGTCCAGCCAACCATGTGGTGGTTAAGACAGCTGAATCCCACATGGCCAACAGCACGGTTCAAGTCCTGGACCCAGCAGCTTGAAAAACATGCTGAGTATGTGTGCGTGTGTGCCCAAAATTCCAAGAGGAAAATGAAGGAGAAGAGATCGCAGTGTGGTCATCCCCTCAGGGGTGGGAGTGGAGGCAGGGGAAGGGGTGAATGCTCAGTTTCCCCTTCTCTCTCTTTATCTCTCTGTCTCTCTCTGGGGAGTGCACGTGTTCCATAGTAAATTAAAAAACAAAAACCTCTCTCTTGCTAACAATAACATTTCCTAGCATAATTTCTATGTATTGTTGTGCTTTAAAAACCTCTTCCTGCCAAAGATGAGGAAGAAGTGGATCAAAGTGAGCGAAGAGACAGATAGTTCTGTTATAAGTGAGCATGTTAGTCTTTTTCAGAAATCACTGGAGGTTCCTGAAAGGCCTGGAAGAGTGAACGGCTGTCCCTAAAAGTACCAGGTTGCCCAGGGGAGCAGTAGCCACATGGCCCCACCGAAGGGCCTGGCCTTGTATAGCTGGCCCTGAGCCCAGGGCAGGAACTCCCTGCCCTCTGCTCTGCACTGAGGTAGTACAGTGGGAGCCAATTTGCAGGCAGCCCCCTGGGCTCCGTTGGGCCCACTGAGTACCTTGTCCAACCCATATGTTTTCCCTTTCCTTACAAAGCTGTTTCCTCGGCGGCTTCAGTGAGGAAACCCCTGAGTAAACAGAAAGTGAGCTGTCAGCCCCAGCTTTCCCCGAGGGGCACCCCAGGGACACAACCCAGGCAAGGCCCACTTCCAGCCTGCCAGCCACCACCGCTGCTGCCATGAGGTACTTTCTTTCAGCTGCATTTACTTCAGCCTCTGAAGGAAAAGCTCTGTCTCCAAACAGCGAGGCGGAGGAAATCTTTGAGGCAGATGTCCACGCAAGGCACCGAAGCCCTCTGCCCTTCCCCTCCTGAAGGCCCTCCCCGCCACAGAACAATGGCTCCAATCTTGCCAGGGAATCCACAGGCTTCCAGGCTGGCTCGTTTTCAGCATCTGTGTATTTCAGGAGGCTCGTCTCATGTGAGGGGTGTGGGGTAAGCAAGATGTTGCTGACATGGGGGGCCACAGAAGCATAGAAATGGCTACCATCCCCACTTTATAGATGGAGAAGCTAAGGCTTAGAGGTCACGTAGCTAAGAACAGGCAGGACCAGAGGTCTAGTCCAAGTTTGTCTGACCTGAAATTCCATATCTTAACTGTTACCCTCCACCCATGGTGGGCTGTTTGGAATGCGGGGGGCCTGGACCACCAACCAGACCAGAGGGCCCTGGATGTAGTGCCAAGCTCAAGGACCTAAGAAACAAGTGGGTTGTAGCTCAGGAGGGGGACAAGGGAAGTAGTTTGGGCGGTAGCAGATTACGCTCTTC
>NW_006159514.1:394250-433725 GCF_000334495.1 Tupaia belangeri chinensis
CTGGCCAGGGAATCCACAGGCTTCCAGGCTGGCTCGTTTTCAGCATCTGTGTATTTCAGGAGGCTCGTCTCATGTGAGGGGTGTAGGGTAAGCAAGATGTTGCTGACATGGGGGGCCACAGAAGCATAGAAATGGCTAACATCCCCACTTTATAGATGGAGAAGCTAAGGCTTAGAGGTCACGTAGCTAAGAACAGGCAGGACCAGAGGTCTAGTCCAAGTTTGTCTGACCTGAAATTCCATATCTTAACTGTTACCCTCCACCCATGGTGGGCTGTTTGGAATGCGGGGGGCCTGGACCACCAACCAGACCAGAGGGCCCTGGATGTAGTGCCAAGCTCAAGGACCTAAGAAACAAGTGGGTTGTAGCTCAGGAGGGGGACAAGGGAAGTAGTTTGGGCGGTAGCAGATTACGCCCTTCCTTGCCAGTATTATTGTGACCATTTTTGGTCCAGAAACCCAAGATAGTAGACAGTCTCCACTACCTACTGGTGCTGTCTTGAGCAGTTTACTTCATCTCCTCATGCCTCAATGTTCTCTTCTCTAAAATGGAAGTAATAAGACTCCCTGCCTTCTGGGTTGGCTGTGAGGATTGAGCGGGCTGATATGGGCAAACACCCGGCACGGTGCCTGGCATGCGGTAAGCGTATACTGCTGATAGCACCATCAATATCATCGCCACCCTCTTCACCCTTCTCATGACCACCGTGGCGATGAGATTATTGCCATTGCCAGGTGTGGTCTGACACCTTCCCCGCGCCTCTCCAGGCAGAGTACAGCCTCTTCAAATTGTGCCCCCAACCTTCATGGACACCTTTATCATAGTCTTTATCACTTCCTATCAACTCCTCTGGTGTGAGCAGGAACGACTTTCCATCTCTGCATCTTCCACGCCTCGCACAGTGCCTGGTACTTGGTAGTTTTACAATAAATACACATTGAACGAAAGCCAAATGGTGCTTAATTCTAAAAATAAGACTTTCAGACAAATCTCAAAGGTTATCCGAACAAGCAAGTGGAAGCCACCCCGCTGGGCAGTTGTTGAAAGTGATTTTCGTAAGATTTACAAATATGTCCCCAGCTCATGCCTTAGAAATCAGAAGTAACATGATATGTGATCATTGAATTATGAAGTGTAAAAATACAGGTACTAGATTTCCATTGTATCACATGATAGCAATAAACCCCATCTGAGGTACTGCATGTCCTATTCACCTGGAGTTCCCTCCCTGCTTCAGCATTTGAAGACTCAAAAATAGATAATTCCCAAGAAGTAGCCCCATGAAAAAATTTCCAAGGAACCACCTTTATATGGAACATTTTAAAATAAATTTTTCAAAGGACTCCCAGATTTGGTTCATGAAATGTATATTAAGCACCACTGATGCCTGGTATATGATACATGATGATGCGTTAAGACATGGTGCCTACCTCTGAGGACTCCCCTCTTTAGTTGGAGAAAAAGCCCCATGAGCTGATAATTTATATGCAATGTGGTGAGTGACAAATAGAGGCATGCCTGACACATTCAGACTGCAGAGGAGGGGGCCCATTTGAGGGACTAAGGACTTTTATATGGTGTTCAAGATTGGCCTAAGGACAATGGATGCATTTGGAGGTTTCTTCCTGGGCAGCTGCGATTCTGAAATACCAAGGATTGCTAAGCACATTGCCACACAACTGTTCTAAGAAGGCACAACTATGGCTATTGTAAGCACAGGGAAGAGGCTAGCAAGAGGTCTCCTCCTAGGGGTTGTTGGAGCTGCTGGCCTCTGGGCAGGGCATTCCCTCCCAACACCCAGGACCAGTCATCCTTGTACAAACAAAGCCAGTGCTGTCTCCGAGAGCTTGCAACAGCCCACAGGCCCTCCCTGCTGGGTCAATAAATAATAGCTGAATGTCAGCCACCTCACCTTGAAAATGCTCCCCACCGTCGGTGCCCTAGGGGAAGAACACTGTCCTGTGTTTGATGATTTCCTTCCTTCAAGCCCAGGCCTGTGCACCACTGGCCATTATGGGCGTACTTCGGGTTTTCAGCTGTAGGGCTACTCTTACTTAGATAATTAGTTTTAATAGATAAGGAGTTGTGGCAATGAATGGATAGAGTCGGGTTGTGGGTGATCATTTTTCACTCACTTTGTGCAGCGGGATACTCCAGACTAGAAAGAAGCATGAGGGGACCAATCAGGAGAGCCCTAAGGCTTGCAGTGACCAAGGTTCACCTCCCTTCTAAGACACTACAGCTCACAGGTAAATACGTTGTCCTCAGAGGGCTTGTAGCAGATCCTATGCAGATGAGACTTCTTGGAAACAGCCCCTGTGACAATCTCTTTGGGAATCAATGCCAGTTGTCTCATTTCAGGCTCCTCTGTTCTCGACTAATCTCCTTCAAATAACCTTCCCCTTCTGCCTTGGAGGTCTGAAGGGCTGTGAAAGTCCCCTCCCTCATCTCTGCAAACACCTGGCAATGCAGATCCCAGGAAGGAACTCCAGGAAGAGGCTGGGCTGGGCAGGAGGAGGAGGACTTGGCCAATCCCAAGCTGGCACCAGGCCAAGCACACTAGATGCAGAGTAATAAGCTGCTTTTGAAAACTCAATAGTGCCCCCAAAGAAATTCCACAGCCTCGAGGTGCTTGCTGAGAGGAACAAGCAGAGGAAGGAAATACCAGGAGGTAGTAACTGATAAAAATATAGCCTGTGGAGGAGTCATCAGCTTGTAAAATGGAAAAAATGAGAACTTCTAAAAAAATAAATTGTTCCACAATTTGGAACATTTGGCCAGCATGGTTATTGGGCCATTTTTGTAAATAATAGAAGCACTTTTTTTTTCCCTCATTATAATGTACCTTTACTGAGAAAAGTATCAAAATGGGAGAAAAGAGGTTTGGAAGGTGTGCAGTGGTAAAATATGACGCTCGGAGGCTGACCCACGTGAGAGGGTGCCAGGTTTGTGTCCAGAGACTCGCCTGAGGATGTTGGGCACATGCATGCTCATGGTCTGGGACCGGCTGAGGCCAGCATCCCAGCATCAAGACCTGATTGGAGGTGCTGTCTCTCTCTTGTTCATGGAAGAAACAAATTAATAAACTTAAAAACTGCAGAAAAGAATAAAGAAAAAGTCACATTCGGCAATAACCTGGTCACCTGAGAATAGCCACAGTTAACATTTGTTGTACCACCTTTTACTCTTTTCAAAAATCATTCATTAGTATAATTAATGAATTAATTTTATTTATTATTATTAGTTTTAAATTTGCTATAGAGTACATGTGCTCACCAGAGAGAGCGAGAGGGAAAGTGAGAGAGCAAGCCACCAGGTCTGCACTTGACCTGTAGTCGGCTGTGTGGGAGTCCAACGCCTTAACCATCACGCCACCTGCTGATCTCCCCTCCTTAGTCATTTTAACTACGTCTACCCTGCCTTCTTTTTGTAGAAAAGTCACAAATATCATTAATTACATTTTCAAACTGTAAATGTACAAGTTTCCTGTCCTCATGAGGAGATAGAAGATTAAGAGATAGACATGAGGGATCAGCAGGTGGCATGGTGGTTAAGGTGCTGGACTCCCACATGACTGCCTACAGATGGAGTTTTGGACCTGGTGACTTACTTTCTCTCTGTCTCTCTCTGTCAGTGTCTCTCTCTGTCTTTTACTGGTAAGCACTTGTGAGCATTTTAAAAATTAATCACAAGGTCTGACAGGTGCTGTGGTGGTTAAGTCAATGGATTCCCACATGGCCAAACCTGGCGACTTGCCTTCTCACTTTCCCTCTCTCTCTCTGGTCAATTTTTTTTTTTTTTTTTTGGAGGGGGGAGGTTTTTGCTATAGGGCGCAAAGAAAGACAAAGAGACAAAGAGATAGAAAGCAAGAAACCACCCCCCAGGGGGGATGGCCACACCACAATCCCTTCTCCTCCATTCTCCTCTCGGGATGTTTGGCACGCATGCACACGTGCCCAGAGTGAATTTAAGCCACCGGGTCCGGGACGCGAACCACAGTTGACTACATGGGAGTCCAGCAACATAGCCACTACGCTAACTGCTGGTCCCTCTCTCTGGTCTATTTTTTTTTTTAAATGTTTATGTTTTAATTTGACCAGAGAGGGACAGAGGGAGAGAGAGAGAGAGAAGGTGAGAAAGCAAGCCACCAGGTCTGAGACTTGAACGTGGCCATTCAGGTGGGAGTCCAGTGCCCTTAACCACCACGCCACCTGCCGGCCCTTCTGGTCAAATTTTAAATAGTAATAATAATAAATAAAATTAAATAAATAATTTTAAAAGGGTAATAATAGCAATAATAAATAAAATAAAATAATCCTTTTTATAAAAAAAGAAAAAAATGGACCTGAATGTATGTCACATGCCAACCAGGGATAGATGCCGTAGAGAGGGAAAAAAAAAAAAAAAAAGCTATGGGCACAGGAAGGATGGGCGGGCAGTAGGTAAGGTGAGAGGATGTTTACTCTTTCCTCATGGCCAGGCTGATGAGGTGAGATTCGGCCAGAGATAGGAAGGAAAGGAGCAGCCCTGCAAGTATCTTGGGGCAGAGTCTTTCAGAGAGAGGGACCATGGTCCTGGGGCTGTACACACAGAGCATGTCGGGAAGACATTCGGGATGCAGGGTGGCTGGGGAGGAGTGAGTGAGGGGCAAAATGGTAGAGGATGGGGTCAGAGTTGGGGTAAAGTGTGGGGGCCTCATCCTGGAAGGCCGTAGGCCATGCGTATGCTCCTTTGTCTCACTTACGATATTGTGTGCGTATTCCTGGTTCACTACATTTTGTTCAGGAACATTATCGGGGGCACCCTGTGGCCTGGTGGTTAAGTCAGCTGGATCCTCATGGCTGACTGCATGGTTTAGGGAGAAATGGAGAAAAGATTGTAGTGTAATCATGCCTTCTGGGGGGCTATTTCTCACTCTTCTTTCTCCCTAGTGAGTACACACATCCTTTGACAAAATTTATGTGTGTATGTATGTATGTATGTATGTATTTTGAGAGAGATTTTTGCTATAGGGCACACACACTCACCAGAGAGACAGAAAGTGAGAAATTACCCTCTAGGGGGATGGCCATGCCACCATCCCTCCTCTCCCATTATCCTCTCAGGATCTTGGGCATCCTCTCCGATTATCCTCTCAGGATCTTGGGCACTCATGCACGTGTACCTGGCATGAGTTTCAAGCCACTGGATCTGGGACTTGAACAAGTCTGTCATGTGGAAGTTCAGCACCTTAACTACCATGCCACCAGCTGGCACCTTTTAATTACTTTTTTTTAATGGCAGCATGAAATTCTGCCCTGTGGACCAATCATCATGTATTCAAACAATCTTTTGCTGGTTATTTCAATTATTTCTATCATTAACGGCTTAATGTTTAACACATAAGCCTTTGGGAGCTCTCTGGCTTTATCCATGCAGTAAGTTCCTAGAAGTATAATTATTTGGTCAAAGAATTTAAATAGTTACAAGTTTTTTGATTCACATTGCCAACTTTTCCCAGAAACGATTAGATAAATTAAAACTGTATATTTAAGAATTTCCACTTATGGGGAACCAGCAGTTAGTGTAATGGCTATGCCGCTGGACTCCCATGTAGTCGACCGTGGTTTGCGTCCCGGACCCGGTGGCTTAAAACTCACGCCAGGTGCATGTGCATGCGTGCCCAAGATCCCGAGAGGAGAATGGAGGAGAAGGGATTGCGGCGTGACCATCCCCCCAGGGGTGATTTCTTGCTTTCTGTCTCTATGTCTCTCTCTGTCTGTCTGGTGAGCGCACGTGCCCTATAGCAAAAATCTCTCAAAAAAAAAAAAAAAAAGAATTTCCACTTATGGGGCTGACAAGTGACAAGGTGGTTAAAGGTGTTGGATTCCCACATGGTTGAGCATAGTTTGAGTTCCGGACCTGGTGGTTTGCTTTCCTGCTTTCCCTTTCTCTCTCTGTTTCTATCTGGTCAAAATAAAAAATAATAGTAACAAATAGAATTAAATAAATAATTAATTATTTTTTAATAAAAGAATTTCCACTTAATCACTGGATATGACAACTTTTTTAAGGTTACAATGTGAGCATTTCAATATGTGAACATTTCTCCCCAGTCCCGTTGATCCAAATGTCTTCAACCGATAACACCACACCTCCCCATCCCATCAATGCTCTACCTCCGTATCCCTTCTCCAAATGTCCTTCGTTAGGCCCCACCCCTCCACACACACCTCATCTGACATTCACACCCATCTCATGTTTGTACAACCGTTAGTCAATCAGTTTCAGTCAGAGAGTGCAGACATTCGGTATATGTTAAGTGGGGACATACAATGTCTCTCCTTCATATCCTGGCTTGCCTCACTCAGCAGTAAATCTTCCATATTCTTCCACTTTCTGTCAAAAGCCAGGGTTTTTTTTGTTTTTGTTTTTGTTTTTTTTGTGGCAGAGTAGTATTCCATAGAGTATATGTGCCACAGTTTTTCAATCCATTCATCCATACACGGGCATTTGGGTTGGTTCCATGTCTTAGCAATAGTGAATAGTGCCACAATAAACATCGATGTGCAAGCACTTTTCCAATGAAGAATTTTTCTGTCATTTGGGTAGATACCAAGGAGTGAGATTACTGGATCATATGGTAGATCTATTTGTAGACTTTTGAGGAATCTCCAAATTGTTCTCCACAGTGGTTGGACCAATTTACATTTCCACCAGCAGTGTAAAAGAGTTCCCCTTTCACCACTCCCCCACCGACACTTACCATTTTTTGTTTTTTTAATCTTAGACATTCTGACTGGGGTTAGGTGGTACCTCGTCGTTGTTTTGATCTGCATTTCCCTTATGATGAGGGATGTTGAACATTTTTTCATATGCCTTTTGGCTATTCGTATGTCCTCTTTAGAGAGTGTTTTTTAACTCCTTCTCCCATCTTTTAATAGGGTTGATCATCTTTTTTCCAAATAGCTTCTTTAGTTCCTTGTGTATTCTGGTTATCAGTCCCTTACCTGATGCAAAATTTACAAAAATATTTTCCCATTCTGAGAGCTGTCGATTCACACTAACTAGTGTGTCTTTTGCCATGCAGAAACTTCTTAAAATCTTTGACAATTTGTCATTTTTTAAAACATTTTTAAAAATTAATTAATTTACATTCATTCCCCGAGCATCATTACAGCATACAAAATGCGATTTTTTCATCCAGAATATACTGCATAGTGGCTTAATTGTGCATGTTATTGTCAATAATTTTCCATTTCTAGTTTCATATACACATACACACACACACATTTTTACTCCTATTTCTTTTTTTTTTCTTTTTTTGGAGAGGTTTTTGCTATAGGGCGTGTGCGCCCGCCAGAGAGACAGAGAGAGACAGAGAGACAGAAAGCGAGAAATCATCCCCCCCCGGAGGGGGTGGCCATACCACATGGATATTTGTGTTAACACATTACTTCTCTTTTTTTTTTTTTTTAAGTGGTTTTTCACTATAGGGCGCATGCGCTCGCCAGACAGACAGAGAGAGACAGAGAGACAGAAAGCGAGAAATCACCCCCCAGGAGGATGGTCACGCCACAATCCCTTCTCCTCCATTCTCCTCTTGGGATCTTGGGCACGCACGCACACACGCCTGGAGCGAGTTTAAGCCACCGGGTCTGGGACTTGAACCGCGGTCGACTACACGAGAGTCCAGCGACAGCTATTACGCTAACTGCTGGTCCCTTTACTCCTATTTCTGACCCTCTGCCATTTCACACCCTCCTCCCACACTATCTCTGGTGTTTACAGTTTTATCTTTTGTTTTTAACTTCAAGATTAGATAAATACTTACTTTTCTTTATTTTAGAAATGGTTTCCTTTAAACTCTCACTCCTAATGGTTAAGGCATAAACATGTAATCTTTTTTATACTTTTTCCATTATTAATTGAGCAGTGTAGGAGTAGGCAGGTGGCGTGGTGATTAAGGGTGCTGGACTCCCATATGGCTGATCACGGTTCAAGTCTCGGACCTGTCGGCTTGCTTTCTCACATTCCTTCTCTTTCTCTCTTTCATTTTGTCCCTCTATGGTCAAATTAAAATAAATAAATAAATCAATAAAGCTAAATAAAATAATTATTAAAAAAATTGAGCAGTGTAATCTTTGCATACTAATATAAAACACTCGTTTATGATATACAAAATTCATGAGTGTGTGTAAATAATTACTAGGGTTTCCTGTCTTAACCATTAA
The DNA here is from genome assembly GCF_000334495.1 of Tupaia belangeri chinensis. Lineage (NCBI taxonomy): Eukaryota > Metazoa > Chordata > Mammalia > Scandentia > Tupaiidae > Tupaia > Tupaia belangeri. The sequence goes on from NW_006159514.1 coordinate 402,464, forward strand.
TTTACATGTTTATTTATTTTTTAAAAGTTTATTTATTTAATAGTATATATTTGTTTATTTTTTAAATTCGACCCGAGAGAGACACGGAGAGAGAGGGAAAGTGAGAAAGCAAGCTGCCAGGTCCAGGACTTAAACTGTGGTCAGCCATGTAGGAGCCCAGAGCCTTAACCACCATGCCACCTGATGGCCCCCACATGTTTATTTTTTTGTTGTAACATTATGGTAACTTTGATGTTTGGTAGGAGAAACCTTTCCAATAATTATTATTTTTCAACATTTTCATGATTATTCTCTTTCATTTACTTTTCCGGATAATCTTATGTCATTGCCATCACTATTCAAAAGGATTCCCACAATAACTGTTATTAGAATCATTTAACAGAAATTAATTTACAGAAGTTGTACTTTGCCATCAAATCTTTTGTAGTATGGTATGTTTCTAAATTTAGTCAGCTCTTTTATGTTATAATTTTCCTCATACAGATGCTATACATTCTTTTGAAGATTCTTACTCCAAGATATTTTGCTTCTTCTTATTGTTTTAGAGAGAGAGATTTTTGCTATAGGGCACATATACTTCCTGGAAAAGCAGAGAGAGATAGACAGAAAGCAAGAAATCACTCCCCTGGAGGATGGTCAGTCCACAATCTCTGCTCCTCCATTCTTCTCTCAGGAGTTTGGGCACGCATGCGCACAAGCCCAACATGAATTTCAAGCAGCTGGGTCTGGGACTCAAACCACAGTCAGCCACATGGGAGTCCAGTGCCTTAACTACTACACCACCTGCTGGCCCTGGTCTTCTACTTTTTCTTGCTATTGTGAATTCTTTTTGTGCTTGTGTGGATTCTATTTTTTTTTTTTTTTAGAATTATTTTATTTAGCTTAATTTATTTAATTTGTTTTATTTATTTATTTTAATTTGACCAAAGAGGGACAAAGTGAGAGAGATGGAAAGTGAGAAAGCAAGCTGCCAGGTCCAGGACTCGAACTGTGGTTGGCCATATAGGAGTCCAGCACTCTAAACGACCACACCACTTGCCAGCCCAAGAATTATTTGTTTAAAATAATTTTTAAAAGAATTATTTATTCAACATTATTATTTTTTCTAAAAATCCTATATCTTTCTGTCAGAGACAGAGAGGGAAAGTGAGAAAGCAAGTCATCTACTGGCCCCAGACACTTGCTTTTCTTTTTTCTTTTTTTAAAGAGGTTTTTGCTATAGGGTGCGTGCGCTCGCCAGAAAGAGACAGAAGTGAGAAATCACCCCCCAGGGGGATCGCAATCCCTTCTCCTCCATTCTCCTCTCGGGATCTTGGGCACGCACGCACATGCGCCCAGCGTGACTTTAAGCCACCTGGTCCAGTACTCAAACCGCGGGCAACTATATGGGAGTCCAGCAACATAGCCATTACACTAACTGCTGGTCCCCCTCACCCAGACTCTTGTTTTTTTAAGGATACAGTTTCAAAAGTTGGACAGTCTGTGTCCTAGTGGTTAAGGTGGCTGGATCCCACATGGCCAAGTTCATGGTTCAAGTCCCAGACCTAGTGGCTTGAAAAATACATGAGGCATGTGTGCATACTTGTCCAGAATCCCCATGGGATGGAGAGGCGGAGGAGAAGGGATTGTGGTGTGCCCATGCCCCAAGGAGAGTGCTTTCTCCCTCTCTTGTCTCTATCTCTGTCTCTCTCCTGTGAGCACATGTACCCTCTGACAAATCAAAAAATACAAATAATTTTAGCATGAAAGCTGGGCAGAAGAATTGAAATAAGTTTGTGATATACAGTCTCATTCCTGTGCTAATAAAATTAGAGCGTGTAGCCCTGATGGACAACTTTCTGTCCATGGTCCCACACTTGGAAAAAAAAATCGTGTATGTGTTTGCTACACTAAAGAGCTAGGCTGCTATAACAAAAAGAACTAAGAAGACAGTGGAGAAGAGAACACAGGCATTTATTTCTCCATGTGACAGAAATGAGCATACCAGTCTGATGGGCAGCTCTGCTCTATTAAGTCAGTCACGGAATCAAGTTCCTTCCAGATTGTTCCATCCCCCTGAAGGTATGGTTATTGTCTCTATGGTCAAAGTAACATTGCCTCTTTGTCAATGTTGCCACCAGTGCAAATGCCATGCCAGGGAGAAAACAGTGCCTCAGAGTCTTCAGGTCTAGGCCTGGGAAAGATGCACACTGTTCGGATTCTGCTGGAAAGAACTCGATCACACTGCCACAGCTAACTGCAAGAGGGATGGACACATAGCTAGGCATGTCCCAGGAGGAAGGGCAGGACAGTTGAGGGGACACTGTTGACACCTGCCATGGAGTGCCCCTTCAGAAAATGTGACAAGAGGGGGCCAATCACTTAGAGAGGGATACGTTGGATCGCACAGTTGGGCACATTTTGGTACCTTAGTTCTCTCCTTTCACATCTCCGTTGCTGATAAGGTCATGATGCAGCAGCATACTTGATTGATCATTTCCTTTCCTCTTACAAGTAGACGGAGAATGCATAACGACCAAACCAAACAAAGGAGAACGAGCTTTTGATCTTTGCATTGGAAGACAACATGATTGCCAGTGCCAGGCTCACATGCTTGCAGGCTGTGGCGTTTAGCACCCACAAGGATACATTTGTTCAAAATAAATCCTTTCTATCTGTCTATCACCAGGCTGGTTTGTTAACTTGGCACTGGCCATGCAAAATAATGACTACCTATTTCCCATCTTCCTTTGCAGCTAGATGTAGCCACGTGACTAGGTTCTGACCAATAGGTTATGAGCAGAAGGGAAATGTGCCTTTCCAAGATGTGACCTTGAACAGAAGGAGCATGCCCTCCCCATCCCCCCCACCCGGACCCTCATCTTTCTGCCCTGAATATGGATGTAATGGAAGCTCTTGCGAATAAGGCAACACTCAGGGCTTGTGAAAGCAACCGAGCGGAAGGAGCCCAAGATTTTCCTGACTAGATAACTGAGTCACATGTTAGACTTTGATATGACAGAGAATAGACCTCTAGGCTGTATAAACTGGAGCTCTGCAATGGCAGCTAAGCCTGCATGTGAATTAACACAGGGTCTCAGGAGCTCTTTCTGGCTACCTGCCCATCAGCATAAGGCAGCATTTGGGCATCTCGTCTTGGCCGTCCTGTGCACAGCTGTGCTGCAGCAGCCATGGCAGGCAGTGTTGAGGAATTCCTTCTTTCATTCCTTCCCGACATCCACTTACCCACTTCCCAAATGTGTGTGAGCACCTGCCCTGTGTCTGGCAGGAGACACAGGCTTTGGGCACCTAACGATGACTAAGGCTTTTTTTGAAGATGTGTCAAAGTTATGAGCTTTATGAGAATGAGTTGGTGGGGAAATTCAGAGAGAGCTATGAAATTCTGCTGAAAGTTACTGATACCAAGCCAGAGACCTGCAGCTACATCTCAGGGTCTGTAAGCGCAACTCCATGAGAGGCAGGGGTAGCTCTGGGAAAGAAGCACTAATGTGACAACGTTATTTTGCAGCTTCCACAATTACCTTTCATCTGAGAGTCTGTAAAATTCAGAAACCCTATCACAATACGGTGACATAGAGTTTGCATTACAATTTTAAAAGATAGTTAAGGCAGAATGATTTCGCTGACTCTCACAAGTCTTCCACTTCCAGGCCCTGTAACCTGCAGCTCCCACACACCTGGTCACCATTATCGATCTTTGCTGAAAATAGCCAGATGGCGGAGTCAGCTGGGACCACTCCGGCGCCACCTCCCGCAGCCTCCCACCCAACCTTGGACCAATCAAATTTGTTCTCTCACACGTAGTTTGGAGCAAGTTTGAATGGCTGTTCCCTGAATACGCCTCATACTTTCCAGCTTGCATGCTTTTCTTTAAACTATTCCCCACTCTAGAAAACCCTTCCCTTACACTGTCTGATGGAATCTGAGATATCACGCAGACTTTCCTGATCCCCGGAGCAGAATGTGTTCTCACACACACACTCTGAATCTTGCAGTTCTTTCCACTCCCTCATGACACTTGTGTGGCTCTGCATTGCCTTCTGACCAGATTACAAGCGCGCCAGGCCAGAGGCCAAGGCCTGCATCTTACCTTGGCACACCCTGCAGTATTTATCATGGAGCTTTGCACATGGGAGGGGCTCAATAAATATTTGTTGGATTTGTTAGGTTTTGCTATCTCTCCCATGGTGTGGTACAACGGGAGGAGCCAGGGTCGGAAGATGACTCGCTTACAGAGGTAGTGTAGCATTGATTTTCTTACATGTGAAACTGGGGTACTGTTATAGTTCCTGCATCACAGGGTTCTGGGGAAGAATGTTATAAATGCCAGGTCTTCATGAGACTTGTAAGTCACTAGCTAGCGGGGTGACCTCAGTGATGTCTCTTGACCTTTATAGGCTTCATTCGTCTGGGGAAAAAAGAGAAAAGTACTGACTACTGGAACAATTGGAAATACATGTAAAAAAAAAAAAAAACTATTATTTTTGACCATGAGAGTCAATTCCAGGTAGATTGAAGATCCAAATGTGCAACCGAAAACGTCAAACTCTTGTGGGGCTTCCCAGGATCTCTGGCCATTGCCCTTCTAGCCCACGGCAGAGGGGAGAGAAAGGACATTTAGAAACAGATTTCTTCTGAAGCAGACAAGGTAGACAGTGCGTACGTTGCTTCTAGATGTACTCCACGGTCACAGTCAGACACACTCTGCTGAAAAAAGGAGTGGATTTTATCCATTTGTTTAGTATAAACAAACTATAAAGGAAAAGACTGATTAATTTAATTACATAAACTTTTAAGAATTCTATTCAACAGTGACCAGCTGGCCAACTGCAGTTTGCGTCCCACATGGCCAACTGCAGTTTGAGTCCCGGACCAAGCTGCTTGAAACTCATACCAGGCACATGTGCATGTAGGCCAAAAATCCCGAGTGGAGAATGGAGGAGAAGGGATTGTGACACGGTCATCCACCTGGGGGTGATTTCACACTTTCTGTCTCTCCATCTCCATCCCCCTGGTGAGCGCATGCACTCTATAGCAAAAATCTCTCTCAAAACCAAAAACCAAAATTTTATTCAACAAAAATGTAAAGATAAGCATTAGAAAAAAAAATGTGGACACATACATAATTGACAAAAAGTAGTATTGAGAATCTATAAATAATTTTTTCAGGGGCCAGCAGGTGGTGTGGTAGTTCAGGTGCTGGAATTCCACATGGCTGACGGTGGTTTGAGTCCCTGACCTGGTGGCTTGCTTTCTCACTTTTCCCTTTCTCTCTCTCTCTGGCCAAATTTAAATATAATAATGACAACAAATAAAATCAGAGAAAGAATTCTTTCAAAATAAGAAAAAGAGAACAAATAGGAAAATTTGCAGAAAATATAAACAGGTTATATTTAGAAGAAAAAATCTTAATGGTCGTTACCCATGTGTGAGAAAACAACAATAAAATAACTGCATCATTCATTGTCAGGGAAGAGGAAATTAAAACCACAAAAATAGATACTATTTCACAACCATTGACTTTGCACGAAAGTTTTAGTTTGACAATACTGGAATGAAGAGCAATGAGATGCCATCACTACTGGTTGGGGTACAGTAAGCGCGACCGTTCTGGAGAACAGCGTAACGCAACTGAGTGACCTTGAAGATGCACATGTCATATGATCTACTCACTCCACCTTTAGCTCCACACCCTTGAAAAATTCTTGCATCCTGATACACAAAGAGCAAACAAGAACACATAATATTGTTATGTGTAATAGCAAAAAAAGAAAAATTATAGGTAATGTTACCTATAACTGGAGAATGGATAAACAAATTATTATTTGTTAAGACTATAGAATATTAAATCATTATTAAAATAAATGAATAAGAACTATGCTAATTGGCATGGCTAGATCTCACAAATATAATTCTAATTACAAAGAGCAAACTACAGGGCCGGCCTCATAGCGTAATGGATAAGGGAGCCAGATCTCACATGGCTGACTGTGTAGTTTGAATCCTGGTCCCAGTGACTTGAAAAACATATGGGGCACATGTGTGTGCATCCCTAAAATCCTGGCGGGACGGAGAAATGGAGGAAAGAGAATCGTGGTGTGCAGTGCCATTGGGCAGTGCTTTCTGCTTCTCTCTCTCTGTCTCTGTCTCTGTTTCTCTCTCTCTCTGTCTCCCCTGTTGAGTGGAAGTTGCACTCTCACAATTAAAAAATTTTAAAAGCAGGTTGTAAAAAAAAAAATCATACGAGATGAAGCCATAAAAAAAGTTTTATAATATGCCACACAACACCTTATGTTGTGTAGAGACACATAACTCTCTGGTGGAAATATGAAGGAATGCATGGAACGGTAACCCTGAAGTTCAGAACCGTTTCTTAAGGGCAGTGGGATGGGGAGGGGAGATGCCATCAGGCGTGGCATAAGGGATGTCAATGCAATTGATAATTTTTATTTCTTAAACTGGGTGCTGGGTAGAGAGTATCTATTTTAGTCTTTTTATATGTCTGAAAATATTTCACAGTATATTTTAAAACTTTACTTTAAGAGATGGGGTTTGGATGATGAAAATGTGGTGAGTGTGTGAGAGAGAGAAAGAGAAAGAGAGAGAGAGAGAGAGATGGAATGCTCTTCAGCCATTAAAAAAGAAGATGCAGATGGGCCAGACGGTGGTGCAGCAGGGAGGTGACACTCCGCGGTGCTGGATCCACGTGGGAAGGTATGGGCTCACCTCCCATGGCCTCCCTGTGCGCACTGGGAATAAGTGACCATCCAGGATTCAGGCTATCTGAAGCTGGGGGTGTACAGCAGCCTAAGGATCCTACCTAGGGTACCTGCCTCTCCATCTCTCTCTCTCATGGAAGAATTAAAGAATAAACTTAAAAAAAAAATGGGACCATCTGGTGGCAAGGTGGTTAAGGCACTGGATCCCCACATGGCTGACTGTGGTTCGAGTCCTAGACCTGGTGGCTTGCTTTCTCCCTCTTTCTCTCTGGTGAGCACACATGCTCTATAGCAAATTTTAAAAATAATATATAAAATCAGATAAATATTGGGTCATCTGAAAAGTCATGATGTATTTTTACATAGAAAAAAATACACCATGACCTTTTTAGCAACCTGATAATTCTTTTAAAATACGTTTTGAATGAAAGGAAATCTGACCATTTGTGACTGCATGGCTAAACCTAAAAAGCATTACACTGAGTGAAATAAGCCAGACAGAGGGAGACAAATACTGCACAGTCTCACCAACATGCTTACTCTAAAAAGGCCGAACTTACAGAAACGGAGTGTAATAGCAGATACCGGGGACTGGGGAGAAGGGGAAATAGGAAGATGTTTGTTAAAGGGTGCAAACTTTCAGTTATAAGAGGAACATGTCCTGAGGATCTAGTGTACAGCGTGATCACGATGGCTAACGATACTTGCAGTGGAATATTTGCAGTTTGCTGAGAGAGTGTTAAATGTTCTCACTACGTGCCCCAAAAATATGGGTTGGTAACTACGAGGTGACAGATGTGTTACTAACTTGACTGTAGTAGTCACTTCACTGTAGTAATATTGTAACACATATATATGCCAAGTGATCACAAGGTACACCTTACATATATCCAGCTTTCTTTGTCAATTATACCTCAGTAAAAGTGGAAGAGAGAGAGAGAAAGAGAGAGAAGGGGTTTGTGGCAGTCAGCCTCCAGGACAATCCCAGTGACCCAGCCCGGTACTCACACCCTGCAGGTCCCTCCCATGTTGTACCAGAGCTGCCCATGTGAACGACAGAACACGGCTCACATGATGCTGTGTGACTTTGATACTGGTCCTAAAAGCCACTTCAGCTTCCACCTTGTCCTCTTGCACTTGCTCTAGGAGAAGCCACTTCTAGGGAGCTGGCAGGTGGTGTAGTAATTAAGGCTCGACTCCTACATGGTCAACTATGGTTCAAATCCTGGACCTGGCAGCTTGCTTTCTCCCTTTCCCTTTCTCTCTCTGGTCAAATTTAAAAAGCAATAATAACAAATAAAGTTAAATAAATAATTCCTTTAACATTTTGTTTTTTAAAAAAGATCACCTCTTACTTCTTTGGGAACCTGAATTAGAAATAGTTCAGAAGTTTAGTATTGCTTGGGACCAGCAGTTAGCATAATGGCTATGTCACTGGACTCCCACATAGTCGACCACAGTTCGAGTCCCGGACCCAGTGGCTTAAACTCACGCCGGGCGTGTGTGCGTGCGTACCCAAGATCCCAAGAGGAGAATGGAGGAGAAGGGATTGCGGTGAGGCCATCCCCCCTGGGAGGAGATTTCTCACTTTCTGTCTCTCTGTCTCTCTCTGTCTTTCTGGCGAGCACACATGCCCTATAGCAAAAATCTCTCAAAAAAAAAAATGAAGCTTAATATTTCTTAACATAGACGAGGTCTTCATCAAATAAAGAATCTTCCATCCTTACTTTAATGCCATTGCAGAAAGTACTAGACTATCTCAAGAGGAAGAGAGGGCCTTGTGCCTTTCACATGGGATTCATAGACTGGTAAGTACAGAATCTGAAATTGTTATGAAGCAGTGAAAAGCTGCATATATACTGTCCAGCACATACACTGTCCAGAAAAGATTTCTCCCACCTGCCAGAATTGTACCAGCTGCTAAATTGTACTCCACCAACCTCACTCCCTCTCCATCTGAACTGTACCAGTTACTTCTTACTGTTAGCCAATCGACAGGGTCTAGACGACACTAAGATAGACCCGTAGGCAAATACGCTTCAAATCGGCTTACCAGCAAACACACATCTCATGAAAGTGTAACAAGAACAAAATTAAAAGAGGCTTGACCTGACTGTGTCAGCTGTGGGCAAATGCAGGTACATGCCAGCTGACACTGGCATCATTACATGTGAAATGCCCCCCTAGGAATAAATCCTGGTAGATGCTAGTGAGAAAGGTGCACAGCCTCGTGGGTTTATGAAACAGCTTCATTCCCAGCATGGCTTGAATTGCTAGTTCTCGCTCTACCCTTCCTTGAAACTCCCATGAGACTTTGCATTTAAGTGGTGTGATGAAACGTCACTGATTTGGGATGAGAGGACCTGAGCTCAGCTCCTGGTTATTTGAAACTAGAGGGTGCTAGTAATGGAGGTTTCACTGGTAGGTGCTAGCTAACATCAACTAAGGAAACTAAAACAACTCACTGGATGGGAGGGAGGGCTGGACGGGCAGGCTTTGGGCAGTCCTGGGGTCTCAGTACCAAGAGACAGGTCCAACACCTTTCTCTCCTCGGGTAGCTCCCCATAGATTCAAGTCCCAGTGACCTACCTGGAACCACATGGGGGAGGAAAAGGGTCAGAAGGGTGGGACAGTCCTGTCACAGGCAGCCCTCCCCAAATGCACTGGTTATGAATTTTCAAAAGAAAGGGATGCGGGGCTGGCAGAATGAAAGGGGCCCACTCACCATCCAACTTTGTATGCTTGTCATGAGGCTTGCACGAGACCATGCACTATGACCTGTTTTAATCCCTTGAATGGTAAAGTTCATACTTGTCTCTCTTGAATGTGGAGTTGAGCAAGAGCCTTTCTTTGCAGCACTCCCATTCCCAGGAGGCCTGGAGGGAGCTGCTGTCAACCACTTATAAGCTACAGCAAACTTGACAGGACCAGATTCTGCAGGCCCAGGGCTCTGAGCTCCAGAAATGCAGCTGCAGGTCAGGAAGGGAAACCACTTCCCTGCCAGCCCCCAGAAGTGCTGTCTGCTCCAGTAAGCTGAGGTTTAGGACAATACAAGGGATTTTCAAGAAGTTCATGAAAGTGCATATTACAAAAAGATTATGCATAAATTTCTGAACTTTTTTTTGAGAGGTTTTTCACTATAGGGCGTGTGCACTCGCCAGACAGACAGAGACAGAGAGACAGAAAGCAAGAAATCACCCCCCAGAGGGGATGGCCACGCCGCAATCCCTTCTCCTCCATTCTCCTCTTGGGATCTTGGGCACGCACGCACACGCACCCGGCATGGGTTTTAAGCCACCGGGTCCGGGACGCGAACCGCGGTCGACTACGTGGGAGTCCAGCGACATAGCCATTACACTAACTGCTGGTTCCCAATTTCCGAACATTTTTAAAGAGGTTTTTGTCATTTGCCAGAGAGAGACAGTGACAGAGACAGTGAGAGGTAAAGTGAGAAATCAGGGGGAGGGCCACACTGCACACATACATACTAGTGTGCATTTTAAGTCACCAGGTCTGGGACTCAAACCATGGTCAGCCATGTGAGAGTCCAGAGACGTAACTGCTATGCCACTTGCTGGCCCCAGACTTCAGGGCTTTTTGCACCACATAAACTCATACACTTATTCCATTTTCCCACACAATTCTCAAGTCCCATTGTACGTTAAGCAACTGCTTGGCCATTATGGGAGAAGGGTCTCCTAAAGGACCATCTCTGTCTCCCTGGTCGTGTTAGAGCACAGGGCAGCCGTCTGTGTGGCCAGGTCAATGGAATAAATCTGCTGCCATGGGAACCATGACACCAGAGCACACCTGACACCTGGCCATGGAGTACAGACTGTTTTTTTCCTTCTTTTACCCAAAATGCTGATTCCAGAGCTTTGTCAGACCCACTCCTCTCCCTTCCTCTCTCTGTCTCTGTCCAGCCTCCTCACCTCTCCTCCGTGAGTCCTCAGTCTGAGGCCTTTTCAGGTTCTCCCCTCCCCATAGCATCTGGCTATTGGCTCCATTTCATCCCATTCACAAACAGAACTTCGGCAAAGAGCAGTGACAAGGAACAGCGTTATGAAGACAAGTAGGAGGGTGGAAATGGGAGCTGCTGGGTCAGCCAGTGGTGTGTGGTTAAGGCAGCTGGATCCTACACGCCTGACTGCACGGTTTGAGTTGTGGGCCTGGTGGCTTGAAAAACATGGGTGCATATGCACATGTGCCCAGAATTCCAAGAGGAGAGATGGAGGAAAAGGGATTGTAGTGTGGCCATCCACCCTAGTGGGTGATTTCTCACTTTCTCTCTCTCTCTGAGGAGTGCGCACACCCAAGCAAAACTAGAAAGAAAGAAGTTAGGGACCAGTAGTTAGCATAATGGCTATGTCGCTGGACTCCCATGTAGTTGACCGTGGTTCGTGTCCCGGACCCGGTGGCTTAAAACTCATGCTGGGCGCGTGTGCGTGCGTGCCCAAGATCCCGAGAGGATAATGGAGGAGAAGGGATTGTGGCGTGACCATCCCCCCTGGGGGGTGATTTCTCGCTTTCTGTCTCTATGTCTCTCTCTCTCTGGCGAGCGCACGCGCCCTATAGCGAAAACCTCTCAAAAAAAAAAAAAAAAAAAGAAGTTGAAATGGAGGCCTCTTCAGGAGCCAAAGCCATGCTTCAACACCACATGAACATCACTGTTCCCTTATAGTGGACATGGTTGCTGGAAATTGTGAATAATATGAAAAAAAAAAAAAAAGGATCGTATTGGTGGGGATCAGGGGACATAGCCCCACCTGCAGTTCACAGGTGTACCCCAGTGGTATTCTTGTCACCATGTCTTATTCAGCTACCCCCATCTCCTCTGTGTCCCAGAGGGGGATTTTTCTTTGTTCCCACTTCTTGAAATGGTAATGAAGATTCTTCTTGTCATCTTGCAACTTGCAATGTTGTCATGGGAGACAAATGGCTCAGTGTTAGCGATCCTTAGATAAAAGGTGCTTTACCCGAGTGAAAGAATTATCTTTAATTTTGTCTCTCGGGTATATGGTGAGGATTAATTAGTTAATCTCAGTAAACTGCTATAATTGGCAGGAGGAATTATCAAAGCCCTGGGGAAGAAGTGGCTTCGAGTTCAGTCATTGAACTGAAAAGTGTTCTGCCGCCAATACCCACTGAGGTGGCTGTCCTAGTCTCTCAGATGTCCAGGGTCCTTGTACATCCCAGACCACACATGCTCCACCAGGGATGAAAAGGGGAAAAATAACTTCAGCGAGGTGGAGTAGGGGGAAAGGTGTCAACCTATGCAGAGAAAACACCAGAGTGCAATCAATCTCGACTCTGTTTTTGCCATTGACCCACCCCAGGTCTTGGGGACGTTTGTGTAGGATGGGTTGGGAGGAAATGGATTCCACACTGCTGGGTTGTGCTGCCCCAGCAGAGCAGGGAGGCGCTGGTAAGGAAGGGCTTCCCACCAGGCCATGTGACAGGGACCTCCAACCCCTCTGTCTCCATGTCGTCATCTCTAAAATAAAAATGGCAGGCCAGCTGTTTCACAATGGTCTGTACTGCTAGACCCACTGGAGAAGGTGCCAGGTTCACACCCCGAGACCTCTCCATGCATCCTGGTGTACGCGTCTGTGGCCTGTGCCAGCTAAGACTGGGGGTACATTGAACCTAAGGACCCTGTTGGAGGTGACTGTCTCTCTCTCTCTGTGTCATGGAAGAAATAAAGAAAATAAACTTTAAGAATAAAATAAGATTGTTCCTAAAGCCTGGTAGTTAAGGCAGCTAGATCCCACATAGCCAACCACAGTTCACATCCAGGCCCCACCAGCCTGAGAGATATGCTGGGCATATGTGTGTGCATGCCCCAAATCCCAGCAGGATGGAGAAATGAAGGACAAGAAATTGTGGTGTGACCATATCCTGTTAGAGGTGCTTTCTCCCTCTCTTTGTCCCTTTCTGTCTATCTCTCTCTGAGAAGTGCATGTACCCTCTGGCAATTAAAAATCAATAATAATAATATTAAATAAATGAAAACAGTGAGCCAAGGGCCAGCAGGTGGTGTGGTGTTTAAGGCACTGGGTCTTTACTGCAGATGGAATCAGGATGGTTTAGACTGGCTCCCTCACCTCCTGTCTTATCATGTTTGAAGGCCACAGAGTAAACAACCTATGTTATTAGTTGTACTGTGCTTGCGCACTTGTTATGTAATTACGACCTCGCTGTTTTATACCACGGACTGTAACGTGCATGTGCAATAGTTTGGTTTTGGCAATGAGCCACTATTGTCTGCAGCCCCTTTTAGAGAATGGGGCACCTGATGAGGCAGCTCAGAGCTGCTCTGCACCACCTTGCTGTGCCCAGCTAGCTAGCCCTGCTCAGCTCAGCCTTGGCTCAGGCTGGTGGGTTCTGATGGCCTTGGCTTGGATTGGTCTTGGCTTGGCTCAGCTCAGCTCCATGTGCTGTGAGCTCCTAGAGGGAGGAAAGTGCTCCGTGAGCATTCTCCAAGCATGATATCAGCTCCAAGAGGGAGGAAGTGCCTATGAGCCCTCCTATGGGCTTTGTGAGCCTACTGTGAGCTCCCACTAAACTCAGCCAATAAACAACATGGCATCAGTGCCTAGTGTCTTTTTCCAACTCCCTGCATCTTTGTTCTACCCACCCTTTAGAAGAGAAAAGAACCTTGCAAAACAAGGTCTCACATGGCTGACTTCAGGATTAGAGTCCCAGAGCCTGGGCCTTGGAAAATATGCTGGGGGGACCAGCAGTTAGTGTAATGGCTATGTTGCTGGACTTCTATGTAGCTGACCGTAGTTCGAGTCTCAAACCTCTTAAAAGTCACACCGGGTACGTGCCCAAGATCCCGAGAAGAGAATGGAGGAGAAGGGATTGCGGCGTGGCCATCCCCCCTGGGGGGTCATTTCTTGCTTTCTGTCTCTCTGTCTCTCTCTGTCTTTCTGGCGAGTTCACGCGCCCTATGGCAAAAACCTCTCCAAAGGAAAAAAAAACAAAAAGAAAAACATGCTAGGTATGCATGCACATGTGCCCCAAATCCCGAGAGAAGAATGGAGGAGAAGGGATAACGGTGTGGTCATCTCCCCTAAGGGCTGCTTTCTCCCTTTCCCTCTTTCTCTCTGTCTCTCTCCAACAAGAACATGTGCCCTACAGCAAAATAATACAAAACAGATGAGCCAGATGTTTGGGCAAGGTCTGAGCAGATGTGCATACAACACTGACTGTACGGCAGCTGCTGTCCTGGGTCTGTGTCGCTCAGTCATCATGACCGCCCTGCAGAAACGGGAGGCTATTTCCCCACCTTATAGAACTGGTTAGGGTGGGATGTGAGCCGGCTGGTCAGACCCTCCAGCCCACGCTTGTAACTACATCATACTGCCTATTTAAGCATAAAACCTCTTCATGGACCGCTCTGTTCATGAAGAACCTGGGGTGCAGGGTGAGGAGTATTTTTAAAGCCTCAATGTGAAATTCCTTGAATTAAGTTCTCCCACCATTTCAGCCTGAGCCCATAGCATAGACAGCTGTGTTATTTTCATGGCGTCTGGACTACTGTGGGATACAGAAACAGAGACTGGACGTCCGACAGCTCTCTCCTCGCAGCTTTTAACAGCCTTTAACAGCGGTCACATGTTGGCTTTTAAACTTCGATTGTATCCTTAAACCAAAAGAGTTGTTTAGCCGATGGTACTTTTGACAGTCCCGTAGTAAAACTGGCCAGTTACAGGAACGCAGAACGCCATGCTTATCTAGTTTGCAAAAGCCGTTTGGAGACTCAAGTGTACTGATTGAGGTCATTTTTCAAGGGAATCTTACGACAAAATCTAAGCATAAGAATTTCTGTACACGCTTATCTGCTTCCCCCTTCTCATATATCAATCAGTGAACTGCCGACATCTGCGTGATGCACTGCGTCGGTAACAAGGATCCAGGCCGTGCCATAAACGGTCATTCTTTATTTTAGTACCTGATTTTGACCTGTTTTCTTTTATTTTTTCACTGTTTTTCAGTTTGCCACAGAGAAACAGTGAGAACCCGTTCTCCCCCACCCACCCCCCTGCAGGGAGATGGCCACAAAGCAATTCCTTCTCCTCATTCTTCTCTCGGGATCCTCGTCACACATGCACATGTGCCCCCAAGTCTGGGACTCGCAGCCATGTGGGATCCAACAGCCTCAACTTCCCCATCTCCCGCCACCTGCTGGCCCCTCCTTGTTCTCTTTTTCACAGTTTGCTTTTCTTTAAAACATGCGATTTATTTAATAACTCGCGCTGAAGTGGATTTTTTCTGTTCCAATTACTCATGAGGACCCCTGCTGCTCAGGTTTCCCGGGCCAGTGCTTTGTAAGCCTGTGATAAGCGTTAAGAACCACCTGGGATCTTGTTAAACTGCAGAAGCTGATTCAGTAGATCTGGGGAGTGGCCTATGGGGCTGCTGGTCCCACCGCCTTCTGGTCTGTCTCTCAGACCACACAGTTGGATGAACTGAGGAGGTGCAGCTCCTCGAAGTAATTTTAGTGACAACCAACCTGCCTGGAAGCCAGAGGAGGTCATTCCTTTGTATTGTAAATTTTTTGTGTTAACACTCATTCACCACATATCATTATGGACTTTGTTAGGGAAGGGGTTCTAACTTACAAAAAAGAAAAAAAAGTGCTGAAAATTTATAGTGAGAATCTTACCTCTTCATCTTCTTTTCAAAAGTGTCATTGATTTATTTATTCTGATGTTGCCAGAGGGCGCATGTGCTCACCAGAGAGAGAGAGAGGAAGAAATTTGGTGGGGGGAGAGAAAGAGAGAGAGAGAGAACACGCTCATTGGGGTGTGGCCAATCTATGATTGGTCTATTCCTCCTTGGCATCAGGATTTGGGGCATGCACACACGTGGAGCTGGAGTAGTTTTCAAGCCACTGGATCCTATATGAGAACTGAGGTCGGTCATGTGGGATCTGGCTCCCAGTTCACAGCGCTTAACCACTGAGCTATGGAGCTGGCCTATATTTCTTCATCTTAGCTGAACACACCAAGAAAGATAGGCACCAACGTATTCCAGGATTTGGCAAGGACACAGACTGGAGGCATTCGAGGCTTACCGGGATTGGAAGGAGCTCATGGGAAGTTAAAATGGGGAGGGACCTAGGATGCCTGGAGTGAAGACCAGGCCCCTGAACCGGCAGAGACTCCACAGGTGGGCTGTGCCCTCCAGTGGTGAGGGGAGGACCCCAGCTGAAGGGCAGGTTCACCTCGGGCTCACAGTCCTGCCCAACTTCGCTGCATTTTGAAGGTAGTTGGACATGAAGCCTCAATTAATTAACTGATTAATTAATTCTCCTGATACAAAATAACAAAACTAAGAGCCAGGGAGACTGCATGAAGCTTCTAAAAGGCCAGCAGGTGGCAGGGTGGTTAAGGCACTGGACTCCCACATGGCCAATCATGGTTTGAGTCCTGGACCTAGCACCTTAAAACTCAGTTCGGGCACATGTGTGTGTGTATGCCCCAAATCCTGAGAGGGAAATGGAGAACGGATTGCAGTGTAGCCATCCCCCCTTCAGGATGATTTCTCTCTCTCTCTCTAGCAAGCACACATGCTCTATAGCAAAAATCTCTATTAAAAAATAAGGAAGAAAGAAAGAAAAAATAAAAAGAAAGGAAAGCTGCTGCTAAGAAGGACGAAGAAGCAATAAGGGGACTCGGGAGGATGAGACTGCACAGCATGAGGAGCACAGGCTGTGAGGCAGACAGGCTGTGTCCAGCCCGACAAAGACCAACCATGTGTCTGCAAGAGGAAAGCTGTATGGCCACTCAGAGCCTTACTTCTGAATTGGTCAGAGGTGAAGTGAAGAAACTGTTCTTCTCTACTCTAATATCCACTCTCATCTATTTTCTTATAACAGAATTCAGATATTTAGTTGTGTTACACTGTTGCCTGGGAAACAAGATCATATTTCCCAGCCTCCCTTGCAGCTAGGTATGAATATGTGACTTGTAAATTCTGGCTGATGAGGGACCAGCAGTTGGCATAATAGCTATGTCGCTGGCTTCCATGTAATGGACCACGGTTCAAGTCCTGGACCCGGTGGATTAAACTCATGCCTGGTGCATGTGCGTGTGTGCCCGAGATCCTGAGAGGAGAATGGAGGAGAAGGGATTGTGGCGTGGCCATCCTCCCTGTGGGAGTGATTTCTTGCTTTCTGTCTCTCTGTCTCTCTCTGTCTTTCCGGCAAACGCATGCACCCTATAGCAAAAACCTCTCAAAAAAAAAAAAAATTCTGGCTGATGAAATGTAAGCAAAAGTATTGTTGGAGTTTCTAGGAATTAAAGAAGGTGACTTTTACTCTCCTTTTATTCCTTTTTATCCTGTCTTCCTGCTAGATGTAATTATTGGAGCTACTGCAGCTATCTGGGATCATGAGGTGGTGGTGGTGGTGGCAGCGGCAGGGTGTGTGAGTGTGTAAATGATAGAAACCATGTGCACATGAGAGAAAGAAAGAAAAGCACCCTTGACAGGGTCTCATCATGCCACAATCCCTTGCCCCAGCCCTCCAACTAATCAGAGTCTTGGACACTTGCATGTGTATCCGGCATGTTCTGAGGCTGACCCAGGGATCAGAACCCGTGGTTGGCAATGTGGCTTCCAGCATGCCATGTGCAGTCCAGTATGCTACACATTGTGCCACTTAGGCTGGGCCCATGCAGTGACTTTGCAAAGATATAGACATCTCAATATTAGCATGGAGCCATCACAGCATGATGGTATGGCCCAGCTCCAGACATTTTCTTTGGAAAAAATAAACTTCTATCTTATTTATACCACTATTGTTAAGGGCACTTCTGCTTGGTTTTGTTTTTCAGTTGTCAGAGGGTGTGTGAGTTTACCAGAGAGAGAGGAACAGAGAGGGCAAATACATCCCAATGGGGTATGGTAGAAGCAGCCCAGGTTTCATCCTGCCTGTTCCAGGGCCTTTCTCAAAGCTGGAGAATGGGGGAGTGGCTGACATAGGAGAGGGTGGATGAAGGCAAGAGGCTATCCCTAGATAATAGGATATCTTCCCAGACTAAAGCCCTAAGGGAGCCAAACACCTAATTCTGGGGCTTCTTCTTAAAGCAAAATCCATCTAAATGAGATTATTTACTTAACTATCATGAAGGATGGAGGCAGAAGACAGGAATGAACCAGATCGGGTTTCATATTCCATAGTGCAGAAGTAGGTCAGCCACCATACTGCTGTGGAAGCCATGATGCCAGGGAGAGGGACGGGGCTTCTCTGATGGGCTTTCCTTGGCCAACTCTGGCCTAGGACTCAGGAATAAATGCTCTCTGGAGCATTTACAGGCTAACTCCAAAGGCTTGTGATTATTGGCTCACCTTCCCAATTGTGACTCCAGAGTCACTTCCATGCTTAGACATGAAGTGGTCCTTTATCTGACTGAGGCTTCTCAAGTCAAAAGGGAAAAGGCTTAGAGTGGGTTCCTTGGGTTTGTAACCCCCAATGACTTGAGGGGATGCTGCTAACCTGCTCAGCACAGCAGTCTCCATCCCAGCTTTCACATGTCAATCAAGTGCTGACTCCAGGAGCTCAAGGGGCCTCCACAGTAAGTCAACCAGGAGCCACTTAGACGGGTGGCAGATGAGTTTTGCCCCATATGCCACCTGCTCAGTTAACGCTGGTTGCCTGGAAAGTTGTGTTGAGAAGGATTCTGACTCTTAGCATACAGGGTCGTCTGGCATAGTGGCAAAGTCTACCACGGGCCAAGTCAGACAGAGATTCATGGGTCCACACATTTGCCATCTGCAGCCTGGAAACCTCAGATGTGCAGGAGCTGGGTTTGACCATCAGCCTCAAGTGGAACCAAAGCAGGTTGATCTTATGTGGAATTCTGGACCAACAGATGGTAGCTCATGAATATGTTCTTCCTCTCTTCACACAGAGATTGCCTACAGAAAGAATACGTTTTAAATGACACTCATTTGTATACTTGGTAGCATTTAATCTGAAGAATCTACTGAATAGGACATTAATAGGCTTTTATGATTTTTTGTTGTTGTTGTTTGCTAGATGGCACACGTGTTCATAGGAGAGAGACAGACAGAGAAGAAAGTGAGAAGTCATCCCGGGGAGGGGGGTGGTGGTGGTGGTGGCTATGCCTCATTCCTTTCTCCTTCATTCTCCTCTCAGGATTTTGGACACACACACATACGTAGCAAGTTTTTCAAGCCTCCAGGTCCAAGACTAGAAGCGTGCAGCTGGCCATGTGGAATTCAGCTGCCTTAACTATCACATCACCAGCTGGCCCCATTATTGGATTTTTTTACTCTGAACAATTAAAGATTAAGTAAAATATAAAATGCATATAATGTTACTTTGGTTCAAGAGCTGCTACTGCAGAAGAGGGTGCCTCTGCTCCAGGAGCAGTTATGCCACTCTGGAAATCCCTGCTCCCCTTCTTCAGGGCTGGGCCCCTGCAGGTACGAGGGCCTGTCCCCCGGTCACATAGCTTGGTGCTGAGAGGGATATTTGTCTCGAGTTGAGGTGAGGTGATCTGATCCACTCTCCTGGGGATGTAGAACCTGCACTGGAAGTTGCAGAGGTTGGGGTTTGGGAATAGAGTCTTACAGAGATAAGCAAGTGTCTCCAACTCAGCTGAGCAGTGAGCCAAACAAACTTGCTGCCATGAGAATAAATAGCAACCGACATAAGCTGCAGCGTTGGGATGTTATAGGGAGAGGTGGGGACTGTGCCCAATTAGAGAGATATGCCCAGTCTAAAGAGGCACCTGCTACTCAGCTCCAGCCAATCACTGTCAGGCAGGAAGGGGCCTGGTGTGGCCATTTTGTCAGATAACCCCCACCAAGGGAAACCAGAAGTCTAGATGTTTTTTAGAATAATTTTATTTAACTTTGTTTATCCATTTATTTATTTATTTCAACTTGACCAGAAAGGGAGAGAGAGAACGCCAGCTGCCTGGTCTGGGACCTGAACTACAGCCAGCCATGTGGGAGTCCAGAGCCCTTAACCACCACACCACCTGCCAGCCCCCAGAAGTCTATATTTTTATGTGCAGATCTTTTGAGTTTTTTTTTTAATATTTATTTTATTTATTCATTCATTTTATTTTAATTTGACCAGAGAGAGGGAAAGTGAAAAAGCAAGCCACCAGGTCCGGGACTCGAACCATGGTTGGCCATGTGGGAGTGTCCAGTGCTTTAACCACCATGCCTCCTACTGGTCCCTAGATCTTTTGATTTTTAAACATTAACAAGTAAATTTTAAACTTGTACAGGCTAAAATAAATCATGTCTGGTAAAATACTCCCTGAGAGCCAATGTTTTTGCTTATTTTTAAGAATTACTAATTTATTTAACTTTATTTATTTATTTATTTTAAAATTTTGACCAGAGAGGGACAAAGCAAGGGTGGGGGGAGTTAGAAAGTAAGCCACCAGGTCCAGGACTTGAACCACAGTCAGCCATGTGGGACTCCAGTGCCCTTAACCGGCCCCTGAGAATCAATGATTTTTAATCTATGCTTTTGCAAAAATTAAAATGTTTTTCTTTATTTATAATAGAGTGCACGTGTGTACGTGTGTGAGAGAGAGAGTGGGAGGGAGAGGAGCACCCATCTCAGGGTCTGGTCACGCTGCAGCTCCTCTCCTCCTCTCCCCTTCCCTGCCTCTCACCACCCTCTTGGTCTTACCCACTGACCCAGAGCTGACTCCTAGGACATTAAGTGGCCTGCAGCTCTGGTACTGCCTTGGAAACATCTTTCCTGCTATTTACAGTTTCAACACTCACCGCCACCACCGCCTGGCACCACCCCCAAAGGACTGAGAGTGGGGCAAAAAGTTCCTACCTCATAGGCTGGCTATGAGAATTTAACGAGCCAGGCACTTTGCCCTCGGGAAACGCAGTCTTTCCCCCATTGCAGCCAGTTGGTACAGGCTTGCTCACTCAGATGAAATTGTTGATTAGAAACTTGTGTTTGGAGACTATATTTTCATTCATTATATATTAAATTAAACCTCCTGGGCAGCCAGTGGCATGGTGCTTAAGGTGGCTGGATCCCACATAGGAGCCTGAATGTTTCAAGTCCTGGACCCAGTAGCTTGAAAAACATGCCAGGTATGTGTGCACATGCATTTCCAAAATCCTGGAAAGGGAGAAAGGTGGAGGAGAGGAGATTGTGGTATGGCTATCCTCCATGGGGTGGGGTGTTCTTTTTCACTTGCTCTCTCTCTTCATATATATACACACACATATATATATATATATACACATATGCACATGCACTTACAGCAAATTAAAAAGAAAGTTAAACCACCTCTCATGACTTTTGCAGTTAATGACAAGTCAGCCTTGCACTGATGCAGGCCATACAGGTATAGGCTTTGCCCAGTCTGTGCAGACAGCAGGCCAGGGACAGTAGAATGCACATCATAAGCCCCACCGCTGCCTGTGAGGTAAGAAGTGCTATGAGAGGTGTTACACAGAAAAGAGGCACTCTGTCCCCAAAACCAGCATTCCAAAGTGACAATCCTGTCCCATCCCAGGCTCTGCTGCCCATTCAGGTGCTCCTTTCCAGCTGCTCTGACATAAAAGGAGCTGTGATCCATTTAGCAGAGCACTGTGACAGCACACGCTTCACAAATCCTGGTTTTCCTCTTTGCATGGAAGAATTTGGACAAAACAAACCTGGGATGAGCAGGGTCCCAGGCCTCTGTGCTCTACTGACCAACACACCAGAGACAAAGGCAAGATAGAGACTGGCTTTCCAAAGCTTTGTGGACCCGGGGAAGGACACTGCTAAGGTAACACCTTAGAACCAGACCTGGGAAGCTGGGGCTGACAAGAACAGGGAAGCCAAGGCACAGTTCCTAAAAGGAAAGAGAGAAACTCAGAGGGAAGGCACCACCAGTTGGTAGGATTTCTACGTTTTGTCTGAAATCTATATTTCTAGTCACCTTCTGCTGGGAAATGGTGTGCAGAACTCTGAACTCTGCATGCAGTAGACCTGTCCCATCCTGACTGCCAGAGAGAATTTAAAATCGGATGAGGGGAAGGAAGGAAAGTTGAAAGTCAGGGCTGTCCAATCTGAGCCTGATAGAAAGCATTCAGTGATGGTCTATTTATAGAGACACACGGGGTGGTCATTAGGAGCAGAGTCCAGGGATCTGGCTCCAGCTCTACAACAGATTCTGTGAGAGACATGTGCTGGCGTAGGGAAATCATCGAGTCTCTTGGTACTTCAGAATAGATTACCAACAAAGATGAATTAGGCCTGGAGAATTTCACATTGGGCAAAACAAAGCAGGAAGAGTCTGATGCTGTCTATTAGTCGGGAGCATTATTTATTACTTTTTAGTTTTAAAACTAGATCGCATTGTCAGAGAAAAACAGATCAATGTGTTTATTCATTTATCAAGTTATTCTGTCCTTGAGGAAGAGAGACAGAGGAAGAGAGAGAGAGCGTATGCACTTCTAACAGGGTCTTGATACCATGATCCTCCTCCAGCTCCAGCCAGCCCTGAATCATGAGTGTACTCAAGGAGGCCTCTGGGTACAAACCCAGGACCTTGCCACGTGGGTCAGCCTCACAGAGCACTGCAATTTACCACTGTGCCACTGTCGGCCCTCTAACAAATATATGACTAATTCATGTTGCCGATCGAGGCTTTCTGAGTTCTGGTTTCTGAGCCAGTAAGTATCTGAATGAAGATTCAGGTTTTGCTAAGAGAAAGCCAACTCCAGACAGGCATACACCTAAGCCAAAACTCACCTCTGCACTCCTCAAGTCTTTCACTCAGGTCTCTTATCATTGAAACAATACAAATTATTTATTGGCAAGCAAGAAAAGTTCTAGAATAAAATCAGCAGACTGTGTCTACTATCTGACCTTCTTAAGTTCTTTAGAAACTAGGAGGGCAACGGAGAAGGGAGAGCCAGGAAGTACAGCTAAGGAGAATGGCTACTTCTCCAGCAGAAAATTAGGATCTTGAGAGTTTCTGAGAGTTTGTTAGAACTACGACAGAGAATTTCATAGGTTAAATGCATTAAGGTACTGTTGTCGCCGTTTAATGGATGGGAAAACAGATGGTCATAGAGAACAAGTGTCCAACTTCATCTGCAGGGGATGATGTGGCCCATGGGGCTTTGTGGCCAACAAGCCGTGGAACCAGGACCTAAATCCAGGCCCTCTAATTGCTAGCCCTGTTCTCTCAAACCTCAGGACATGGCCATGACCACCCTCAATGTTCCAGAAGAAACTTCCTATTCAAACATAAACACCACAATAATAGCCACATGGTCATTTAGAGGCAAACTCCTTTTCTATGTGAAATTTTGCTCAGACACTACCCCATAGCATCATAAGGGTTAGATGTGAAAATAATCTCTAGTTTAATATCCTTGTTCTATGAGCAGATGAGAAAATTGAGACACAGAGATATTGAGTAACTTGCTCCAAGTAACACAATCAGTTACTTCGTGTACTGGTTAACCGCAATATTAAGATCAACTCAGTTATTTCACAGCTCGAGGTATCCCACGTATAGGATGTGAACTTGCTTAAACATCATCTTTTTTTTTTTTTAACTTCACCAGAGGGTGCATGCACTCACTGGAAACAGGGGATGGGGAGAAGGGAGAAAGCACCCTCCATGGGACATGATCACACTTCTCCATCTCAATCCCTTCTCCATCTCTCCTTTTGGGATTTTAGGCATGAATGCACGTGGGCCTGGGGAGTTTTTCAAGCCACTGGGTCTAGAACTTATACCACACAGTCTACCACAGGGAACCCAGCTGTCCTAGCCACCATACCAGGGGCTGGC
This sequence comes from Tupaia belangeri chinensis, assembly GCF_000334495.1. Lineage (NCBI taxonomy): Eukaryota > Metazoa > Chordata > Mammalia > Scandentia > Tupaiidae > Tupaia > Tupaia belangeri. Next base: position 426,003 of record NW_006159514.1, read on the forward strand.
CCTAACCACCATCTGTACGGGGCAATTAAGAAGCCTTAATTTGATTCCACTGGTTCGCAGGTGCCTCATTAAATATTCATAACCATATGCTCCAGATGTAAGAAATGATTAAATCAGTGTCACTTGGGATGTGAATAATAGAGACCCTAACTAAAAAAAGTATAAGCAATAAGAGGAATGTAACTCAAACCACTAGTCTAGAAGCAGGGCGGCTCCGAGCCTGGTTAACCTCAGAGACTCTGCCGTGTCATCGGGGACTGGGCTCCTCTCTCTCACACCCTGTGATGGCCATGTTTGGGGCAGGACGACCCTAGATGGCTATTCCAGGGCCACACAGCACATGCATACAAGAGTGTCTAGGGCCAGAAAAAGAGATGCCCCATCCTCGTGCCACTTTTTACCATTTCCAGGAGCCCCACCGAGGACATCCCTTCTTGTTTCATTGGCAAGAGTTGTGCTACACACTCATTCCCAGACCCACCAAAGGTAAAAGGGATGGAATTCAGGACTTGCTTAGAATATTCAAGACTGAGGCCACCCCTGTCTCCTCTGGGTGGTCACCTCCCCTCACTCCCACACAGTTTTCTTTTTTCTTTCTTTTTCTGGGGGGACAGGGGTGAGTTTGCCATAGGGTGCATATGCTTGCCAGAAAGAGAGACAGAAACAGTGAGAGGAAAAGTGAGAAACCATCCCCCGCCCAGAAGGATGGCCACCTGTAATCCCTTCTCCTCCATTTTCCTCTTGGGATCTTGGGGACGCATGCACATGCACCCCATATGAGTTTCACCAGGTCCAGGACTTGAATCATAGTCAGCCATACGGAAGTCTAGTAATGTAACCACCACGCCATCTGTTGACCCGGCCCCTAAGTTTTCACAGGCGTTCTTGCCAGCCTGGTCATAGGGCAGAGGGCAGATTGGGATCACTGTTTTTCAGACTGAGGCTCGTCCGTCATAAGCAGGCATAAAGTCAGGGTAATGGGTGACCATCCGTGTTTTAAAAATGAAAGAGGGATCAGCAGGATACTGTAATGGTTGCATTGCTGGACTCCAACATGGTCAACCGCAGTTCGAGTCCTGGACCCCGAGGCTTAAAACACGCTGGGCATACTCCGGAAGAGCAAAGAGGCCCAGCAGGATTTCTGTTCATTTGAGGGTGATGGTAACTTCTCGCCCACATGAACAAACACCCGGAGCTCAGCTCTCTCTAAAGAGAGAGACTGCTTATTCTCACCAAATCCAAAACTACTAGGCGGTGACTCCCAAGAAAATCATCAGCCCAGAGACAGGTGCCGATGGTTCCTGCTAAGCATCCCACGGCAGGGGTGACTGGGATTCCAGACAGGGCAGTTGCACTAAGTCATCGAGGCTGTCGCCACGGCAGCTCTCACTGCCTTCACAGAGGCCTCGCTCCTGAGTCTGGGAGGGCATGACTGGAGGGTAATGAAAAGATGACAGCCAGCGCAGCTCGGGGTTCCTGGCTCCTGCCCACCTCCTCCTTAGGAACCTTGGTGGTTCCTGGCTTTCTGGCCCAGGTCCAGAGGAGTTCGCTGCTGAAATCTGGGAGTTACTCCATTAACTGGCTTCAGGTTACATGCTCCTAGAAGACTGGGGAAAAGATAAAACGTGCCAGCCTACTAGAAATAGCCACTTCTTTCTCAGTGGCATTCCTCCCAGCTCCTGTGTCCCTCTCCTGAGAGGGGGGGTGGGAAGTAGCTGAGAATTGGTTTTGCCAAATACAGTTTAAACGCCTGTCCCGGAGCCCTGCATGCTGTCCCCATCATGCTGCACTCTCACAGGTGCCTCTCGGAGGCCTTTCGTTCTTCTGTACACCCGGAGGACAAGGCACCTTGAAAGAGTGCTTGGAAGAGTGTCCCGTTTTTCAGTTTCTGCCATTACCATGAACTCTCCACTGGTCAACTCCCACAGGCCACTCAGTCTGATTTAAGGGGGAAAAGGAGACACATTTACATGGGGGTATTCATCAAAGTTAGTGGAAAATGCATATTTACATTTAAAAATTATACAGGGATTTCAATTTTTTTTGCAGCAAAATAGATTTGTTCTGTAGTTCAGCTTTTCCATGAACTTTTTAAAGTCCCTGCGTATACGCAAAAACACCTTAACTTAGCCCGAGATAGGTTTGCCCTCTTTCTCTTCTCTTTTTCAAATATAGATATAGGTAGAGCAGCTGAAATGGACTCCACAGAATGTGCTTTCTCCAAGCTAAATGCCGTAAGTCCCAGCTAATCCCGTGTAGTTAGTGCCACCAGATCTTCAATTAGGTTAGTGCGGAAGCTGGGAAAGTCCGTCCCGGAGGGAACGTGTTCAGCCCCTGACAGCCAGCTCGTGCGCAGGGAAAGGGCTCCCGCCTTGGAGTATGCTGCTGTCCGGGCTCGCTCACCGAGTGGGAAGGGCCGAAGAAGGCCCCCGTCCCTCTCCCAGGAAGCCCTAACTGTTGCATAGGCTATGACTTCACAAGGGTCAATAGAGCAGAAACCGGACAATGTGGACTCCGGACTCAGATTCAAATTCCCTCTGCACTGCTTACTCTGTTAGACAACATTAAATATAAGCCTGAACCCCTCTGTGCCTCACTCGGTTTAACCATCTGGGAAACGGGAATAACAATACCCACTACACAAAACAGCAAGGGCCTTAACGATGATAAAGTACTATTGTTCATAACATTAAGGAGACTGAAGACTCTTCTCCACTTTGATTCAGGGCTCCTATATCTACTATGTTTAAGGGGACATTTTCTTTTTTTCTTTTTTTTTTTTTTTTTTTTTTTTTTTGAGAGGTTTTTGCTATAGAGTGCATGTGCTTGCCAGAAAGACAGAGAGACAGAAAGTGAGAAATCACCCCCCACCAAGGGAGGATGGCCATGCCGCAATCCCTTCTCCTCCATTCTCCTTTTGGAATCTTGGGCACACACGCACATGCACCCAGCGTGAGTTTAAGCCACCGGGTCTGACTCTCAAACCGTGGCCGACTACGTGGGAGTTCGGCAACATAGCTATTACGCCAACTGCTGTTCTGAAGGGGAAATTTTTTGAAGATAACTTCTATCATCATTGTCCTCACTGTCACCTCCATTAGTCAAACACCAGAAGTAGACTTGGCACCAGATGAAATACAACCAGCAAAATTACCTCTGAAAGGCCAGTTGGTCAAGACATTTCAGACATCAAAACGCCCTCCTCCCCCTCGAATCTTCGGCCGCATCACATTCCTTCACTTAGACTCATCTCAGACCACACAGCATCTCAGGGTAATTTTAAACTCTCTCTACCCACTGCCTCGTGCTATCGGGGTCACACACTCAGGCAGCCTGGTTCCTGTCTGGTGAACCACAGAGAGACCAGGGAATAAGAGCTAACGTAATTGGTTGAAGTCATTTCCAGAAATACACTACTGGGGACATATCGAGAAGGTATCTGGGTTCTAAACAGGAAATCATGATCATCAGAATGATGCAGCATCCAAATGATGGGAAACAGTTGCAACAAAACCAGAGATCCGAGCATACACTGCAGGCACACCAGGCTCTTCATTAGATATTGGTGTTCCTTTTTCATTTCACCTCCTTATTCTGAAACATTTCCTGCACTTTCTAGAATGCATCTGAACAATTCACAATCCTTATAGTTGTTCATGAGGTAATACTGTCATAATTATATCAATTCTGAAATACAGCTCACTCCATAGTATGGAACAAAAGGAATTGTTATATTCAACAGCAGTATTAACACAGCCTCTACAGAAACAAGGAGGCAGCCTCAGAATTGCAGCAAATTTCAGTTGATGGCAGAGGAAGAATACTATGCCTTTTTTAAAAAGGATTTTTGCCATAGAGCTTGTGACTCGATAGAGTGAGACAGAGAGAGGTAAAGTGAGAAATCACCTCCCGTGGAGTGGGGGGTGGGGGGGTAGCCATGCCGCAATTCTTTTTCCTCCATTCTCCTCTTGGAATTTTGGGCATGTGTGCACATGTGCCCAGTATGATTCTCCAGCTACTGGGTCTGGGACTCAAACTGTGGTCAGCCTTGTGGGAGTCCAGTGCCTTACCCACTATGCTACCTGCTCACCCCTATATATGCCCTTAACTGGCTCAAAAATGAAGTCCCCAGACCCTTGGTATTACAATACTTCATGCCCTAATCCTTTGTGTCTATTAGTATCTTTGGGGGGTGGGGAGCCTCAGTGTGTTAACTAGCAAAGGGAAGTGGAATCTTTTCTCAGAAAGGGATAAGTGGGCAGTTAAGAAAATGTGGGCACGATGGAAGAAAGGAAAGAGTAGAAGAGAAGAAGGAAAATAGAGTACCACAGCTTCAATCATGTCTTCATTCTGGACATGAGCTTGTCCTGCACATGGCCTTCCGGAAGGTGATGGTGCAGTGTTGGTCCGAATCGGGGACGTTCTCCTTTCCTCTGCAGCACTCAGGTGTCTGCAATACACCCAGTTCATTCTGTTGTTCTTTTCTGTTTCCCCTTGCTTCTTAGCGATTGGCTTGCCTGGCTGGTGATGGGCTAGAAATGAGTGCATTACCATCGACCACTGACAAAGCAATAGGACAGCTTCTGTCCCTGGGCACTCGCGGGTTACCCATCAATCACTTTTTATCGACCTCGACTTTAGATTTGTGAACTCAAAAACTGTAATTTAAAACATTTATGGGCAAACTAATGGCATATTCACATACACAAAGCTGATTCCTCAATAACGTACTAAAAAGCGTGGTCCTTAGATGCCAGTGGAGCTCTGGGTTTTGAGTTTTCCCGAGGGGAGGGAGAAAGCAACATTTGTCCACATGGCTGCGTGTGGGCACCACAGGGGCTGCTCTGCGTGTATGATGGCACACCTAAGCTGCCACCAACTGCATTACTCATCATTTTATGTGCCACCAGAAAAGCAAATAGAGTCTGCCATCCAGGATAGATGTCCTGTGAAGTCATTCAGGGTAAATTTTCTGTGAAGCCGAGGAAGCTTGAGCCTCCAGTCCTCACTTACAGGAACCCTTCCAGTATTTCACGAGGACTTGGCAATGTGTTCACGTGGCCATATGTTTTTGTAAAATTTGCAAAAGTAAGATATTTTAATAGCAACCCGTTAGACCACTCTCTTTCCACCCTAACTTCCCCTCTGTCACACTTCCCCTTGCACCCAATGGCACTGGAGTGGCCATGGGCACTTTGGGGAGCCCACTAAAGAGGAAGTTGTGTTGGCGATACATTGTCTGCGCTTGGTGGATGTGTCCTGTGGTCACAGTCCTGCCAGTGCAGTTAAGTTCTCGCTGGTCATCCTGAGGTACAAATGGCTCCACCTCCACATGCCAGCTTCCTTGGTGGTAACACACTCAAGCACAGGGTGCAAATCCCTCCCACTGAGCTCACCAGAAGTGTATGGCATGGGTAAAGAAAAAGAGACAGGATCTGAGGTGTGTGGAGAAAAAAATTCAGGAAAATCCTTTCCAATCTTACAGCTCACAGAAGTTCTCTCCAAATTGACAACAAACCTAAAAATGTATGTGACATACTGAAAATAGGCTATGAAGCTAGAAACCACATTTCTAAAATTTCAATAGCAAAGGGTTCATCTCCATCAGTCATAGACAAGGAAGACTAAATTGTCTAACATTCTCTCTATAGAAAATAATATAATAAAATAAACAACCAGCCCGTGGTATGGTGGTTAAGGTGGATCCCACATTGTTTTTTGGGTTTTTTTTTTTTTGAGAGGTTTTCGCTTTATGGCACATGCGCTTGCCAGACAGACAGAGAGAGACATAGAGACAGAAAGCGAGAAATCACCCCCCCCCAGGGGGGATGGCCACGCCATAATCCCTTCTCCTCCATTCTCCTCTTGGGATCTTGGGCATGCACGCACATGTGCCCGGCGTGAGTTTAAGCCACCAGGTCCGGGACTCGAACTGTGGTTGGCTCCATAAGAGTTCAGCGACATAGCCATTATGCTAACTGCTAGTCTCTAGATCCCACATTGTTTTTTTTGTTTGTTTGTTTTTTGGAGAGGTTTTCGCTTTATGGCACATGCGCTTGCCAGACAGACAGAGAGAGACATAGAGACAGAAAGCGAGAAATCACCCCCCCCCAGGGGGGATGGCCACGCCATAATCCCTTCTCCTCCATTCTCCTCTCAGGATCATGGGCACACACGCACATGCGCCCGGCTTGAGTTTTAAGCCACCGGGTCCGGGACGCGAACCGTGGTCGACTACGTGGGAGTCCAGCGACATAGCCATTACAAAATCCCAAAAGGAGGGAGAAACACATTGTTGACTGTGCAGTTCAAGTCCTCGACCTGGCAACTTGAGACACACACTGGGTGCATGTGTGTGCATGCCCAAAATCCCAAAAGGAGGGAGAAACAGAAGAGAAGGGATTAGGGTATGACCATCCCCTATCACGAGTCCTTTCTTGTTTTCTCTCTGTGTGTCTTTCTCCATCAACTGCAAATACTCTTGGGCAAATTTTCAAAAAAAGAAAAGAAAAAAAAACAACAAACAAAGTAGGACAAGGAGGCCTTACAGAAGTATATCAGGCAGTTAATTATTTTTAAAATTATGCCAGAGGGCATGTGTGCTCACCAGACAGACACAGAGAGAGAGAGAGAGAGAGAGAGAGAGAGAGAGAGAGAGAAGGAAAGTGAGGAAGCACCTCCCACCCAGTGGCAGGGTCACACTGCAATCCCTGCTCCTCCACTTCTCCCTCCTACTGGGATTGTGGGCGTGCATGCACATGCGCCCAGCATGTTTCTCAGGCGGTCGAGTCCGAGACTTAGACTGAGGGGTTGGCTGTGTGCGATCCAGCTCACACAACTACCAGGCCAGAGGCTGGCACATAATTTTTTTTTTCTTTTTAATATTAGGGTATTTTTATGATTTACATTTTTTGTGATTCATGTCAATTTTTTTAAAATTTGTCATTTGTTGTCATTTTATTTCTCATCTAAACATATATTCTTGTTCTCACATAAGTTCTCACTTATTTCTTTATATTCTCTTCTTTACAAAGGTCTCCAAGGAGATAGATGGTGGTGCCGTAGCAAGGTAAAACGCAAAGCCCTGTGAGAGAGACCCAAACCTCCCTGAGTCTGGGTAACCTGGGCTGGCTGATGCTGGGGAGGGAGCGGGTGAGTGTCAGCACCCTGTGGGGACGCGGTCTCCATCTCTCTTTCTAACTCAGAAAAAGAAACTTTTCATAAAAGGTCTCCAAATAATATAAAGTTCAGGCTCCATCAAACCTGGACTGACCCCTGAATGCCATCCCAGTTTCAGAGAACTTTCTTTTTTTTCTTTTTATGGGTTTTTGCCATAGGGTGCATACACTTGCCTGAAAGAGAGAGACAGAGTCACAGAAAGCGAGAAATCACCCCCCGGGGGGGATGGCCACACCGCAATCCCTTCTCCTCCATTTCCTCTTGGGATTTTGGGCATGTGCACACATGTGCCCAGTGTGATTTTCAAGCCACTGGGCCCAGGACTCAAACCACAGTCGGTCATGTAGGAGTCCAGCACCTTAACTACCGTGCCACCTGCTGACCCTGTCAGAGAACTTTCTAATGAAGAGGGAGGAACTGTGTATCCAGAATTGGTTAAATATATAGTGTGGATTGTTTCATTTAATTCCACATAACACTGCGATATGGGTGTTATCAGTCTACAGATGAGAAAACGGGACTCGTGAAGCTGAAAGTCTTTCCC
>NW_006159514.1:433916-476196 GCF_000334495.1 Tupaia belangeri chinensis
CTTTCCCTAAATTAAGCCTTCAGTGTTAAGTTGTTATGATCTCAGACGATATTCAAAAGTTGGAGCAGCACAATGAAGCCTGTGTTGTAATGGGTGGACTCACTTTTTTGAGGAGCCCTAAATTTCTGGTATCCCCACTGAGTTCGTAATGCACAGTAGGAATTAAAGCTGACTTTTTTTTTGGGAGGGGGAGGTTTTTGCTATAGGGCGCGTGCGCTCGCCAGACAGACAGAGAGAGACAGAGGGACAGAAAGCGAGAAATCATCCCCCAGGGAGGATGGCCACACCCCAGTCCCTTCTCCTCCATTCTCCTCTCGGGATCTTGGGCACGCACGTACATGCGCCCAGCATGAGTTTTAAGCCACCAGGTCCGGGACTGGAACCACGGTCGACTACATGGGAGTCCAGCGACATAGCCATTACGCTAACTGCTGGTCCTAGAGCTGACATTTTTACTCCAAACCCTGTAGTCTTACTGAAACCTTGGAAAAGTATTGCTATCAGCCATTTCCTCCTTGCAGACATTTATATGTCCTGTTAACCTTCCAGAAAGATATTTCATTTTCACCGAACTGAAAGATTATCTTCTGTTCAGGAGTTCTAGGAATTTGACAAAGGGCCTATCCTCAAACTATTCTAGTCTCTGTACCCCCCACCCCCAACAGACCTGTGGGAAAGGACTTTGCCATTAGACACCCCTTGGAGTTAGGACATTGAAGTCCCCTTCCTTTCAAAATGCACATGTCTACTTGGAAGTAGAAACTCAACAGGGAAGCTATTCTCTGTCATTAAGAACTTAACAAGGATGGTTCCTGAGAGGAAGGGATAGTGTTGGTCCTGGCAGGGTTTATTTTGTCTCGAAGATGGGGCACAGAAGCAGAGGGGTCTAGGTGGCTAGAGGGCAGCAGTGCTGTGGCCACTTTCTACCTAACACACTGTAGTTATTAAAACTAATGTATGGGGCCTGCTGGTGGCATGGTGGTTAAGGTGGCTGGATCCTACATGGCTATGAGATTCGTGTCCTGGACCTAGTGGCTTGAAAAACACACCTAGCATATGGGCATTCATACCCCAAATCCTGAGATGTGAATGGAGAAAAAGAGGTGATGGCATGATTATCCCGTGTGGGATGTTTTTTCACTTTTCCTCTCTCTCTCTCTCTCTCTTCATCTCTCTCCAGTGAGTATACATGCCCTAGAGCAAATTTAAATAAAAACAAAAACAAGGCCAGCAGGTGGCATGGTGGTTAAGATACTGGACTTCCACAGGGCTGACTGTGGTTCGAGTCCAAACTGGGCAGCTTGTCACTCTCCCTCTCTCTCTGCCTCTCTCTGATCAAAATGAATAATAATAATAAAATAATATTTAAATTAAGAATAAACAATCCTTTAAAGCAACAGTAAAAATAAAAAACAGAAACAATTTCTGGTCCAACTGCAGAAGCACAGTACTCTGCAGTGCTGGAAGCCATGTGGAAGATGGGGGTTTGGTTTCCAGGTCAACCTGTACTTGTCACAGACATGCAGATCTTGGCTGGCAGGAAGGCCATTGCAGGAGAGGGGGTTTGTGACATGATGAGATTCTGTTGTGGATGGCCTTTCTCATGAAAGAAAGAAGGAAACTTATAAAACTTGATTAGAAAAAATTGATCAGTTCCTGATCCAAAAACTCTTGTCCATTATACCAGCACCACCAAATCCAGTATTTCAGGGAAACAAATACGTACACCTATTGCTACTGCCACTGTTGGGACAGTCTATCAGTGTTGACATCGTCACTGACCGCCAGCCTGAGTTTCCCATCTCCTCACCAAAATTTATGAGAGAGTGAAGGTTCAGGCAGCAGTTTAATCTGGGGTCCTTGACAGTCCTTGAAATTGTATACCAAGTTGTTGCAGGAGTAAAGGGAGACTGTATTTTTTTTTTTTTTTTGAAAGAAGAGAGTCAGATGCCAAAGGAATCTTTGAACCTCCTAAAAGGTTAAGAACTACTTTAGAAAAAAAAAAAGCACTGAACCAATTATCATGTATGTTTATGACTTTTTTTTTTTGTAGGGGTTTTCGCTAGAGGGCACGTGTACTCACCAGAAAGACAGAGAGAGACAGAGAGACAGAAAGCGAGAAATCACCCCGCAGTGGTGATGGCCACACCGCAATCCCTTCTCCTCCATTCTCCTCTTGGGATCTTGGGCATACACGCACCCGAGGCCAGCGCGAGTTTAAGCTACCGGGTCCAGGACTCGAACTGTGATCAGCTACATGGGAGTCCAGCAACATAGCCATTATGCCAACTGCCGGTCCCATCTTTATGACTTTTAAAAGTCTTCTTATTTATTTCTTTAAAATTTTGCTATACGTCATGTGAGCATGCCAGGAGGAGACAGAGAGAGAGACAGAAAGTAAGGCATCACTTCCCAGGGGAAATCTCAGGCCACAATTCCTTCTCCTCTATTCTCTTGGGATTTGGAGCATGCACGCACATGTTCCCAGAATGATTATCAAACTGCCAGGTCCAGGACTTGAACTGTGCAGTCAGCCATGTGGGATCCAGCTGCCTTAACCTCCATACCACCTGCTGGCTCAAGAAAAATTTTCTTTGTCCAACTAGTTTATAATGTTTTAACTTGTTAGATAATCAGTTAAGACTTTCTGCTCTTTATTAAATTATTAAAATAATTATTTTCAGATTTGCTCCTTTAAGAATGTGTTACATAAATAATACTCAAGGACTCGTCAGACTTCCATTTCAAAGCAGTAAATCATTTTAGCTTGAATAATACAACTGAGTGAGGATCCGATTTTTGGCCCTAAGTCCAACTACTGAACAGAAAATATTGAGCTGCATAGCATCGTCTTACTCCAGTTTCATTTTGACCTTCTATTCCACAGCTATTTTTTTTTAGGTATGTTCTGCTCTGTGTTTAGAAGTGCATTATTTATTACTTGAACTAAAGCAGTAATTTGTTTCCATTAATACACAAAAGCTCCACCAACTCAACCAGCTTCCTGAATCAACAAAAATCATATCATTAGGAGTTACTTTAAAAAAAAAAAAGGCACCTTTTTCTTAAGAACTTGACTTCTCTGTGTGACCTTCATCACACTTTCTTAATCTGTCTTCCTCTGATGTGCCAAAACTTTAATCTCATATTTCCGTCCCTGCAGGTCCTTCCAGGCCTTGACCCACCACGCTGTGGACAAAACGAATTCTGGCAACTGCATCAGGGTTTCCAGTTTGGAACTGTGAAAGAAAAGCCTACTCTTAGCTTGAGAGAAACTGTAAACTGGAACAACACACCCATAGTAGGGATGCTCATTCAGTGTTACTTACACACATCCAAGCTCACCACATTAGCTTCTGGCAACGCCAACCCTCCAAAGGGTTTGTTATATTTACTGCTCAAAAAAAAAAAAAAAAAAAAAAAAAGTTTTCCGGGGGAAGCATTTTTTCATGTCCTAAATGGGTTCGAGGTTTGGTTATTTGGGGCCTGTTTCTTCTCTTTCATTTCTACAAAGATCACTGAACCTCTCTGCCCCTTTCCAACCCTACAGACCACAGCAGACGATGGGAGAGTCAATTAAGCCCAATCCTTGATGTCATTCCTATATTGAGGGTGTTCTCCCCTCAATATTGAGGGGTACTTACCTCCTCAAAGTAGAAGCCAGAAAACTGACTTTCTCTGCTTCCCTTGCAGCTAGGCCCCACCCATGTGACCCAAGCTCTGCTAAGCAGATGTCCTTACACACGGCTTAATTTGCGAGTGAGCCCATGAGGACCAAACTGTGCAGGACCCACCATAAAGGGGGTGGTGGTGTTGGTAGTGTCTGGCTCTCAGAGACGGCAGCAGCATGAGCTGTGCTGCGTGGGCTGGATCTGGAGGCCCAGCAGAGACCCTTTACTGATTCACTCCCAGGCCGTGGTTGGTCTAAGTCTTCTTTTGGCCTCCCAGACTCTAAGCCCCTCTGACCCCTAGAGATTTTGAGAGTATCTTAGTGTCCTTCAATAAAGCCCTTTTTCGGTTTAAGCCAATGTGAGTGGGGTCTGTTGTTTGTAACTAAGATCCTGGACAGATACAATGCCCACAAAACCCTATGTGGTCTCCAGCTAAAATGCTCCTCCCACTGAGCCTCGCAGTGTTCTCCCCTCTCGCTGGGCTCAGTCTTTCTCCTCCTGTGAGTTAAGCTCTTTGCTGCTTCAGGCCTTCACACATGCTATGCCCTCAGCTGCAAATGCTCTGTCGGGGCTCCAAGTCTGGCTCCCTCCTAAACTCAAAGCTGGCAAGTTAAGTCCCCCTCCAATACACACTCCTGACATCCTATGCTTGCTGCATGTGGTACGTATCACAATTGAAATTAAATACTTAGTTGGTTACTGAATGTTTCTCTCCCCAAAGATACTATAATAATTATAATAATAACTAACATTCATTGAGTTCTTTCCAAATATTAGGAAGACTTTTAAGCATTTTACATGGATTATCTCATTTAATCTCACTACAACCCTGTGGATTATTTAAAACTCAATTTACAGATAGAAAAACCAAGGCTTAGAGAAATAATAAATCCTCAGTTACACAAAAGTAATGCATGGGCTGGAGCCAAGATCTGAACCCAGGAAGCTGGGTTCACAATTTGAGCCTCATCTGTAGCAGGTGCCTGCCTTTCTTGCTCCTTCTCAAGTTCTGAATCAAAGACAAGAGTTAAGGTTATCTGCTCCCAGCAGAGAATGATGGTAGCAGAGCAGCCGCGGCAGTGGCAGGGGGCGCCCCTGTGGTTTATTCAGTTATTTGCTCTGACCTGCCGTCACAGCGGTGAAGCAGTGAAGCGTGAGGAGGTGATCCTGCTGCAAAGTGCCTCGCGGAAACTCTGCCCCGCCAGTTCTTCCCCCTTCCTACCTCGGCTGACCTCCCACTTAAACTGATTGGAGGGCCCCTTCCCTCGCAGACACATGAGGGGTGTTGTCTCCCTGACCTCTTCTCTATCTCTGTCTCCCATGGATGAAATCAATACACTGAAATAAAAAGTGTGAGCTAATTTTGATGCAAAAAAAAAAAAGAAAAAAGAAACTCATGCCTCATGCACAGCTTTTTCATGCTATGCACTGCCCATGATATTTTTGGAGACTATATTAAAGAGTGAAAGAGGGAACCAGCAGTTAGCGTAATGGCTATGTCGCTGGACTCCCACATAGCTGTCCGTGGTTCGCATCCCGGACCTGGTGGCTTAAAACTCACGCCGGGCGCGTGTGCGTGCTTGCCCAAGATCCCGAGAGGAGAATGGAGGAGAAGGGATTGCGGCATGACCCTGGGGGGTGATTTCTCGCTTTCTATCTCTCTGTCTGTCTCTGTCTGGCGAGCGCACGCACCCTATAGCAAAAACCTCTCCAAAAAAAGAAGAAAAAAAAAAGAGTGAAAGGAACCATTTGAAAACAAGGCTCTTCCTCCTCTGATAAGTGGATGGTAAAAGTAGAACATCACTAAACAAACCCTTGCTGGGTTAAAAACAAATTAAAATCATCTTCTAGTGTGTGTGAAGCGATGCAACTGTCCAGCCGCGTGGGTGTGGCTCTCCCACAGGTCCTTGAAAGCACTATTCTTGAACCAGATTGGACCCTATCAATGTTTTTCAGTCATTTTTAGAATTCCACTACAGTTGAACTATCTTCAGATAGGTTTGTGGTTTGTTTCTTTAAAAAAAAAAAAAAAAACCTAAGAAATGGGAGGCTGGGTAGGGTGGAGGGGCAGAACAAAGCAGCCTGTGGAAACAGTAGACCTCACCACCGAGAACATCCGGGGTTAGAGGTCTCCGGGTCACAGGGGTGAGCCGCCTGAAGACACCAACAGCTGTGTTTGCAAGCACAGGTGTGGCCCCTGGCCACAGGGTCACACAGACCAGGCTCCCACAGGCAGACTTGCCATCAGTCTTGCTTCTTAGACCTCCACCACCTTCCACATTGCCCATGAGGGTGGCATGGGCAGTGCAAGCAGCAGACACTCTCAGGCCATTGGGGTGCATTCTCCACACAAGAAGAGGCAACGATCTGCTACAGAGAGGGGCAGGGGGTAGATAAAGGCCACCCCTGTCCATGCCCCCCTTCTGAGTGTTCAGGAACAAATGAGCTACCCCTTCCAAGTCCCCTGTGAGGAGACAGGTCTGCAGTCAGCCTTCTCTACAAAGCCACCTTCCAGACTCTGGAAGCACAGTTCACATTTTTGTTTAAAGCACACGAAACTTGATAGAAATGTTCAATCTACTTTTTTGACAATTGGCAAAGAATAACTATCAATGTAGAATATAATGTGTTGTTTTGATATATATATATGTCTTGATCTTAGACATCCCAGCCTCCCGAAGCATAAGAAATATCTGTTCTTCATAAATTCCTCAGGCTCGGGTGTTTTGTTGCAGCAGCACAAATGGACTAAAACATCATTAATTCAGCAATTGTTTAGTTATTGCTTGCTATGTGCCAGCACTGTGCTAATCATTGAGGGTGAACAATGTTAATTTATAGATAGAGACGTGTGTGTGTGTGTGCGTGTGTGTGTGTGTAGAGAAAGAGAGAGTCTATAAGTAGGTATGTTGTGAAGTTCAAATTAAACTATTAGCCATCTGGGGCTAACACATGGCATGGTGGGTAAGGTGCTGGATTCCCACATAATCAACTGTGGGTCAAGTCCTGGACCTCGCAGCTTGAAAATCACACTAGTGTGAGTGTGTGTAAGTGTGTGTGTGTGTGTGTGTGTGTGTGCCCCCAAAATCCTGAGAAGAGAATGGAAAAGAAGAAATTGCAGTGTGACCATCCCCTTGGAGAAGGGGGTGATTTCTCACTTCCCCTCTCTCTGTCTCTGGTGAATGCATGCACTCTATGACAAAAACCTGAATAAAAAATTTTAAAAAAATCTATTATTGTCTACCTTATCATTCATTTTTTTTTAATTTTTAAATTTCATTTTATTTGTTATTATTATTTATTATTATTTTTTAATTCTACCAAAGAGACACAGAGAGAGAAAGAGGACAAGAGAAGGGGAAAATGAGAAAGCAAATCACCAGGTCTGGGACTTGAACTACAGTCAGTCAGTCATATGGGAGTCCAGCACCTTAACCACCATGCCATCTGCTGGCCCATACTTCATGGTTCTTAATTGAATATATTTACTGGAATCACCTTAGAACATTTTAAATGTGCAGATGCCAAGGCAGCACCCCGGACCCACTAAATCAGAATTTCTGAGAACGAGGCCCTGCCTGGTGGCGGAGTCTGTAGCATACTGGGAGGCAGTGCTGGAAGCCACCCGGCTAGCTATAGTTTGGATCTCTGATCTGGTTGACCTGAAATGGGCCGGGCATGCAAGCACACGCCCAAGACCCTGATGAGCTGGAGGAAGGGGATCGTGACAAGCGCTGTTGAAGAGGTCTCTCATGAATTTTTATAAAAGGATTTTTGAGAATGAGCCCTAAGAATGTGTCCTCTGAAAATCTCCCAGGTCATTCTGAAGTTTTATTCTCATTCAAAACCACTAATCTATTATGGATGATCCTAACAGTCGCTCAGCTGCTGAGATCCACATTCCCCAGTTCCTGGTAGCTGGTTTAAAATGAAATTTCTTTATTATATTCAAGTAGCTGCCATTAAATACGGCCACATTTATTGATCAGGAGCTGTGAGTGTGGTGGGGGTGTAGGGGTGAGGAGTACTTTCAGCTAAAGAGAGATCCAAGCATGCAAGACACTACAACCGAGATGGCCAGGGTGAAGAACGACAGGGAGACCAGGCTGGACTCGAGGGAGGTAAGACAAGAAGACTCCATCAAATGCTTAGGTAGATACTCAGAAATAAAATTCATTTCAGACACACAAAGAGTGGCATGGGGAATTGGAGACCATGTCCAAACATTACTCACTAGAAAGACAGTCTATATTCCACCATTAGTTCAAGACCCAGCTAGGGTAAACCTAGCCAACGGCAGGCTTGAATAGCTGGCGCAACATTCCCACGTGAAAATTTGGGGCAAGTGGCCAGCCCATGGCATGGTGATTGGGGCAGCCAAATCCTACATGGCTGATGATGAGGTTCAGATTCAATCCACGGCTTGAAAAAAACACTAAGTGCATGCACACGTGTGCCCAAAATCCCTAAAGGAGTGAGAAATGGAGGAGAAGGGATTGCAGCATGACTCCTCTGTGGGGAGTGCTTTTTCACTTTCCTCTTCTCTCTGTCTCTCTCTAGTGAGCACACAAGCCTTCTATCAATTTTTTTTTTTTTTTTGGAGAGGTTTTTGCTATAGGGCATGTGCACTCACCAGAAAGATAGAGACAGAAAGTGAGAAACCACCCTCAGGGGGGATGGCCACACCACAATCCCTTCTCTTCCATTCTCTTCTCAGGATCTTGGGCACGTAGGCACATGCATCTGGCGTGAGTTTAAGCCACCAGGTCCAGAACTTGAACCGCAGTCAACTACATGGGAGTCCAGCAACATAGCCATTATGCCATTTTTTTTTTTAAATTGGGGCAAAAACACTTAATGGAATACTGTTAGGGGCAGGGAAACCCATTTCTATAAAGAGGTTCATTTTCACCAACAAAAGTGTGAATAATAGTGAATGTTTATGAAATGTTTACTGTGGGCACTGTTCTCAGTACTTTAAACAAATGAACCCAATACTCCTGTTTGATACCTCCTTCAGAAGCTGCAATTGAGGGGCATTGGGTGCTAATTAAAGCAGCTCTAGAAAGAAAGGTTTAAAACATTTATTTTCACTGCCAGCAGGTTGCATAGTGGTTAAGGCTCTGGACTCCCACATGGCCAACTGCGGTATGGGTCCTGGATCCAGTGGCTTGAAACTCACCCCGGTCACATGTGCATACATGCCCAAGATCCCAAGAGAAGAATGGAGGAGGAGGAATTGTGGCATGGCTATCCTCTTGGAGGGGAGGGAGGGGTGGTTCTCACTTTCTGTCTCTCTCTCTCTCTCTCTCTCTCGTGAATGCAGGTACCCTATACCAAAAATCTCTAAAAAAAAACCTTTGTTTTCATCAACAAGACTCTGTGTTTCTGCTTTGGTGGCACACCCTGGCCTTCAGCAAGCTGACCATTGGGCATTGTAGTCATGCCATAGGTCACACTACACATGCTAACAAAGGAGAAGCAACCCCCTTAAGCATGACCATGGCAAAGATTATTAGCAAAGGGCTCAAAAGCAACACTGTCCAGTTAAAATATAATGTAAGCTACAAATACAAGCCACATATGTAATATTTACATTATTTAAGGTAGTCACCTTAAAATAAGCAAAAGGTAAAATTAGTATATTTTATTTTATCCACTAAAATAGTATTACTTTAATATAGCCACATTTTTATTGAGTCATTTGGTGTTCTTTCTTCTTCATGTTAAGTCTTTGAAACCCAGTATGTATTTTATCATTGTAACGCCTGTCAATTTGGAGTGTTCAATAGGCACATGCGCCTCACGCCTTCTGTGATGGACAGCCCACCTTCAGAGAAACGTGAAGATTAGCACAGGCCAGGGCTTAGTAAGCAAATCATTCCCCAAAGCCAACTTTGGAGAATATACATACTTTTTTCCAAATAAAATCCACTGTTCCTATAGAATGCCTTCTTTTTCAGCCTGTACAATCATTACGGATCATTCCTCTTATGTTTTAGTAGTATCTCCATGCAGAAACTTTTTTTTTTTTTTAATTGGCTGAATCTAGCCCCAACAGGATTCAAGGGCTTCCTAGCTTGAGTCTTCTGGCACTTGCCAATTAGAGTCCGTCAACCCTCCCTGGGCCACTGGGGTACCTCTGACTTGCTGCATAGCCTTTAGTGAGTCCATCCATCTGTTTCATGAAGAAGCCCAACATTCAAGAATGCATGATGATAATAACACAGCCCCTTTTATACGTATCGAAGTCCCTGGCCCCTTTGGTCATCGTATTTGTCTGTCTCTGCCATTTTTCTCAGTCTCCTGACAGAAACCAGGGTCCTCATTCAGCAGTCCAACCTCGGATGGTGCAGCAGTCCGTGCCGAGATGATGTTTGGGGTCTATACCCACTTCATCATACCTACCTTTATCTCGAGCCTTCTCTTTTTTCTTAATTGTTGTTACACATTGGGAAGACAATTGAATTCCAAAACTACATTCCAAAAAGAATTCCTTATAGGCCTTTGTAATTTAAAAAAAAAAAAAAAAAAGAAAAAAAGTATTTGAGAAGGCAGATCAGAATTCCAAACCTCAAGCTTCAGCAAGGAGTGGCTAGTCTGACAGTTATTCCCAAGTACAAACTTGTTTAATATTTTTTAAATCCTGAAGCATAATTTGAGTGACTAATATCCCCCGGGATGGGCCAGACACTTGGTTCTGTCCAACCCCACCCAAATTCTCAAGTGGGTCTCAAAAGGAAAGCCTGCACTGATTGTTTATAATGTGCCAGATCCTTCAAAGCTGTAGCTAGGGGGTCGGCACAATCCTTCTCTCCTGCTGCACCGGCTGGCCTGGACTTAGAAGGCTTGGAAACACAGCGAATGTGGGGCTTGATAGTTTGGTAATGGGCAGTCATGGTCCACAGAGGAAAAAGAAATCCCAACCTTCTAGCAGATGTCTTAGCCAGGCAGGGAGGTAATGGTCAGGGTTTTGAGAGGGACTCAAACAGAAAATAAGGGAGGATAAACAAAAAGAGAAAGAAATGGGGGTGGATGAGGAGGGCTCGGTTGGGGACCCAACACAGTCTCTGGAGCATCAGGATTTGCACTCTAGGAAATATGGAGTGATTAAATGTAAATTAAAATAAAATAAAAAAGAAATAAAAAAGAAGATATGGGGACCAGCAGTTGGCGTAATGGCTATGTTGCTGGACTCCCATAGTCGACCGCAGTTCAAGTCCCAGACCTGGTGGCTTAAACTCACACTGGGCCTGTGTGCATGTGTGCCCACGATCCTGAGAAGAGAATGGAAAAGAAGAGATTGCAGAGTGGCCATGCCCCCCCGGGGAGGGGGGTGATTTCTTGCTTTCTGTCTCTCTGTCTTCTCTCTTTCTGTGCCCTATAGCAAAAACCTCTCCCCCACCACACACACAAAATATATATATATGTATATATATATATGGCTAGCAGACCTTGAGCCCCTTGCATGATGCCATTTTTCTTGTTGCCCGTACTCATTTCAGTTCCCTGCAGGCTGCCCTTTCTTGCTGAAATCTGTAAAATGCTAAGTATGGGAAAATCTGAGACACGCTGAGGAGGGGAAAGGAGAAATGGGTGATTCCTCATGAAATCTCTTCCCTTAAACTATGCTGGGTGCCAGCAAGGGATCAGCAAGTTGACGTTATCTTCCTGCTCCGGGACCTGTACTTCCTTCACTCTACCTATCCCACCAAAGGGCTCCAGACTTTAATTACAGGGGAGGGAAAATTCTGCATCTGTCTGGAAAGCAAGTCGGGCTGTTGTTTTTTTCCCCTGCT
Organism: Tupaia belangeri chinensis; assembly: GCF_000334495.1. Taxonomy (NCBI): domain Eukaryota; kingdom Metazoa; phylum Chordata; class Mammalia; order Scandentia; family Tupaiidae; genus Tupaia; species Tupaia belangeri. The sequence continues at coordinate 445,387 of NW_006159514.1, forward strand.
CTTTTTAAATCCTGGGATTTTCCATCATTAACCATCAAATGAATTCTTCAGGGGTTTTTTGCTAATCCTGGTCTAGGTGATTCTAGACACAAATACACACACACAACCACAGTATAGATTCATACTGAAGTAACGGCAGACAGTGCCTTATTGACAACAGAAATTCTAAAATCTTCTCTTTTTTTTTTTTGAGAGGTTTTTGCTATAGGTCATGTGCACCCACCAGAAAGACAGAGAGAGAGAGACAGAGAGACAGAAGGAGAAATCACCACCCGGGGGGATGGCTACACCACAATCCCTTCTCCTCCATTCTCCTCTCGGGATCTTGGACACGCACACACACACACGCCTGGCGTGAGTTTAAGCCACCGGGTCCAGGACTCAAATCATGATCGACTACATGGGAGTCCAGCTACATAGCCATTACGCCAACTTCTGGTCCTGAAACTCTAAAATCTTTTTCATTTTCCTTTTATGTATTTCTTCTGTGGATGAGAAAAATAGATAGAGATAGACAAAAAGAGACAGAGACTGAGAAAGGTACCCTGAACAAAGTCTTCTCACCACAATCTACCCCCAGCTTTAGCCAGGCCTCAGTCATAGGCGTGTCTGATATGTGGTAGGAGTATTCAGGGAGGTCTCTGGATGCGAACCCAGATCCTTCCTATGTGGGTCAGTCTCACAGAGCATCGCATTGTATGCCATCACCCAGCCCCTAAAATCTTTTGTTCAAAAAAAGAGTTCATAAAAAATAAATAAATAAAATTTAAAAAAAAGAGTTCATTTCCCCGGGGTTTTTCAAGTTGTAAACAATCAGCTGAAGGAAGCAGTTCTCAGCAGTGACTAGGGCTCACCGGGACTTGTGGCTGCCCCATCCCTAGTGACTATTCTGCTCCATCTGACTCAAAACTCAGGATTAGTTCCATATCTTGGAGGTCTCAGGGCCTATCACCCAAGTGGGCTTATATGGAAGGGTTGGTGGTATAACAAGACAGATCTCTGTGGTCACAAACCTTAGAGGCTCTATCTTCTGGTCAAGAAGTTGTTTTTGTTGTTGTTGTTGTTTTGTTTGTTTGTTTTACCTTTCAGAACACTATTAACTATCAGCAGGCAGAGACCTGACAATTTTAAACAATTTATTTGTCATACTGAACTGTTGATCTATGGAGACGTTTGACATAGTTTATGGTTTCCTTAATTGAAAAAGGTCTTATATAGGAGGCTCACTTCCATCCAAAGTTTGTAGCCATATTTAAAAATGGGTCACCAGGTCCAGCCTGTTGGTGTGGTGTTATTGCCTGGTTTGAGTCCCTGACCTGGTGACTTGAAAAACATACTGACAGCGTGTATGTAAATGCCCCAAATCCTGAGAGGAGAATGGAGAAGAAGGGATTGCAGTATGGCCATCTACTTCGGGGCTATGTTCTTTCTCACCTTCCCCTCTCTCTCTTTCTCTCTGTCTCTCTCTGGTGAGAGCACACACCCTATAGTAATTTTTTAAAGGTCATTAACTGATGAATGGATTTTTTTGGGAGAGGTTTTTGGCATAGGGAGCGTGTGCTCGCCAGAAAGACAGAGACAGAAAGTGAGAAATCATACCCCCCCCCAGGGGAATGGCCATGCTGCAATCCCTTCTCCTCCATTCTCCTCTCGGAATCTTGGGTACCCATGCACACGTGCCCAGCATGAACTTAAGCCACCGAGTCTGGGACTCGAACTGCCGTCAACTACATAGGAGTCCAGTTACATAGCCATTACGCCAGTTGCTGGTCCCCTGATGAATGGATTTTAAAACATGGTTATCCATGTAATAAATATTATTCAGCCATAAAAAGGAATGAGACACTGACCCATGCCTCTCTCTGGTGAGTACATTCAGCCACTAGCAAAATTTTCCAGGGGTCGACAGGTGCATGGTGGTTAAGGGTGCTGGACTCCCATTTGGCCAACCACAGTTCAAGTCCCAGACCTGGCAGCTTACTTTCTCACCTTCTCTCTCTCTTTCTGTTTCTCCCTAGTCAAATTATAAACAAACAAACAAACAAACAAATAAATAATAACATACAGTTAAATAAAATAATCCTTTAAAAAAACATTTTTTTTTCCAAAAAGAAAATGTCAGTGACAGGGCCAGCAGGTGGTGTGGTGGTTAAAATGGCTGAATCCCACATGGCTGACTGGACAGAACAAGTCCCAGACTCAGTGCCTTGAAAAACATTCCAGGCACATGGCACATATGCTTGCATGCCCAAATATCCCATGAGGAGGATGGAGGAGAAAGGATTGTGGTGTGGTCATCTCCCCAAGGGATGTTTTCTCACTTCCTCTCTCTCTCCACATCTGTTTCTGGCAACTGCACTGTCCTATAGCTGGGGGGAGGGGGGGGTTGTCAGTGATGTAAAGAACAAAAAAGTGCTGAAGAACTGTTCCTGATGAAGGAGAGCTACAGGGACCTGACAATAACTGAAATGCGTGAATCTTGATTGGATGTTGGACCTGAAATTTCCTTAAAATTCTATAAAGGGCATTGTCAGGACTATTAGAAAATATCTATAAGGACTCTATATTGGATAATAACTTTCTATCTGTGATCAGTGTTAAAATTCCTAGATATGATCATTGTAAGAAATGATTGGAGAATGACTGCTTCTAGGGATATATGCAGGAGGGTTGACATTTTAGCCTGTCTACAATTAACTCGTGTGTGTGTGTGTGTGTGTGTGTGTGTATGTGTGTGTGTGTGTGTGTGTATAAAGAGATTTAGGAGCCAGCTGCAGTGACACAGCAGTAATACACCACTCAGCAATTCTGAGACCACAAAGGAGGGTCCTGGGTTTGCATCCTGAGACCCCATTGTACATGCCGGGCCCATGTGCAGATACGCCCATGGTCCTGGTTGGCTGAGGCTGGGAGTGGATCACAGCATGGGGATCCTGTAGAGTTTCTCTCTCTCTTTCTTTCTCTCTGTGTGTATGTGTCTCACACTCTCATGGAAAAAATAAATAAAATAAACTTTAAAAAAAGAGAGATTAAGAAAATGCGAACTTTTAATTTTTACCTAATAATTGTCCTTAGAAAAGAAAAATCAAGGGCCAGCAGGTGGTTAAAGGCGCTGGACTCCCACGTGGCCAACTGCGATTTGAATCCTGGACCTGGCAACTTGCTCTCTCACTTTCTCTCTCTCTCTGGTTAAATTAAAAAATAAACCAACAAATAATTAAAGTTAAATAAAACAATTTTTAAAGAAAAGAGAAATTGAAATTCCATTTTTTATTATTATACCAGTTGGAGCAACAAAGACCAGAAGCAATGGTACAAAGTTTACATTTTGAGCCACCAAGCAGAATTTTCAGCACAGCTTCCTTTACTCACCATTTAATTACAAAACCAGCATTCACAACATCCACAGGGATTTGCTCTTCCTAGGAACCTCTCCTTGCCAGCCCTCTGTGTCTGCCGAGGGCAACTACCAGCTGCCTCCTCCCTCTGTGAGCCAGTCTGTGCCCTGGCAAAAGCAAGTCACCTGGAGAGGAAGCTATTTCCATTAGAGGCATATTTTGTAAGGTCTGCTGGATTCTCATTCGGCCCATTCCATTAGTCCTTCACTTTTTTAGATGCACGCGCGTGCACACACACACACACACACACACACACTACTCTTTACTGTGTGAACCTCCGATCTGCCAGAGGGTTGATTCGATCTGTGGCAAATCCAGACCCCTGCAGCTATTCTTCTCATCGTAACAGATTTCTCACACCTCGGTTCCCAAAAAAGGCAGAGCTGGCTTTGAATCCCAGCTCTGCCATTTGTGTGTTGCATTTATTGAATCAATTACCTAACCTCCTTGAGGCTCAGTGTCTTCTCCTCTATAATGGGGTGACAATAATCATACCCACTCCACTGGGCACTTGCAGTTGCCTGTGGAGTGCCCAGGACATAGAAAGCACTCCATAAACCAGTGCAATTACCATCTTTTAAAATCTTGATTGCAAGGAATCTGACTCTAATGTATGAAAATCAAAGATCATTTTAAGAAATCACCTTTATTATAGAAAAAGGATTATTTAGTGAGGGATTTAATTTTTCCTCAAAGATTCACTAGGAGCAAAATCATTGAAAAATGATACTTTTAAAGGGCAAACTTATTACACAATGACATTTCCAAGGTTTATTATTCCTAGTATTTAACTACTTATCTCTTCAATTTTTACACAAAGCTAATCATTAATATTATCGTATTCTAGAAGTAATTATTTTAAAAGCTTTTACAGTAATAGCTGATGCCTCTCTGGCTATTCCTAGTACAGAAGTAGATAATAAAAGTGTTTATTTTTTTTAGGACTGCCATGAAAGAGATTGATTTCTGATGCCAAGAAATCACTTAGCATTCACATGACTTCAACTTCATGGCATCTTGGAATATGTTTATCCTTAATCAAAATTCTTCCTAGAGGCAAAATGCCAACACTTTCACCTCTCTGTACCTTCCCTCAGAAAACCCGGCGAGGGGTGGGGGACAAGGTCACGACCTCGCTGGCTTGCACGCCAGCACTTTGGGATGCCATCAGCCGCCCACCCATTAGCTGGTAACCCCTTGCAGTCCAGCTCTCCTCTGCAGCTCCTGCCCGATGGGCACTATTAAACCTAGCTTTCTGGTAGAGAAACTGAGGTATACAATGGGGACGAAAGTCTCCCATCGTGGGCCCTGGGTCCATCATTCATTATGTGAAATATGAAGAGTCGGCAGAGGACCTATAAGACGATACTTTCAAAAAACCATCCTGACCAAATTTCAACTTGAAAGAGGTCAGATTTTTTTTTATAATCAGTCCTAAGTCGAACACAAATGAAGATAAAGAATTTTTTACTTTTAAACTGTTTATTTAATAAACATTTATTATTTAGTTTGAAATGATTCTACAAGAGTTACTAGGAGCTTAACCATGGAAAAGTACTTGACATTATTTTAGGCACTTTACAAATATTAACTATAGAATTCTTATAACGAGTCTATGTTACTCTCTCCATACGTAGATGAGGAAATTAAGGCATGAGAGGTTAAGTAACCTGCCAGAGGTCACAGAAAGAGCCCTAAATCGTATTGTTAGATATATCACAGAATGAGTATCTAGTATGATTCTCTTTCTTTTCTTGTATTTTATTTATTGATTGATTGATTAAATTCAATACTATTTTTTTTCTTTCAGTTGCCAGAGGGTCCATGGACTCACTAGAAAGAGACAGAGAAACAGAGAAGAGACAGAAAGCACTCCACGGTGGGGTGTGATCACACACAATCCCTTCTCCTTCACTTCTCCGTCCTGTCAGGATTTTGGGAATGCACACACATGTGCCTGGCATGTTTTCAAGTCACTGGGAGCTGGAATTCAGTCTGTGGTCAGCCATGACCCAGCTCCTTAACCACTAGGTTATATGGCCAGCCCACATTTCTATTAGAAAAATAAGTTTTTAAATGTGTGCGTGTGTGTGTGTGTGTGTTGCAAATGCGAAAGAATTGTATGACCTAGATAGACATACTTCAATCACCATTAGTGATTATGTCTGAAGAGAGGAGTGGTGGGTAGGGGAGGATAGGAGGGCTTTCAGAGTTCTCTCTTTTTACTTATCATTTGAATATTTTATAACAAAAAGAATCTCAGAAGTTATATGCATAAATTTTTACTTTAGAAAACTCAAATAAAGAACCAGTTCTAACAAAAACCATTTCTCACAGAAATGACCTTGCCTTCCTCTGAAGGCACGGAGAACTCTATCTGTGATCTATTGTTTCAGTAACTTCCATCAAAATGTTCAAATGAGCGCTTACTGCACACTTAACCAAGCACCGAGCCAATGTTGCCACATATGTTAACTCACCAAATCGTCACAATGCTCCCAAAGGGACGGATGCAAATATTTATTTCAAAATTTAAAAGACCATTTTATGCCATACACTTATAAAAATGGAATAAATTATGTAGCACTTTGTTCTTATGTATCTATTACCATTTCTTCCACCAAAAAACATGGTGAGGTGGGACATTCAAGATGTTACTATTCCCAATTTATACTATATGGGAACTAAAGCTCTAAAAGAATAAATAATTCTCTCCAGATGATACATGAATTAGGAGTAAAAATTAGAAATAAGGACCCAGTCTCCTCATTCTCAACCTAATGTTTTTGCCCCAGAGTTTAGCTCATCTGACCCCTCATTTCTGCCACCTGGATGCCAACAGCGGATCATGCAGTGATTGGACGTTAGCTCTGAAAAGGGCCTGAGAGATTATCTCACTTCCTGGCCCTCTGTCCAGCTGTAAGCTAGACTCACCAGGAGAGCTTCTACAATGCATTGTGCCTGGTTTCATCCCACAACAGTTACATCAGAATCCACAAGGGCAGGGTTCAGACACCTGTATTTAGTGAAAGCTCTTCCGTGACTCCAGTGTGCAGCCAGAGTTGAGAACCAGCAATTTAGCCTATAGGATGAAATAGGGGTCCTCCCAGAGACTCACTAATGAATTGATTAGTGTGAGGGAGCTGTCAGAGACGGACCCAGAACTACCATCGGGGCTCTGTGGGAGAGAGTACGGGAGTCGGAGAATGTGCACGCCCTGAGGGTGGTGACACAGGAGATGTGCTGGCCAATCCTGATTGAGCTCGGTCCCATCACCTTAAAGACCAGGTCAGACTCCCACGTGACTGACTGTGGTCCCAGTCCTGGAGCTGGTAGCTTGCTTCCTCACTTTCCCTCTCTCTCTCTCTCTCTCTCTCTGTCTCTCTTTCTCTCTCTTTCTGGTGTAATTTAAAAATAAATAAATAAAATTGAAAAAATGAAAGACCAAAAGCCAAGGCCAGAGAGTTTCTGTGATTCACCATGGTAACAAAAAAGAGCTAGTAGAAAAGCCAAGTCTAACGGAGCTCAGGTCTCCTAACCCCCAGGTCAGCCCTCCATCTGTTAATAGACTTGTGTGGCTCCCAGCGTGATTCACAACCCCCAGGAAGAGGTACGGCCAGCCCAGATTAACCCGGCTGTGCCCCACCCCAGAGAGTGTATAGTCTGCATCCAGTGCCATTCTGTGCAGTGTGTGGAGGCCCTGAGACAGGCACCCACCACGGCCGGGTGCTTCCGCTCCCCACTGCAGTCCCTGCCACTGCCATTCAGGTTGTTCTTAATGAGAGCCACAGAGGGATATTGCTGAGACTCGGCTTAATCTTATTACTAAGCCACGGGACAGGCTGCTCAGGAATGCGCCTGGGGATGGCGCCAGGCTGCCTCCTGCCATGCCCTAGGCACATTTCTATGTCCTCCAAATCAGCGCCTGTCTTAGAAGCCCATAGGAGTGACTCAGGGTGCGTGTGCGAGTATGTGTGTGCGCGCGGGCACGTGTGATTCAGGGGTCTGTCATAAAGGACCCATGACTCATCCGCTTCCTGACCAACACACGGAGACAGCTTCAGGATACACAAAAGCACAGGAAGAGAGCCTGATGGTCCAGAGTGGACTGCGTGTGTTCAGGAAACGGGTGGCGTTGTATATAAACACACACACAGGCAGCACCCAAGAGAAAAGCCAACTTCACATTCCTGCGTTGAGTTAATGCGCTGTTCCTGATGGGGTTTTCTTCATTGCAGCAAGATATACATAACCTAAAATTCACCGATTTAGCCATTATGGCTGTCCAGTGCTGTGGCATTACATGCATTGGTGCTGCTGTGCAAACATCACCCCTGCCCATGAACAGAATAGTTTTCTCTTCCCAAACTGAAACTCTGGCTTTCCACTCTCTTCTCCATTCCCTGTCAGTCCCTGGGAACCACTATTCCACTTTTTGTCTCTGTGAATTTGCTTACTCTACTCATCTATAATGCTTTTATTAAAAGAATTATTTTATTTAACTTTATTTATTTATATTAATTTGACCACAGAGGGACATAGTGAGAGAGAGGGAACATAAGAAAGCAAGCTGCCAGGTCTGGACATGAACCATGGTTGGCCATGTGGGAGTCCAGCACCCTTAACCACCCAGAGGGAATGGCCACATCACAATCCCTTTTCCATTCTCCTCTCTGGATTTTGGGCATGCATACACACATACTTGGTGTGTTTCTCAAGCTGCTGGATCCAGGGCTCAAACTATGGAGCTGGCCATGTGGGATCTAACGCCTTAACCACCACAGCACCTGGTGGTCTGTGTTTTACTTCACTAATCATTTTTTCACTTAATCATTACCTCTTTTAATTTTTGTTTATTTTTAAGTTTTGTCAGAGGATCTGTATACTCCTGGGACAGAGACAGAGAGTGAGAGGAGGGAGAAAGTGAAAAAGCACCCCTGTGGACATGGTCACTCCACAAATCCTTTTCTTCCATCTCCCTCTCCTTTCAGGATTTTGGGCACATGAACTCACCGGCCCAGAGTGTATCTCAAGCCACCAGGTCCTGCATGGTTGGCCATCTGGGATTCAGCTGCCTTACCTGTCACACCACTGGCTGGCCCAACTCTCATCTCTTCTTTTAAGGAAAAAGTGGATAATGCTCTGACTTCTGGGTGTATTTTCCCTGCAGAGTCCCCTAAATACATAGAGAAATGACTCTCTAGAACTCTAGTTCCAGTGGGTAGCTGTAGGCGGAGAAGCAGAGATGACAGAGTGCATCAACTGCACAAAGTTCACTGCAGAGCACCACACCCAAGGCCCCCAGTTGCTCCTACAGAGGGGCACCAGTTTGCCACATGCCAATGCTCTCCCCCGCTGGGCAGTGGTGGCTAGGAAAGGCAACCAGCACATGAGCCAGATCATGTCTGTGGGACTCCCTGTCTACACAGTGTTTCTGGAAAGCCCGTAAAAGAGAGGCAGGACAAGCTCTGGGCTTCCAGGTCTTTGGCCCACACGTTTCAGCCGTCGTTAATGCTGCATCTGAAAACGCATGGGCAGAGAAGCCCTGGCTCCGCACACCTCTGCAGGAGGTGGAGGCCATCTGCCACAAGTTCAGCAGCTGCTTCCGCTCACTGTCCCTGGGCTAGCATCACAAAGCACACTTCCTGTGTCTCAGGCCCAGTGTGGACAACCTCTAGCATACAGGCTCAGAAGAATGAGAACGAGATTCACTGCTGAGCTTTGCTGGGTGTTCAGCCTAAGCAAAGTTTCTTTTGTTTTTAGAGAGAGATTTTTGCTATAGGGCACGTGTACTTGCTGGAGATAGAAACTGAGAAATCATCCCACAGAAGGGATGGCCACGCCGCCATCCCTTCTCCATTTTCCTCTCAGGATTTTGGGCACACATGCACATATGCCCAGAGTGAGTTTTAAGTCACCATGTCTGGAACTTGAACCACAGTTGACTACGTGGGAGTCCAGTGACATAACCATTACACCATGCTGGTTCCTAAGCAAACATTCTTTTTTTTTGGGGGGGGGGAGGTTTTCACTGTTAGGGCGCGTGCGCTCGCCAGACAGACAGAGAGAGACATAGAGACAGAAAGCGAGAAATCACCCCCCAGGGGGGATGGTCACGCCGCAACCCCTTCTCCTCCATTCTCCTCTCGGGATCTTGGGCACGCACGCACACGCGCCCGGCGTGAGTTTTAAGCCACCGGGTCCGGGACACAAACCGCGGTCGACTACGTGGGAGTCCAGCGACATAGCCATTACGCTAACTGCTGGTTCCCCCTAAGCAAACATTCTTAACCAGGAGTCCATAGACACCCTAGTCCATGACAACTGTGACTATAAAAAGTCAACAGTCCTGGAACTCATGAATTTTTTGAACTTAGCCTATGAACCAACCAAGATAGGTGTTGTAAGGAATATGAAGATGTAATATATAAAGGTGTGCTGCCTTTTTTTTTTTTTTTTGGAGAGGTTTTCGCTACAGGGCACATGCACTCACCAGACAGACAGAGAGAGACATAGAGACAGAAAGCGAGAAATCACCCCCCAGGGGGGATGGTCACACCGCAATCCCTTCTCCTCCATTCTCCTCTCGGGATCTTGGGCATGCATGCACACGCGCCCAGCTTGAGTTTTAAGCCACCGGGTCCAGGACGCAAACCACGGTCAACTACGTGGGAGTCCAGCTACATAGCCATTACGCTAACTGCTGGTTCACTGCTGCCTTTCTTCAATGAGTGCGTGACCTGGCTGGGAAGCCAGGACTCAGAGATCAGGTCTCCAGCTAGGTGAGGCTGCGTGCTGGATGCCACGTTTCAGGTTGGTCCAAGATGGTGTTAGTAGAGTTGGACTTCTCATGCAAGAAGGCTTCAGGAGGAAGTTGAGTCCTGAGACTCTCAGGGACCGGTTCTTTAAGAACATATAATCTCGAGAACAACAGATGGTTTTATGGATATGTCGCTGGACTCCAGCCTAGTCGACTGCAGTTTGAGTACCGGAACTGGTGGCTTATAACTCACACCACGCGCATGTGTGTGTGTGCCAAAAATCCCGAGAGGAGACTGGAGGAGAAGGGAATGTAGCGTGGCCATCCCCCCGGGGGGTGATTTCTGTCTCTCTGTCTTTGTCTCTCTAGCCAGTGCACGTGCCATATAGCAAAAATCTCTCTTAGGAAAAAAAAAAACAGCCCCTCAGTCTCTAAGCAGGAAAAGAGACAACCCTCCACTAAGCTGAATCATTCCTACTGTTGACAGGGAGTCACAACAACCTCCAAACCAGCTAATTTCACTAGGTCTAGAAGCACCATCTGAGACTTCGCCTTCTGATTCATTTCCACACCTTGCGGATCTCCACCCACAGGACAATACACACAAACATTTTCAAACAGCTCATACCAAAGCCCTTACTAACATTCAAAAGGAGCTACAAAGGAAATGAATGGTTTTCCCTAGAGGTTTTTATTTATCCAAATGCCAAGGCCCCTATTAATACCTGCCTGCAATAGATTCATAGACCTCCTCTTGCTGCTGTTATTTTTTTTCTCCCGTTGCTTGGAGTAAAAGCAGAGGGATGTTTAAAAAAATCAAAATCTCAGTAGTAATACAGGGTCAGGATACAAATTGAGGATTGTGATAAGTAAAAACAGGCCTGGTGTCAGTGGACACGGGACAGCCAGGGACTCTTGGGACACGTGAATATGAACAAGTCCCACACACATGTTCCCTAAAAGGACTCCTTAGGAAACCCTTGAATAGCTTCTTACTGCTCTTAGGACAAAGGACAAAAGGACAAGGACAAACTCTTTTTTTTTTTTTTTTTTTTTTGAGAGGCTTTTGCTATAGGGCACATGTGCGCTCCAGACAGACAGAGAGAGACAGAGAGACAGAAAGCAAGAAATCACCTCCCAGGGGGGATGGCCACGCCGCAATCCCTTCTCCTCTAGTCTCCTCTTGGAATCTTAGGTACACATGCACACATGCCCGGCGTGAGTTTTAAGTCACCGGGTCCAGGACTCAAACCGCAGTCGACTACATGAGAGTCCAGCAACATAGCCATTACACTAACTGCTGGTCCCAGGACAAACTCTTAATGGGGCCTTCAGGGTTTGCCTCTCTGACTCTGCAGCCTGGTTTTGGATCCACCTTCCTCACCATTTTTCTTTCAGTTCTGCAGATCTCCTTCTACTCTCAGGATCTTTACACATGCCATTCCTCCTGCCTGGAATACTGTTCCCATCAGCCCTTCATCTAGCTTAACCCCTAGCACTCCTCAGCCCCAGCACAAGCATGGCTTCCTCAGGACAATAGTCCCTGATCCCCCTACTCTCCCCTAGCCGCATCACCACTCCATCTTTCTTCCGGTGCTAAATGAGGCTAACATTCCTGTTGTTTTTCAGATTTCCTGTGAATATTAAGTGAAATATTCTACAGGATGGCAATACAGAAGATAAGGAGACTTCAAAAAGTTCATGGAACACTGGAATTAAAGTATACACTTACTACGATGTAAAAAAATTGAAACCCATGCATACTTTTTCACAATACACTTTTCCATGACATTTTTGAAGACCCTCTCCCCCGTCAATGTCTTGTCTAACTTTCTGGGGTACCTTCCTATACTGCAATAAAACTAAAGCCTGTAGTTTACAGATTCCTTTGCAGCTATGGGTCTCGATTTTATTGGGGGTCTATCAACCAGGTGCCCTTGTACAGAGCTTGAATGTGGAAAGCTGAGAGTGGAGAGGGGTGGGTGTGAGGTATGTATGCACTCTGCTCATCCAGGTCAGAGCTGGAGCCCCATGGCTCTGGAGCCCACAATACCGGTCATCATCTGGGAGCCAGGACGTCTGGCAGTGGCTTCCGGATTGTGGAGGAGGTAGATGATACTGCGGCAGGCCAGCTCTGGGATACAGCTGTGGGAGCCATCCCGGAGGCCCAACCTGAAACCTGTTCCTCTGACTCTCTTAGCCGCATGGCAAGCATCTAACTCCCTATATTAATTCCTTTCTCATGAAACTACCAGGGCAGTTTCCATTCTCTGCCTTGAACCCTATTATATATAGCATATACATATAACATAAATGAAAGTGCTCCTGGAATTATAAACTGGTATTTTAAGTGACCCAAGAGAGGGTCTACCTGCTCGGCAGGAGTCAGGCCAGTAGACTACACCAAGTCGATTCACGCAAAGGAAGCTTTATTACAAGCCAGCAAGGAGGAGGACTGGAATTGCTCCTGAAGCAGTGTGTCCCTCAGATGTGCTTTCATTTGGGAAAGGCGAACAGGGCTAGGGGTTCCCACATGTAAAGGAGAGCTCCCATAGGTGCAAATGCAATGACACATCGCAGGTTACGGACATGGGGCTATGGCTCCTCCCAGGGCAGAGATTTTAGTATCTGCTAAGTTCACCATGTTCCGTGAGTGTCTGCCCCAATGAGACTCTCCTGGCTTCGACTGGTCCAGTCTAGTAGGGACTCATGATTTTTCTTCCTGAGGTCGCCGTACTCCCTGGAAAACAACCTTACACAGCTCATGTCGACGGGGCTTGCTTCCTGCAGAACCAGCTCAGATGGCTTGTGCTAGAGTGCACCATGGACACGTGGCTTGCAGTTACTCTTCAAGGTAACCAGGGCTGCCAGCCAGAGAGGAACCATGAAAACAGTCACTGCCCGTGGACTGTGCAGCTTCAGGGAGAGCAGACACATGGCCACGCTCTTGAATAGTCTCTCCAGAGTTGAGAACTAATATTAAAAGGAAAACTTTTTTTTTTCTTTGAGAGATTTTCACTGTAGGGTGCGTGCGCTCGCCAGACAGACAGAGAGAGACATAGAGACAGAAAGCGAGAAATCACCCCCCAGGGGGGATGGTCACGCCGCAATCCCTTCTCCTCCATTCTCCTCTCGGGATCTTGGGCACGCACGCACACGCGCCCGGCGTGAGTTTTAAGCCACCGGGTCCAGGACACGAACAGCGGTCGACTACGTGGGAGTCCAGCGACATAGCCATTACGCTAACTGCTGGTTCCCGAAAACTTTTGACAAATGACATAGAACAGAGTTTATTTGAACGAAGACTTTTTTTTTTTTTTCAGCTTTGTCCTAATAGTTTATTAACTTTTCATTTTACAGAATTGTCTTAATTTTGAAGCCCTGGCATTCAGAAACATCATGACTTCTAGGTTTTGAATGGGAATCACTCAGTACTTGTATTAAAATCCAAAACAGATCCTGGCTGCCCACTTTTATTTATCTTGTGACGTTTCTGTATTTGCTTCAGTTAGTTTACATAAACTATTGCGCTGTGAGAGGCAATGTTATGAGATGGGAATGATTTCTATAATACAATACTAACTCTGAATCAAAATAAGATGAAACTGTTTTAGATAAATATCTTGAATAAAACTACAAAGAGGGAATGCACATTTAAAAATACAAGCAGTAAAATCTCTTGAAGAATTAAAACAACAGTCTAAAAAATAAAAATAAATATTTTCTTTAGAAAACATTAGTTGGCTGCCGGCAATCTATATTCTTCTTTGTTTGAATGGACGACTTGCAGGTACATCTTCCACCTTGTCCTCTGGAGGCTTTGGCGCAGATGAACTTACCTCCTTAAGTTTATTTCTAATTAAATTTGCTGTTGTATTCAACGAGTCATCATGCATATCCACTCTAGGTGTGTCTGGTAACAGAGGCCCAGTCATAACCTCATTACCACTAAAGCCCGTTTCTACAGCTCCGAGTTTACGATCATCTTCTCTTCTTCTTTTCCGCTCTTGCAGTTGTGTTGTCCTAGGCATAAATCTGCCAACCGCCTCTGATGAAGGAATAGGCTTTTGTGTGGCAGAAGAGGCCACATGACTTTTTAAAGTGTTCATCTGTATTTTCTGCAGAGAGTTGTGGTTACATTGTTCTACTGTGTCATCATGGTGTCTATCATCCTTAGAGAAGTTTGATGGTCCGTCCACATGCTCCCCAGATGAACATGTAGATTGTGAGGAGAAATAACATAAAGGCAATTCACAAGAATAAGGGAGAGAAGGATTTGAGTTCCAAGTTGAAGTGTTCAGTGTGGCTGCACAAAATCCAGACATCTCTGAGTAAAAGTCTGGTCTAAAATCTTTCATGTCCTTATGTTCTGGAGTCAGTTTCTTCTTGGTCATGTAATAGTCTTTATTTTTAGTACTTCTTGCTATATAAGCCTTCCTTTCTTGTAGTTTTTTTCTAGTTTCTTCAACTGTCTCAAATTCCGGAGCATAGCATACATGAAGTAATCCACCGAAGAAACTCTGTTCATCCATTTTTTTCTTGGCTGTCCTTGCACTTTGTAAGTTCACAAATTTAATAAGATAAACTTCCGTAAAGTCTTCCTCTGGGTATTCATCTAGAGGTTTATACTGTTCAATTGGACCGTAGAGAGCAAACCGCTCGACTCCTTTGGCTCCCACTGCAGGAACTCCTTGTATTAGTAAGTACCGAGATTCCAAATTGATTGTATATACCTTGGCAGTGCGAGGCTGTCGTCCCTCCCAATATTTGGCCCGAGTGTCGCATGCGGCCTTTTGGGCATGGTGGTCGAATACGACCCCGAGTTCCCCGCCGCCAGATGCCATCTTTCCTCTTTGAATGAACACTTTTTCATGAATCAGGTAGCACCTAGGACCAGAAGTGGTCCAGAAAGCTCCACTCTGCCATACGGGCAGTGAGTATTTATTTATTTTGCTACAGGACCTATGTGCTCCCCAGAGACAGAAGAGTGAGAAGGAGAGATAGCATCCCCTGGGGGGGATGGCCACACCACTATCCCTTCTCTACTCTCCTCCCGGGATTTTTGGGCACACAGATACACGCCTGTTTTTCAAGCTGCAGGTCTAGGACTCCAACTGCGCCGTTGGCCATATGGAATCCCGCTGCCTTAACCACCATGCCACTGGCTGGCCCCGGGGCAGTATTTATAGGTGGGACACAGAGGTGAAGTATAGCAACAGCTGATTGGTTGCAGCTCCGTGTTTCCTTAGTTGACATATATGATCAGTACGCAGCCTGAGATTGGCTAAAGCCCAACTCCTTGTGATTGGTCAACACTTAATACTCACTATACTCCTAAACTAGGTTTTTAGTTTGGTTACATACTAAACTAGGCTGCAGTTCTTTATTTAGGAACTCGAAGTACAGAGATGCCCTCAGGCCAGTGGCCTCTTGCTTATCTAACACCATTTTAATCCAGATCCAGAATCTGCACTTGCAACACTTGGAGGTGTCTCTAAGTGTCATTTTGGAATCGAGGTCTTCTTTAATAGCCTTGTTTCTCCCTGCCTGGAAAACATGAACAGTCCAGAGTTTTCTTTCTGTGGCATTCGGGGAGGGTTTTCTAGAGTTGAGCTTCTCTTAACACATATCCAGGAAGGGCCGAGACATCCCTTTATCAGGTTGAAATCTAATGAGTCATGTTAAATGGCCCATACATTCCTCTCGCACACCGACTAGCATATCCTGTAATCCTGATGGCCGTTCATTCCGTAATCATTCCCAACTGCAGAGGGAGTGAAGGAGAGGATGTGGGGCTTTTGTTGCTGTGCACTCTGCTCACATTTTGCACCACGCGGGGCTGATCACCTCAGCACCCGGTAGTGCTAAGCCCTGTGGAGGCCGTGGGGGAGAGTCCCAACAGATGACAGCATGGAGGTCTTGCTTCTTCAGCACATTTTTTCTACAGCTGTCTACAAACTCTGGCTCAGCTACAGAGAATTTGACTGGAATGCTCCGGGTGGGGCTTTCATGAGCTTGAATGGAAAACCTGAAGCTCAGAGGGAGAGTGGGTGAGACTGAACAAACACCATCTAGAGCAGCCTTGGGGCTCTGATCCTTTCCCCAGCTCGCTTGACCACTCCTGCAAGGCCTGTGGTGATCACCTCCCAGGATGAAAGGAACTGGAGGGGAAGAGGGAGAGGGAGGAGGAAGAGACCCTGTGCACAGAGCTCAAGAGAAGTGGAAGGAGAGAGCGAGAAAGAATAAATTGTACCCGATGAAACTGGGGTTCTTGCAGGTCTGCGTGAGGGTGAACTTGCATCACTTCTGCGTGGGAAATGCCCCCTTTAACCTAACAGCGGGTGAGCTCTTCTGCATGCCCAGTGAGCCTGGGTGCTCTGGGGAGTGCTGCAGACCTCCCTCCTCAGAGGGATAAAACTCAGAGCCCAGCTGCCTTCGAAGAAAGGGTGGCTGAGCTGTACAAATGGCCACGTTCACCATGTTCTCATCCAGAGCAGCTCCGGCCACATTTGTTCACATGTTGGGCTTGGATGACTTCATATGGAGGAAGGAATACATTGGGTAAGTGGGAGAGCTACCAGCGTGAGGAAGGAGCACAAGGTTGGGCACCAGGATGCCTACTTCTACCACAGGTACTGGGCCACCTTAGCAAGTTATGCCAGCTCTCTGGGCTTCCGTTTCCTTCTCTGGACACAGAAGTACTGACTTCGTAAGGTTATTTCAGGGTTTCTCTGGGGTAATGAGGACAATGCCTGTACCAGTGCCTGCCTGCAGAATGCTATTACTGAGCTGCTCCTAGAAAAGAGTACAGCTTAAGAAAAGGAGCCAAGAAAATATAACTTGGCCCCGTGATGGGATCCTGGTATCAGAGGGCACAGGCCCCACGGACCACCCCCAGAGTATTCTAGGGAGAGGGGACAACAGATAAATTGGAAGAGCTGTTGAACTTAAAACCTTGTAAGTTCTCTCTCACGAACACTCACTCATGGAAGAAATACCAGGCCGTAAAAAAAGTCATGATGCATTTTTGTATAGAAAAATATATCATGACTTTTCCAATGACCCAATAAATAAATAACACTTTTTTAAAAATATTTAAAAGGGGAAGGACCAGCAGATGGCTTAATGGTTATGTCACTGGACTCCCATGTGGTCAACCATGGTTCCAGTCCTGGACCTGATGGCTTAAAACCCACACTAGACGCATGTGCGTGTGTGTCCTAAATCCCAAGAGGAGAGTGGAGGAGAAGGGATTGCAGTGTGGCCATCCCCCATGGGGTGATTCCTCACTTTTTGTTTCTCTTTCTCTCCAGTGAACACATGCACCCTATAGCAAAAAAAAAAATCTCTTGAAAAAATTTAAAAGGGGCATAGAGACAGTAGCATAGTGGTGAAGCATGATGCTGTTCAAGGCAATCCCACACAGGAAAGTTTCTGGTATCTTCTCTCCTCTCTCTCTCTCTCTCTCTCTCTCTCTCTCTCTGTTGCTCATGGAAGAAAGAAAGAAAATTAAAAATAAAAAAAAGTTAGTTTTTGTCTTGTAAGCCACTGAGAGCAACGTCCCACTGTTCTGGACCCATGAAACAAAGAACGCAGACCTGAGAATCAGGTGATCTCCCCAGCTCAACTGAGGGGCCAATCCAGGCCCCTTTGAGGGAAATCCACAAAATGAGTAGAACGAATAGAGCAGTTTCAGCTCAGCGTGGCCCTGGTACAGCTGGGCCTGGGCAGGCATCAGCTATAGCAAGTTCCAGAAACATCTGGGCCTCAGCAGGAGCCCTTGCCACTGGTCGCAGTGATGGCAAAGAAAAAGGAACCGTGTTCAGGCCACCCAGAGCCACCCTGGAGACTCTCGGAAACAATCAGAGTGATTTCAAGGGGGACAGAAGGACCTGCCTCAGCAGGTAAGGACAGCTGGGAAATACGTGTTACTTTCCTGTGACAGCCCCAGTTGGGGAGGTCTGGTGGAAACAGGTTACAGACACAAGTGCAGCTGATGGTTAAAGACGAGAACCTGAGACAGATTCGAGGTTAAAGCCCTGCTGACTTCTATAATGCAAGCACCTTCCTGCTATGGAGTCAGAGAAGAGCACTTGCCACGGCGGAGCTAAAACAGTTGCTCAGAGGATGCCAGGCTGGGCTCCGCAGGGTGGGTAGGACTGAAAATCTTCCAGCCATAGCAAGTGGCACAAGCAGAAACCACAGAAGCAGAAAAATGGGAAGAATTTTCCAGGAGAGTTAGAAGGCAGTGAATGTAATCAAGGATTACAAGCAGAGATGAATGACCTGGGCGGAGGGTTTCTTCCAGAAAAGCTTCAAAGCTGAGATTTGTGAATCAGGATTCTCAATCAGGAATCATCTTAACCTCTCGGTACTTCCATTCCTTATAAAACAAAATGAGAAGAATGATCGTTTCCATTTACTTCTCTGTATTTATTATTTTATTTAGCTTTATTTATTTATTTACTTATTTTAATTTCACCAGAGAGAAAGAGAGGGAGAAGGAAAGTGAGAAAGCAAGCCGCCAGGTCCAGGACTCAAACCATGGTCAGCCATGTGGGAGTGCAGTTCCCTTAACCTCCACACCACCTGCTGCCCCCTCCATTTACTTCTAACTGCAAATTGTTTTAAAAAATTCATGAGCCAGTTTCTGGGGAAATGTCCATGTTTCTAAGACAGCACTAAATGATTCTGTGCAGTGGGGTCACAAACTCCCTTTTGAGACTATGTGTGAAAGACTATGGACTCTGGGGAACCAGCAGTTAGCGTAATGGCTATGTCGCTGGACTCCCACGTAGTCGACCACTGTTCGCGTCCCGGATCTGGTGGCTTAAAACTCACACCGGGTGCGTGTGCGTGCGTGCCCAAGATCCCGAGAGGAGAATGGAGGAGAAGGGATTGCGGCGTGGCCATCTCCCCTGGGGGGTGATTTCTCACTTTCTGTCTCTATGTCTCTCTCTGTCTGTCTGGCAAGCGCACGCGCCCTATAGCAAAAACCTCTCCAAAAAAAAAAAAGAAAAAAGACTATGGACTCTGATCATGAAAAAGCAACTCCATGTATCAACGTACCTCCAAAGTACTGTATATAAGTTTCAGGGATTCCTGGAAACCCGAAACTCATCATGGGTCCCTTTAGACCCAGACACCCAGCTACAGAAACTCCAATTTTACAACCCTTCCTTTACAGCACTTTTTGTTTTGCTTTCATTTTATGCAACAGCACCCCGGACCAAACAATCAGAGGTGTCTTCAGTCATTTCTATCATCAGGCAGTAAAACAGGGTGGTTGAGAACAGCCACTTTGAAGTGAAACAGGCTGAAGTTCAAATTTCAATTCTGCAGTGCAACTTCAGGCCAGAGATGCAGAATGAGTCCATGCAATCTGATAACTAGAACACCTGTTATCAGTGGCCCACTATTCTCAACAATGGGTAGAAGTTTTATATCTCTTCCTATGATAAAACATCACAGTACTATGTTTTAATAAAAACAGCTCTCAGATAGACACACAGTCATGCCAAAGCAGACCAAAGCAGTAATGTAGCGTGTTCTTAAATGTCTCGAAGTGCACCTGCAAGATTTTTGCATTGAAGCGTCACTCAAGGCAAACTCAACAGTGCTCTGAAGTCACAATCAGCCAGTCTTCTTACGGGTTTGGGGACAGATTCTTCCACTATGTGGAGACCTCGTTTTTTGGTGTATAGATGGACATTTTTTTTTTCAGACGTCTTCTTGTGGTTTTCACTCTGTGTGTGTGTTTGTGTCCTAATATCTTCTTATAAGGACACTAGTCATATTGGACTAGGGCTCTAATGAGCTCACTTAACCTTAATTACCTCATTAAAGACCTACCTCCAAATGCAGTCACATTCTGAAGAACTAGGGGTCAGGGCTTCAACATATTGTTAAACAGATGATGGCACATTAATAAAATGGAATACCGTGTAGCTGTTCAAAACCAAGGCAACACTGGGGCCAGCAGGGGGCGTGGTGGTTAAGGTGCTAGGGTTTGAGTCCCGGACCTGGAGGCTTGCTTTCTCACTTTCTGTCTCTCTCTGGTGAGCATACATGCTTTAGCAAATTTAAAAATAATAATGATAATAAATAAAATTAAATAAATGTTTTTAATAAAACTAAGGCAGCATTATAAATCCTGGAATTACCTCCAAAACATATATTAAGTACTAAAAAATGTAAATATGGAATGATGTACATAGCATACTGTCATTTGTATTTAAAAGAAGAAAACAAACAAACAAACAAAAAACACACAAGTTGGTGGGTGCACAGACCATTTTTGGAAGTCAAATGAAAAAAAAAGTCTCCAGAAAAGATCCTGATGGGCTGGACTTAGGAGTGAAAAAGTAATTTAATTTTCACTACAAATACACTTGTAAATATTAAATGTTGTACCATGAGTGTGTGACCTATTTTTCAACATAAAATGCTAAAAATTAAATTTAAAATGCTATAAAAGTTTCTATTTCAGAAGGCTGCATAAGCACATTTAGGTTTGTTCTGTTATACAAAGCTGAAGCATGTTAAAGGGTTTTGCTTTAGCTTTAAATATTTATGCCCCCCCCCCCCGCCCCGAGGCTCCTCCTTCACAAATGCCTCTTCACAAATGTCTGTCTCCATGGCAGCCTGCCAGGGCTGCCCGGTCTCTCTTTGTAGTTCCCATTCAGTCTCTCTCTCTGTGTGTGTCTCTGTGTCTCTCTGTTTCCCTCTGTCTCTCTGTTTCTCTCTCTCTCACACACACGCACACACACACTCAAATGCAATCGAAGAAGTGGAATTTTCCAGGATTCTGGAGAATATTGAGCTCCTGAGAGAGTTCCTCAATGCACCCTGTCAGGTTATTTCCCACTGCCAAGATGAAGAGAGAGGGCAGGCATTAGAAAAGAGAAACCATCACTCCAAATAGGATGGAAATGAAGCACTGCAAAGTAAATAGCTGAAAATTTCACAAGTGTCATTCACTATTCACAAAGACTGTTTTTAGACAACATAATAATCCACTACAACATTTATTCTGTCTGTGGGATTATTACAGCCCAATTTTACCGTTCCATCTTCCGTGGCATAACGTGATTTCTTTAGTAGGCATTCTTTGTCGTTCTCAAGTTTGGGGGTCAGGCTAATCCAAAAGATGACTCAGAGAGACTAGAGGGGAGTTGGCAGGCAGAAAAGTCACGAGAGGACCCCCACGCTTCACTGTTTCAATGCAACCCCAAATTACTGCTCTCTAATCGGCCTTTTCCTTAGCATGGACCAGGATAATTTCCCATGCCCAGCCTCAGGCCTGGACTGTCTATCCCCTCCCCTTTCCCCACCTTAAAACTCCTTCAAAAAGACTTGCTTGGCCACACCACTTGCATTATTGCTGTTTCTCTTTTTAAATCCCTATGGTGTTTACAGATCTTACTGTAGTTCAATTCATGAGGTATTAACTGGACCATGGTCATTCTGTTGGGGTGGAAAGAACAGAGATCTACTCAGCCTGATCCTCAGTGGGTAGCGGGAGGAGGGAGCAGAGTTCCTCTAAGAATAAGTAAGAGGAGGGGCCAGCAGGTGTGGTGGTTGGGATGCTGGGCTCCCACATGGCCATCTGCAATTTGAGTCCTGAACCTGGCGGCTTGCTTTCTCACTTTCTCTCTCTCATTCTCTCTCTCTCTCTCTGGTGAATGCATATGTCCTATAGCAAATTAATAATAATGATAGTAATAAATAAAATAAAAAATGTAAAAATTCTTAAAAAAAAACAAAAAAGAAGAAGTAAGAGGCAAGAAATGAAACAGGGATGTTACAGGACCTGATCATTCAAGTCCTGATACAGTCTGTCGTCCTGGGGACTAGAGTTTCAGGTATTCTGGATTTAAGGCACATTTAGAGACATTAGCAGAGGTATCAGGCTTCCTTCTCTCATTATGATCGTCCATGTGTCTGTTTCTTCATCCATCTCCACAGTTGGCCTCCCCTGGTCACTCACAGTTTTGCTGGCTTCTAACTTCAGCAATATACCCAGGACTTGTCAGGCTCAGGTACTGGAATGACAGCCAGGATCCTTTCTCTCACTTTTTCCCCTTTCTACTGTCTATCCACTTCTTTCAGTGTTTTGGTCTTCAAAGTTCCAAGTAAGAACATCTTACCGGCCTGCTTAGCCTTTTGGAGCAGGCCATATAGGTCATAGTTGGCCAATGGTTTGAGTGAGCTTAGGTCAGATGTTCAACCCTGGTCCATGACTGCGAGCTTACTCAGTGCCTTTGTGCAAGCTAGGAAAGGGCCTATCTTGTGGGCACTTGGCTTTAGGTAAGTTGGGAACAACTGCCCTTCCTTCAGACTGAGACAGCCTCATACCAGTGCAGAGCCCAGTGAATAGAGCCAGGCTAGAGTCTAATCTCGACTCCCTACCTCAACCTGGCCCATGGTGCAGTACACAGACTGCTTGATTTATGGAGCAACCCTGGTCCCACCCCAGGTCAATACGACAAAATTCCAAACAAGGCCCATAAAAAGTTCTTATGGATGACTCTTGTTTCCTTCAGTTAGAATTTTTTTTGAGAGAGGTTTTTTTGCTATAGGGCGCTTGCACTCGCCAGAAAGACAGAGAGAGAGAGACAGAAAGTGAGAAATCACCCCCCAGGAGGGATGGCCATGCTGCAATACCATCTCCTCCATTCTCTCCTCGGGGTCTTGGGCACACACGCACACACACCTGGCATGAGTTTAAGCCAGTAGGTCCAGGACTTGAACTGTGATCAACTACATGGGAGTCCAGCGATATATCCATTACACCAACTGCGGGTTCCTCCTTCAGTTAGACTGTTTGAAAACAGCACATTACTTCCTCTTTCTGCACCAGCTGAAAGTTGTTCTGGCATGCTTTCCTTATGATATGGCTCTTCAAACCTGTCCTGAGGCCGTAAGAGTTGAGAAACAAATAGCAGACCAATCTCTCCCTCATACATGTAGCTCCAGGTCCTTGTCCCTGATTCTAGTGAAGAAAAGTCACAGAATCCTCTTTCTAAGGATGGCATCTCTGAGCTGCCAGCGTCTTCATACCTGTGGCTTCAGCGTGGCCTGCTGCCAGCCACAAACCTCGCCCACCCCATGTCACTTTCAAGCCTTTCTTCACAGCAGCCTCCTTCCCGCCTTTGTTCACTGTCCTTTGGGGAAGCTTTCTTTCTGAAAAATGGTCTTACATATTATTGAACATAACTGAAGAATTCTCCACCTTCAGTCATCTTATTTAAAGGAACGTATCCATGCCACCGGTCGACAGGGAGTGTGCACGGCATGATCCTTCAGGCAAGGTCCATGATTCTGTAAGTGCTCCGCCATGTTTAAAATGATGGTATCAATAATTACAGGTTTTATTTCACTGATGTGATTAATAGTAAATTTCCAGTGTAAATTAGACTTTCAAATGCCTGAGGTGGCTTTGAAAGGAAAAGAGAAAGATTAGAGGGGGCCCTTCAAAGAAAATCGGATATTGAAATCAGTAAAAATTAGAGCAGGAGAAGGTAGAACGCGTTAAAAGTAGCATAGACGATATCTGGGCCCCAGTTAATTTCATTAGCTCGTCATCCTCCCATCTGCCACAGATGAAAGAAACTCACTCGTAGTCCTGCCGGTTGTCAGATGAAATTACATCCTTTTCTGTGTTCCATTCCGATCTTTGTCAATATGAATATGTAACGGGTTCATAGTGTTGGTCACAGCTCCTGGATCATTTCTCTAGATTTCAAGTGCTCTGATACAAAATGGAATTCAAGTCAGCAAGTATAAATGGAGCGTTTACTATTATCTGGGTTATTATCTGATGTATTTTTTCTGCTTTTCTAGGCAAAAATGCACCATGACTTTTCCAACAACCCAATATAAATTTCAACCATAGGGAAGCCTACCAGGCAAGTTCTGCCCTACAATTCATTATCTCTTACGCAGGAGTACCAGAGACCAAAGGAAGATCGGATATAGAGAAGGCAGATGGCGGGAAAGAATACCAGCACTGGGGTCAGCTGGTGGTATGGTGGTTAAGGCGCTGGACTCCCACATGGCTGACTGCAATTCAGGTCCTGGGCCTGGAGGCAGGCTTCCCTGCCCACTCTGTTTCTCTCTGGTCAAATTGAGAACAATAACAACAAATAAAATTGAAAATGAATGGGACTGGGAGGTGGCGTGGTGCTTAAGGGCGCTGGACTCCCACATGGCTGACTGCGGTTAAGTCCTGGACCTGGCAGCTTGCTTTCTTCACTCCCCCACCACCACCCCTGCCCATTCTGTCCCTTTCTGGTCAAATTAAAATTAATTAATTAATTAAATAAAGTTAAAAAAAATTTTTTTTAATTCCAACATTAAGCATGAGGAGGTTTGTGTTCTCATTTTCTGTCACCAACCAGCTATAGTCACAGGCAAACATACCCCTGAGTACCTCCATTGTCTCATATGTAAAATGAAGATATTGGATTGGATCATTGTTTCCAAACTCTACTCCTCAAAGGGCAGAAAGGAGACACTGGGACAGGAGTTGCCATGCTAAAGAACTCTCTGCTCTTCCTGCACTTGGAGCAAGTCTTGTGGTTTCCTTTTCATGCCGCGCATTTGGGGCCAACGTGCCTAACTGCAAGGCATGCCTTTTGCAGTCGAGGCTCTCTGAGAAGCCGGACACAGATAACTTGGTTACCACCAACACAGGCCGCCTGCGTCCAGAGGAGGGCTTAGTCATGGAGGGCAGGGGTAGAAAGGGAAAGCTAGGACTTGGGCAGACCTTGAGGAAAGATGCTATTTAGAAAGACAGAGGACAGAGGGAAGGAAGGAGAAACTTTGAAGAAAGGCATGATGATAAGCCCAGGCTTCCAGGACACAGGACCCACGTGAGCCACAGCTGAGCCTGGGAGCAGAGGCGACGGCTGTTGGGTAGGACGAAGCAAGAACACAGCCATTAAAAGTGGGCAGGCAAATGTCAGGTTGGGAAGTAAACCACAAGATCTCCTGAAGATTTCTGAGCAAGGGAATGACATGCTAAAATTGGTGTTTAAAGAAGATTAGTCTGTCAGGTTTTCAGGAAGCAAACATTTCTTGATGCTTACGAGACGCCTGTGGGCAATTGAGAATACAAAGCTGGAGAAGGCAGCAGCTGTCCTTGAAGGGTCTGGCAGAGGAGAATGCAGAATGGGTTGAAGCAGAGGAAAGAGTTGGAGCTGGATTAAGAATGTGATAGAGGGGGCCAGCAGGTGGTATGGTGGTTAAGGTCCCACAT
Organism: Tupaia belangeri chinensis; assembly: GCF_000334495.1. Taxonomy (NCBI): domain Eukaryota; kingdom Metazoa; phylum Chordata; class Mammalia; order Scandentia; family Tupaiidae; genus Tupaia; species Tupaia belangeri. The sequence goes on from NW_006159514.1 coordinate 470,807, forward strand.
GAACAACTGCAATTCGAGTCCCAGATCTGGTGACTTGAAAATGACACCGGGTGAGTGTGCATGCATGCCCAAAGTCTTGAGAAGAGAATGAAGAAGGGATTGTGGTGTGGCCATCCTCCCGGGGTGCGGGGGCTATCATTTCTCACTTTCCTCCTCTCTTTGCTTTCTCTGCTCTCTCTAGCATACATATGCACCCTATGGCAAAAAAAAAAAAAAAAAAAGAAGAAAGAAAACAACAACAAGAAAATGAGACCATGAGAGAGAAAGAAGAGATGAGTGAGAGCTTGTAAAATAAAAACTAACAGGACCTGGTGGTCAGCTGAATAAAAGAGGGCTAAATAGCAAATGATGACTATACTTTGAATCTTGGGGTTTGAGTCTAGTTTCTCTACCTCTTGAAGCACAAGCTAGAGCACCTTTTCCAGTCTCCTCTACAGCTGGGTGTGTCATGTAATTGAGTTCTCAGCAAAGTGGTGCTGTGACAGATGAAATGTGTTCCCCATCCAGGCCTATTAAGATCTCCCACATGTGCATCTCTGTTCTCCTTCCCCATCCTCCTGATGAACGAAGAAGCCTCTGAGGCTGAAGGGAAGGCCAGCTCCAGAAGACTGAAGGAGCCCAGATCCCGGAATGACCACATGGAAATCTGCCTACCAAACAGGAATGTCACTGGAGCTTCACATGGTTTACTGTGGGAAGCCACTGACTTTTGGAAACATTTGTTATTGCATTCAGCTTATCCTGAGACTGAAACAATAGTTTTGCAACTTTAACAACAAACACCAGGAATTCAGAGGGGCCTAGGGTCTAGAGGATGAGATAAGGTTGTTTCATCTAGAGTTATTTTGTTTTGAGGTAATATAAAACCAGACTTTAACTTGGGAGTAATAATATTATTGACAATGCTTCTGGATTTAGCTTGGCTTAGAAGGAAGCCTTTGCTACAAAATTATGAGATTCATGAGTCAGCAGGTGGCATGGTGGGTAAAGTACTGTATTCCCACATGACCTGGTGGCTTGCTTTCTCATTCTCTCTCTCTCTCTCTCTCTACTCTCTCTCTCTCTCTCTCTCTCTGTCTTTCTCTGTCTCTCTTTCTGGTAAGTACACATGCCCTATAGCAAATTTTAAAATATTAATAATAATAAATAAAATTAAATAAATAATTCTTTGAAAAAAAGTGTTATGAGATTCATTCTGACTGGCCCAAGTTAGGCTCTGTGTTCAACATGGAACTGATCAGAAAAGTCAAGGAATGTGATGGTTCTGGTTGTCTTTGGGCCCAGTGTCATGCCCTACTGAAGAAGAGTCAACTTTACCTAGAGTGAAGGGTGACTACTCAGAGGGAAATCAGGGCGCCACTAGTGAAGAAAGGGACGTGGGTGTCGGGTATTAAGAAGCAGTAAAAGCTCTCTACTTTCCTCATTAACTATTTTAACTATTTGGGAAACCCGGATGAAAAGGACTTTGTGAATGGTTCAAAATGCAAAACTGAGGGGCTAGTAGGTGCTGTGGTGGTTAAGGCACTTGATCCCACATGGCTAACTCTGCAGTTCGAGTCCTGAACGTGGTGACTTGAAAAACATGCCAGCCATATGGGCGTGGATGCCCAAAATCCTGAGAGGAGAAGGGATTGTGGTGTGGCCATCCCCCTGGGGGTGATTTCTCACTTCCCCTCTCTGTCTTTCTCTAGCAAGTGCACACCCTATGGCAAAAATCTAAAGAAAAAGAACAAAAGAGAGAGAGAGAAGAGAAGGAAGGAGAGAAGGGAAGGGAAGGGGAAGAGAGAGGAGAGGAGGGGAGGGGAGGAGAGAGGAGGGGAGGGGAGGGGAGGGAAGGAAATCTAGATAAAATCAAACCAGACATGCAGTTTAATTCAGGCCATGTGAATAAGAGATCTTACTTTTTCTGGTCCCTTGGATTGGAAAAGACTGAAGGCATTCCTTTGGAAGTCCCATCAGATAATGTGGCTTCACTGTTCCAACCCCATCCATTCTCACGGTTCTTTATGTGAGGAGCTTGGAAAATAAGGAATATCGTTTTGGGAACTAGCTGAAGAACTCAAAAGAGGCAATGTATAATTTAGGAGATTATATTGCAAACTTCACACTCCCAAACCCTTTTTAAAAATGCTAGTTATTTTATATTTGCATTTATTCTTCATTTAACTTTTTAAAACACTATAGATGAATATTAAAACAAAAACAATAGCAAGTAGTGAGCATATTATGATTCACTCATTCTCTACTGCATATAAAATGCCAGCAGTGTTATTTACTGGCCCCTTTAAGAGGTCTGACACTGAACACCACCTCGGGGATGATGTTCATCATCCTCATATGCTTCTCCATTGTAATGGCGCCATCTTTCCTGATTTGGATTAAAGTCCACCAGTTCTACCTGGTCCATTTCATCAGTTTCTTCTGCTTCCTTCCTTTCAGGTAGACGTTTTTCCAATAAAGAGAGTTTATCAGTGGGAACCAGCAGTTAGTGTAATGGCTATGTCACTGGACTCCCACGTAGTCGACTGCGGTTCGCGTTCTGGACCCAGTGGCTTAAAAACTCACGCCGGGTGCGTGTGCGTGCGTGCCCAGGATCCCGAAAGGAGAATGGAGGAGAAGGGATTGCAACGTGACCATCCCCCCTGGGGGGGTGATTTCTCGCTTTCTGTCTCTATGTCTCTCTCTGTCTGTCTGGTGAGCTCACACGCCCTATAGCGAAAACCTCTCCAAAAACAAAACAAAACAAAACAAGAATTTCTCAGGAGACAGAAAGCCATTCTCAGGGAAGTTTACCTTAAATGCAATGATTAGACGACCCTTTTCATATGGTCTACGATACATTGGCACATTGGCATGCCTTCATTTAACACACATTTGATATCTCCATGCTTGACAATCTGACCCGGATGAGAGGTGATGACTATGGTTCAGTTGTCAAGAGTGGAAATTGGCTTCTGGAAGCCACACAATGCTTCAACCAGTTGTATGTCCACACACATGAAAAGGCCTTCTCTTCGTTGAGTAAAAACACATAATCTTTCTGATCTAGTACAATGATAACATCTCTTGGCTCCAGTCCTAGTTCTTGGTCTCCTCCATGGAATGCTATCTTCTGGCCATCTTTCATGCCTTTGTCAATATGAACTTCTAGAATCTTTTTCTCTCGAACTATCTTCCTTCCATTGCAACTTTTACATCTATCTTTAGGACTGATCCGCTCTCCATGGCCTTGGCACTCCACGCATAGACTGAATTTGCTGAGCCATCCCAGGTCCTGTCTGATGAATTCTTATTTGCATTCCAGTACCTCGGCAATTGGACAGCACTCTACTGCTCCTTTCTTACCACCTCGGCCTTCACATTTGTCACAAATCACATTCTTTTGCAGGGCCAGTTTTCTTGTTGCACCATTATATAAATCTTCTAAGGTTACTGACAGCTGATGTACAACATTTTTACCTCTTCTTTCTCTCTGCATCCTTCCTCCTCCTCCAAAAAACATATCAAAGATGTCCATTGGGGAGCCAAAACCACCACCTGCTCCACCCTCTTTAATTGCCTGCTCTCCTCCTTTGTCACATAATTTCCTTTTCTTTGCATCAGAGAAAACTTCATAAGCTTGAGAAATCTGTTTAAACTTCTCGCCTTCATTTGGATTCTTATCAGGGTGGTACTTCAAGGCCTGTTTCCTATCAGCCTTCTTCAGTTCTTCCTGGGTAGCATTGGGTTTGACCCCCAAAACATGAGAGTTAAGTCATTTCTTTCACCATTTTCTACAGTCGGTGAGCTGGCTGTGGCTGGCCTGAGGGAGCAGGAAGGTGCGCCTAGCTGTGCATAGCTCAGGCAACTGCCGCTCCTCAGCTTCTGACAGAGCGTTCTGGAAAGTTCTGCCCTGCGCGTGGCCTAAAAATGCTAGTTTTCTGAATCAGCCAACAAGGGCTGCCAAGGTGGTTACACAACTCTATGGACAAACCTTTCCTAAGAACTCAGAGAATAAGAAAACGATGCCTTATAGGGTTTACACTGTACCAACTCTAGATTCAGAAACTCTCTTTTGGGGTCAGCAGGTGCCATGGTGGTTAAGGTGCTAGACTCCCATGTGACTAACTGCAGTACAAATCCCGGACCTGGTGACTTGCTTTCTCACTTTCCCTTTTCTCTCTGTCTCTCCCTGGTGAATACATGTCCCCTATAGCAAAAATTTAAATAATAATATAAATAAATAAAATAAAATATTTTTAAAAAAAGAAAAAAAAAATTCTTTCCCATGAGAAAAAGTCTTTACCCAGGCATGGCGTTCTGGCTGGCTATCATCTAAACCTCACTTCCACAGCTTGGAACACTCAAAAGCCTCGCCACACTTGTAAAATGCCTGTTCTCACTGATACTTACTACACCGTACTTATTGGCTTCTAGATCACACTAGCTCCTCTGGGTAGTCCTTGTCCCACAGCTCCTCTTTTTCATTAGTCTGCCATCTTGATTCTACCTTCTGTGGATTTCTTCAAATGTTTTACTTAACCCAAGCATTATTTATTTATTTATTTATTTTTAGGTTTTTGCCACAGGGTGTGTGCACTTGCCAGAGAGAGAGAGATGAAGAGAAGGAAATTGAGAAATTACCCCCTGGGAGGGCGGCACGCTGTAATCTCTTCTCCATTCTCCTCCTGGAATTTTGAGCATGCACATAAACACATGTGCCTGGCATGATTTTCAAGCCAGAGGTTCTGGGACCCAACCCATGGTCAGCTATGTGGGAGTCCAGCACCTTAACCACCACGCCACCTACCGGCCCCCTAACCCAAGCATCTTAAGCTTAAGAACTTCACTGAAGATTTAGGATTATCACCCAAGGAAGAATTATGTCACATAGCACAGTCAGCAAACAAATTAATAAAGTCCCCATTGGACCTTTCTGATCTCCCTATAGTCCCTCTTTAGCAGCCCAAAGCTATTTCAATCCTCTCCCAAATAGTCTCTAAATTTTTCCTGCTCCAGTTTTTCCTTTTCCAATATCTTCTATCTAGACTCTCTTTATACTAGAACCAATCTTGATTTATCACAGCCTTATAATTTGTCTTGAGGGGCCAGCTGGTGGTGTGCTGATTAAGGCACTGGATTCCAATATGGCTGACTGCAATTCAAGTTCTTAACCTGGCAGCTTGCTTTCTCACTTTCCCTCTGTCTCTCTCTGTTGAAATTTTAAAATAATAATAATAATAAATTAAATAATCTAGAAAAAGAGACCTTTTTAAAAAAAAATTTTGGAGAGGTTTTTGCTATAGGACTCATGCACCCTCCAGAAAGACAGAGACATAGAGACAGAAAGCGAGAAATCACCCCCCAGGGGGTATGGTCACGTCACAATCCCTTCTCCTCCATTCTCCTCT
>NW_006159514.1:476253-477758 GCF_000334495.1 Tupaia belangeri chinensis
AACCGCAGTTGACTACGTGAGAGTCCAGCGACACAGCCATTATGCCAACGGCTGGTCCCAAGAAATTTATTTTTAAAATTAAATAAGTCTTGCGATGTAAAATTTCCAACTTCGTCCTTCTTTTCAATGCTGTTTTGACTGTTCTTGACCATTTGGATCTCCATATAAATTTTAGAATCGATTGCCAGTTTCTACAAAAAAAAAAAAAAAAATTTGAGAAATCACATTTTAATAAGATCATATTTCCAACTCATGAGCATAGTATAAAGGAACTTCAAAAGCAGAAAAGTGGAATTTGTGGAAAGTAGAATTAAAGTGTAAGAGTTTATTTTGGTGCAAAAAAAGTTTTTTAAAATCATGCAGTTTTTTTCATAATACACATTTTCCATGAACTTTTTGAAGACCCCACGTATACTTTTCCACTTATTCATATATTTTAAAATTACTCTCAGCAGTGTTTTGTAGTTTTCAATGTTCAAGTCATACACATATTTTGCTAAATTTAACCCTTATGTCTCACATTTTTATGTTTTGACAAACGGTGTTTTTAAAATTTCTATTTCCGATTGTTCACAGCTCTCTATTATATAGAAATGGAATTGATTGTTATTTGTTGACCTGTATCCTGCAGTCTCGCTGAACAGGGTGTGAGTGTCATAATCACTTGGGAAACGGCTTATTGGTTTCTTATAAAGTTAAAACATACACTTAACACATGGCCCAGCAGTTTCACTTCTAGAAAACAGAATAGTGTGCAAATTTCATAACAGCTTTATTCACAGTAGCCAAATCTGGAAACAACCCAAATGTCCATCAACAGGAAAGTAAAAAATTAATTGATATAATCATTAAAACAGAGTTCTACTCAGCAAGCAAACGGCACTAACTATGGCATGCGTGCAACAACGTGAATGAATCTCACACGTATACTGAGGGAAAGGAGCCAGACCAGAGTGAACATTACGTGCTTTCATTTACATAAAACTCTTCAAATGACAAATTTAATATATGATGACAGAAAACAGATCAGTGCCTGCCTGGCATAAGAATTAGGGAGCAGAGTGAATGCGAATGGGCACAAGGGGACATTTTGTTTAAATAGAAGTGTTCTGTGTTTGATGCTGGTGTAGTTACATGGTTGTTTACATTAGTCAAAACTCACTGAATTGTGCATCATAATGGATCCATCCATTCTGCTGTGCCCCATCAACTGATGGTCATCTCTGCTTACCAGAACCGCTTTCCTGAAACTGTATTCCATGGAGACTCACCTACAGTTGCAGAACTGCACGAGACCCACCCTTGATCCAACCTTGAATGGAATCTATGTTCCCTATTGTTAAAAACTTTGGACTCGTGGCCCCTCTCCCTTTGCTCGCAGGTATTGCATTTTCAATAACCCCTCTGGAAGACAACTGTATATAGCAGAGATAGTGTAAACGGGAGAGGGGGAAAGGGCTGAGGGTCAAACATAGGATAAAAAACATATATATATATATATATAT